>NC_140272.1:19854959-20057459 GCF_964030765.1 Micromesistius poutassou
TAACACACACACAAACACAGACATACACTAACACACACACACAAACACAGACATACACTAACACACAAACACAGACATACACTAACACACACACACAAACACAGACATACACTAACACACACACAAACACAGACATACACTAACACACACACACAAACACAGACATACAGTAACACACACACAAACACAGACATACACTAACACACACACACACAAACACAGACATACACTAACACACACACACAAACACAGACATACACTAACACACACACAAACACAGACATACACAAACACAGACATACACTAACACACACACACACAAACACAGACATACACTAACACACACACAAACAGACATACACAAACACAGACACACACTAACACACACACACAAACACAGACATACACTAACACACGCACAAACACAGACATACACTAACACACACACACACACACAAACACAGACATACACTAACACACACACAAAACAGACATACACTAACACACACACACACACACACACACACACATACACTAACACACACACAAACACAGACACACACACACAAACACAGACATACACTAACACACACACAAACACAGACATACACTAACACACACACAAACACAGACATACACTAACACACACAAACACAGACACACACACACATGCACAAACACAGACATACACTAACACACACACAAACACAGACATACACTAACACACACACAAACCGCCCCCCCCCATCGGTGAGTGCCTCCCTTTCACCAACACACACCGGATACAGTGGGGGCCCAAAGGGGGGGCCAGGGGGGGCATGACCACCCTGATGCAACCTGATGCAACCCAATCGCTGCCCTGGAGAGTCGCCAATGCTGCATAATATGCTTATTATGCATAAGATGCTTCTATCGTATATTTTACATCAGGAGCTATTACATTAAATCAATGATGAAGCTGTGTATTTTTTGTTTTTAAGGAAAGCAGGAAGATGCATTTAGTGAGAAAGTAGCCTCTTTGAAAAACATTGATTCGCCTAACACGTGTATATACAGACATTAATACATGATTATTGTGGAACAAAACATTTTACACTACCAGTAATAGTCCTGGTACCTGCTACATCAGTAGTAGTCGTAGTCACAGTAGCTATAAAATAAGAAACCAAAGTATATCAGTGTGCGATTCTGTAAATTTACATTGTTTTGAAGTGGCCTATATACTAAATCCTAATAGAGTTCCTTTAATTAAATTATGGATTTCGGTTCAGGTGTACGCCATGTGTGACCCCAAGATTCTCCGAGGCTGAGATCTGGTAACCCCTACAATCAATGTCTGGGCGCGCCACTGGATGGATAAAGAATGTATGGAAGTGGGCAGGATAGTCTAATGGATTTGTTTCTGGGTTTCAAACTCTAATGTCCACAGTCTACCTGCATCCCTGAGCGCGTACATAACCCCTACCCTGCTCCTTAATGTCATGCGTCTATAGTCAACATGAGTCACTTTGGATAAAAGCGTTGGCGAAAGAGAAGCTCTGTTGAGAAGCTGTGGAATTCAAGAATGTAATGTGTGCCGTTCGTAATCGCTGCGTGTTGAACAAGTAACCAACAGATTACCATGAATTCTCATTAAGCTGACACTCTTATCCAGACGTTTCTGGTTCCTTGTCACATACACATTAATTGAGCAAGAAGCTTGAGCAACGAGCCTCTTGTTTGCAATGCCGAGGAAGCCAGGAACTCGAGCATTTTGTGGGCATTAGTGAACATTGGTTGTTTATATATGCAATGTGCGCACAACAGTGTGGCAATAATTTGTCAATTTAGAATTCATTCAAATCCTAATCGTAGTATTTTCATCCTCTTCTTCTTCTTCTTCTCTCTCCTTCTCTCTCTCGCTGGTGCAGGTGAACTGGTGGCGCCTGCGGAGCCTGACGGACGCCAAGAAGAAGGGCCAGCAGCACGGCGAGCGCCACACGCTGGCCTTCCCCGGGGACCGCGGCCACGGCCTGCTGCCCGGCCTGGCGCCCTTCTCCGAGTACAGCCTCACGGTCATGAGCTTCAACGGCCGCGGCAACGGGCCGGGCAGCCACGTGGTCAGCTTCAGGACCCCGGAGGGAGGTGAGGAGGAGGAGGAGGAGGAGGGGATGGGGGCGGGGGTGGGGGGGGGGGGGGTGTGGTGGTTAGGATGGTTGTGTGCCCGAGGGGATGGAGGAGATGGGGGACAAAGGGGGAGAACGATAAGGGAGGAAGAGGAGGCGGGTGAGAGGAAGGGGAAGAGAAGTGGGGGGAGAGAGGGGGGGAGAAGGGTGAGGGAGGACACAGGCGGATTGGGTTGGTTCTTAGGAGGGGGAGAGGGGAAGGGAGAGCAGGGAGGGGGGAGCTGAGGACATTGCTATGGTTGTTAGGAAGACGGGGGGGGGGGGGGGGGGTGAGGGAGGGGGTTGTGTTGTTGTTGGGAGGAGGAAGAGCGCCGAGGGAGAGAGAGGGAAGGAAAGAGTAAAACTGGGGGGGGGGGGGGGGAGTATTGATTTGGCCCCGCCCCTGAAAGGAGTCGAAAATAGGGTTATATCTTAGAATAGTTAAGGAGAACTGGGTTGCTCTCCGTGTCTGTTTGTGTGTTTGACCTTCGTGTGTGTGTGTGTGTGTGTGTGTGTGTGTGTGTGTGTGTGTGTGTGTGTGTGTGTGTGTGTGTGTGTGTGTGTGTGTGCATGTGCGTGTGTGTGTGTGTGTGTGTGTTTTTCAGTCCCGGAGAAAAACTCTGCGTTCAGGGTCATGGAAGTCCAGAAGCACACCATCTCCCTGGCCTGGGCTCCTCCCCGGGAACCTAACGGGATCCTGACCGGCTACCAGCTGCAGTACCAGCTCAGTGCGTAGTAGTACCTGCACCACCGCCAGCACGCCCACAGCATCAGCCCACAGCAACCACACACACCAACACGGGGATGATGGTGTCTCTTGGAGCTCACGTGAAGAGAAAGAGCGAACGGCCCTGTTTTGAGATGCAGGTCTCGTAGGGGGGGGTGGGGGGGTGGAGGCGGAAGCCCGGGAGATCTATGGTTCTGGGTTGATTGTGTAACCTGGCCAGCCGCTGGTGGTGCCGCCGGAACGAAGAAAATCATTGGGGAGCTCTAATGGGGCTGCGGTGGGAGGTGGTGGTGGTGGTGGTGGTGGTGGTGGTGGTGGCGGGGGGGGGGGGGTTGGAGGTCAGTGAAGGGTCAGAGTGGCTGTTGAGCGGACATGTCACTGGGAGGTGGGGGCGGCGGCGGCGGGGCTGCTCTGATTGGCCTATATGTCACCGTCATTGGCTTGGACCTGTGCTGACCGGGGCCGCGGTGTCACAGCCTGTAAAGAGCTCTGGTGTTACTCACCAGAGCTCAACGCCTCCGGGGACTCAGCCACGCCACAATTATTGCTGACAGTGTATCTGTGTGTGTGTGTGTGTGTGTGTGTGTGTGAGTGTGTGTTTGTGTGTGTGTATGAGTAGGTGCCTATGCCTATGTTTGATTTGGTTTACGTCCATGCGTGGGGGGGGTCTGTTTAGTGTGTAGGGGTCGGTGCACACACAAACACACACACACACACTCGCACACAGACAGACACACACACACACACACACACACAGGCAGATCCACAGACACAGACACACAGACACACGCACACACACACACACACACATGGGCACACACCACCACTCACTGAGTATCCGGAAACACAAGCCACAGTAAAGCTTAATGAGTAATTGGAGACGCATTTCCTGGCTAATCGAGTTGGATTCCTGCAGCTGCAGGAGAGGGCCAAACGTCATGGAGTGTGTAAGCGGAGGACGCTGTCATTGTGGCGGCGCGGTGGCACTAGGCGGCTGATGGACTCTTTGAAGCGCTGCTCCTCTTTTTTCACCCCCCTTTTTGAAGTAGAACCGAAGGAAGTCATGTGTGAAATGTTGCAGATAAACCAGCCAGCTGTCACTACGGCACCGACGACACTGCGGAAATCAGACCGTCGCACCACAGATGTTTCCCGAATGACGCCTACCTAATATGAGAGGGAGGGGGGGGGGAGGGGGAGGGAGGAGGGGGGGAGGGGGGGGGGGGGTGGGGCAGCTTTTCACTGAGTTCCCGCTTCACAAGTTTCAATGCGAGGGCCTTTTGTAACGTCATTAACTACACTTAGCACCAGGGAATTTGGGGAAGGGGGAGGTGGGAATCAATTTGGCTACAAATTGTGGTTTATTAGAGTTCACGTTTTGTTCGAGGGTCACTCTGCTACTGTGTCAATTCAACAACCTGCAGCACACTTATACTGTTCCGTTAAAACCCAGATTAACCGTAAACCAGAGGATCAGGACATTCTAGCCTTCTGCCAGGATGTTCACATGGATTCAGATGATGAATCCATGATGATCCAGATGATGATCACAGTAAACCGGATCGTCATTTTAACAGGACAGAATTGACAACCGAAAGTGACGTAGCATGCTCACAGGAAAAACATGTGCGATTTGGAGAAAGAGAAGATAATCATTTTGGATTTTATAGCATGAATTCCTAAAAGAATGACGTTCAATAATAGACTCAAAATACTGGAATTGTAAAAAATGCAACATCACCATAGCAACATATCGCCCGGAGTGCTTCATATTGACGTCCAGCCCAGTGTTCAAAATGAACTAGTTCAAAAGAACTAGTTCATTGAACGAGTTCATTTTTCTATGAACTTTGAACTGAACGTAACATATTTTTAAGAACTTGAACTTGAACTAGTTCCGTTTTTGTTGATACTTGGGTCCAGATGACATGATTATTAAATAGAGTTACTGCCTTAGTTGTGATGAATGAAACAGGTGTACAAATAATATCCACAACAATATGAGATTGTAGTGATGGGCAGTTTCGAAAAAAAACTTAATGAACTGAACATGAACTAGTTCAAAACTGAATTGGTGAACTATGAACGTGAATTGATTCATTTTCTTTTGTATGAACTAAACTTTGAACTAGTTCATGTGAAGTATGAACTTGCACAACACTGGTCCAGCCATAATGAGGACATCCTACCTAATGGTGACATCCTAGCCTAATGAGGACAGTCTGACCTTATGAGGGCATCCATGTCTTCTGAGGACATGCCAATCTTCTGAGGATATTCTGGCAATCTGAGAACATCTTACCTTACGAGGGCATTCAAGTCTTATGGAGACATTTTGACCCTATGAGGATACCTTATGAGGACAACCATACCCCATGTGCACATTCATATCTTATAATGACATTCTCCTCTCATTAGAATGCTCTTTCCGTATCAGGACAATATTAGGACATTTTCGTCCCATTGTTGTAGTGATGCACTAGTCTGATCCCATGTCGCCGCTGTGTGTTTTAGTCAACGACACCGAGGAGTTGGGGCCCTTGCAGACAGTGAACATCAGTGACCCCGCGGCCACTAAGCTCACCCTGAAGGACCTGGAGGCGTTGAGCAGATACAAGTTCTACCTGCGCTCCTGCACCACGGTGGGCTGTGGGCCCACCGTCACCGAAGACAGCACCACCACGGCGAAAGCGCGTGAGTACTGTTTCATCATTTACAGTCCTTTGAGCACTGGGTTACCCCAACGTTTTGGTGCTGTGGCCCACTTGTCGAAGTACATCGGGCCCCAAGTCCAACCAATTATCTTATATTTAGTGCAGTAAAATAAGTAATACATTCTCATCACTGTGTCACAATCTTTTTAAATATTTACCACAAATGAAACATGCATGCTGACGTGAATAGGTTTGGAACATAAAGCTTCCAAGGGGATTACATCCATTTTTGTCTCCATTCAGAAGCCGATAGGCCTACAGACTGTGGACCTTTAGAACTCCCACCCACAACATTTCCTCTGGCTATCGTCACTACCTAGCTACCACACTATCCTGCTTTTCGCAGAGTCACATTTAAATTCACAGACATCCAGCAGACATTTTGACCCAAGTGACTTTTAAATGCAACTATCAAAGCAGAAAATCAATACGGGAGCAACTATAACTTTTAAGGGCTGCACAAAAAAGTAAAAAAATATATATATATATATGCGCCAGATAGTACAGGATAGTTATGAGAATCCAAAACAAGGGTTAGGCATTTATTTAATTTTAAGCTTGAATTCTCCCAGACGACAAGGCTAGGTCATTCTTTGGCTCTGCCAATGTATCAGAGTAACCTCTCTCTCTCTCTCTCTTTATATATATATATATATATATATATATATATATATATATATATATATGTGCATACATGCAGGGGCAGCCAAGCTCTTTCAAATCTCCATGTCGGTTTGTTTTTGTGGATAAACAATTTTATATGGCTGTGGAAGTGTGTTTCATTTGTCACTGTCTTCAAGGGGCAAGTGCTTATTGATTGGACCTGAGAATGTAAGCTATGGAACAATCAGCCAGTGAAGAAAATTGCTTTGAGCGGGGGAAACTGGAGGATTTGATATTGAGTTGTGCAATCATAAACATGTCGCCAGATAGGGGTCTTAATGAGAGGCCTTCAAGGATATAATATTTTATTACCGAAAACATGTAATTTATTTTCTCATATTTTTTGTCTCCTTATCAGTGTCCCAAGTTGATTACAATTCCAGTCAAGTGGGTTGTGGGCTTTGGCGTGAGTGATCTCAAGGAAGAGGAGAGGGAAAATGGGAGAATGCACATGGATTTACAAAAGTGCCATCACAATAGCGTGCAGAGGCGGCATTTGCGATGTGCATGGGCGGTCTTTCATGGACATAGCCTTTACAATATGAAAAATGTATACATTGTGAAATACCAGCCATTCCAGTGAAACACATTGTGCTTTTAAAGTTGTGTCACATGAATTTAGTATAGCAACGGCTCCTGGATGTACTTATTGTAGCTTCGGCATTACAGTCAAATGTCCTATGTGTCATACCTATTCTACTATTGCTGTCTTTTATGAAGTGCGTGTGTCCATGAGTGCATCTTTATGAAAGGCAGTGTGCAGCCGTATGTATTCCTGTATGGATGGAAGCAGTGTGACTGTGCTCAGCCAAGCATTGCTTTTTTTTCTCCTTTCTTCTATTTTTTAATCCTTTAGTTTGCCCTCCAGCCTTCACTCTGGTTTCTCCTGTTGACTACAGTAGCAGATCTCTGCTCACACACAGGGTTAGACAACCAAAAAGCTCAAATATTCTCAAACAGGTCGCCCTCAGAGAGCACAATAACAACTTCATCCGCATGTTTTAAGTTACCCTTTATTGTTACCCTTTATTGTCCCTTTTTGGGGGAAATTCTTTCTCTGCTTTTGACCCATCCGGGAGCCGGTGAACACCCGGAGCAGTGGGCAGCCGCAGTGCAGCGCCCGGGGAGCAGGGGGGGTTTCAGGTGCCTTGCTCAAGGGCACCTCAACCGTGGATGAGGACATAGGAGAGTGCTGCACAACCACTCCCCCGTCCATATTTTTGTCTACCAGTCGGGATTCGAACCGGCCACCCTCCGGTTATCGGACCAACTCTTTAACCAGTAGGCCACGGATGCCCCCACACAAAAATTCAAACAAAACAAAAACTCTGCTCCAGAGTTGAACGTTGAATTGAAAGTTTGAAGGTTGGTTTAGTCCAAGTAGAGCAGCCGGCTACTAAAAATGCATACAAGAAAATAAAGCATGAGGATTTGACCGCAGACAGAACCTCTCAAACGCATTGAATTGCACAAAGGGTGAACCTGCATAAAGGTTTAGACACACCAGTCATCTGTGGATAATTGACCTTGTCTGCTGCCCCCATTATCAACAGAGAGCACTTCCATGCCTACTTTCATTAGTCCAACGCCAAGCTCTCCTTCAGCCAGAGTCTGACGGCTTCATGCATGACGGCAACACTGAAACCTACGAGTCCTATTAATCTAGCCTCATTTGTGACTCTGATATCAACTTTTGATAGCCTAGCAACAGTCGGCTTTTTTCCCCGCATGCATGAGTCACGCCACGGAAAAAACAAATGGTGCTTTACCTGGTCATTTATACCGCGCTGGGTTACCACGCCGTCATCCACCCTGTCGTCTAATTATGAATGACAAAGTGTGACTCGCCAGGAAAACATGAAGAAGAAACAGCTTGATAAAGAATACAATGTATAATGTATTATTTTTGATACGTTTTAATAGTAAACTTGTATGGGAGAAGGCATACGGTACAAAATGACAGCTATCCACAGGGACAGGGACACTCAGTGCAGCGGCTGGGACTCAAACAGAGCTACGCTCAGCCTGTTTTGGGTCAGGTAGCCTGCCTCAAATAATGACTATAAAAAGGTCCAAGTGTGTGTGTGTGTGTGTGCGTGTGTGTGAGTACACTGTCAGGATGTTGACATGTACTACTTTACATGTAAATTCAACAGTGATTCACCTTCTTGTGAACCCCAGTGAGAGTTTGTCCCGGTGACAATCTTAAACGGCAGGCGTGTGTGATTTAAAGCGCCGGGTGAAGTCTGTCCTCTCTAAAGACTTTTTAGCACATCGTGTGTAGAAGAAACTTTAACTTTGGAAACTTTCCTCAAGGAACTGATGGATGACTTGTTTGTTTATTATTATTATTATTATGCTTGTTGTCACATATAAGAATGCTAGTTATTTAGATGCAAAGTTAACATGTATGCTAGCACTCACTAGTAAATAGTTTACAGCAGTTTAATCCAAAGTGCTAGGCAGCAAGATTAGTCCTTCATTTTAGCCCCTCCATCAGCCCTCCTCCTCACCTTCAAGCATATAAATCGTCCCCCACAGCAACAACCAACTCAATCCATACGGATATGAAACACACACACACACACACACACACACACACACACACACACACACACACCCACACACACACACACACACACACACACACACACACACACTGTGGCAACCCGGGCCCAGTCCCAATCAACATGATGCAGAGCACCTGAGGAGCCGGGAGGAAACCTGCTTAAAAGGCAGAGGCTTCCACAGCCATTCAGGGCTCTCTCGTGGCTGGGGTGGACGGAGAGTCCAGCTGTTGTGGCTGAGCCGCCCGATCGTCTTTTAGTTCTTTTTAGAAAGACTTTATTGTTTGATTAAACGGGCCGTTGTGGCTTAACACCCAACCGATTTGCGTGCTGTTTTAAACCAAGGCGGGTTCACTCAACGAGGCGGGTTGCCACAACACACACACGCACACACACACACACACACACACACACACACACACACACACACACACACACACACACACACAGGAGAAGAGCAGCTAGCAAAGAGCAGCTAGCAAATCCCATTCAACCTAATAGGCACTGCAGCCTTTAACAGATAGTAGGTACTACTAATGTATTTTTCTTGGTATAAAGCTGGGGCGTTGTTGTCAAAATAAAGATTAAGGAACAATATTAATTCCTACATTATGATATTTTGGTATTATTTCCAAAAATAAATATTCATTAGTAATGTGGATGTGCAGCCCTAAGAGGAGTGCACATTTAGGCTATCACACCACCCGCAGTCGTAATGGCCCAAAAATACCAGACAATATCCATCTAGAATCTAGCGTTATATCAAACGGTTGATCATACATGGACATATTTTTCAGACTAATCAGGTTCATTTGAACTGCATTATTATAAAAGGACCATAGTTGACCCAAGTGCTGTTCAGTTAGATGCCACACAGTGGGCAAGCAAGCAGTATAAGAAACAAAACAGATTACAATGAGTAAGAGAACAATGAAGTCAAAACAGGGCAACAACACGTATTGACGCACACGCACAGACACAGCGAGACACACACACACACACACACAAACAAACTTCTACCCATAGAGCAGTCAGTAAGGAGCAGCAATTTGTTTCTAACCTTAGTTTAACAGTGTTGATGCAGGGGGGCGACCTTTCCTGAGTAGGAAAGGTTGTTCCCTAATCTAGGGACTGAAACAGTAAAGGCACAATCTCCCTTGAGCTTCAATATAGACCGAGGAATGACAAAGATGCTTTGGTCAGATGACCTGCGGACCATGGGGGTCGCAGGAGTGCAGATAATATCTGACAAACAAGAAGGGGCCAGCCCAAGCAAGGCTTTGAAAACCACACATTACAATTGTTCAATATATTCTGAAGCATATGGGGAGTGACGGGTGGATCAGGGGTGAAGTGGTCCATCTTCCTGGAGTCAGTCAGAGGCCTGGCAGCCGCATTTGGACCAGTTGTGAGCGTGACATAGAAGACTGAGCTTTCCCAAATTATAGGGAGTTACAGTAATCCAGTCGAGACTTTTTGCTGGTGAATATTTTTTGGCAGAGCGTTTGACGTCGGCAGCTAGCTGGCCCAGGTTTTTAAGTAATTATGTTTGTGGAATCAGGAGGGCCGAATAATTCAGTTTCAGTGTTGTTATTTAATTGAAGGAACTTTTGAGCCATCCAGCAGTATGTCCTCAAAGCCCATGTAAATTGAATACATAATTTGGTCCGTGGTCAGAACCTTGGGGACCCCCCAGGAAATATTGTCTGAGGGTGGAGAGAAAGTGCCTATATTAAGGCCTATAATGGTATTCAGATAGATAGGTCTTTTGATACTTTAGGCAGGGCGGATTTTGTACTATGGAGGGCCCCGATACCAGATTTCTATTTCTCAAGTGTGTTATTGTAATTCAGACATGACATGAACTGTGAATATTCTTTTGAAAGACATTGTAATTTAGACACGGGTCTGACATTGTTGAGAATAGAGGGATCTAGGTATGAGTTCCTTAAGGAGGGGCTTGACAACTGTGTCTTTGAAACCTGTTTCAACAGTACCGCTGGTACCACTATTAATAAGGGAGAAGATGCCAATGGGTCTGCAAAGCATTTCCTTCTCAACCACAAGACCAGTCCTTTATTACAGCACTAACTCCTTTGCTGCATCAAGTTAAAGGGGCAGTATACCCAAAATAGTTTGTTGTTTAATTTAGCAATATGCATTATATGATCTCCAACATCATCTATGACATTTTGTCACTGTTGCTCAATAAGACCATCATTGTGTAAAAATCGTATGTTTTCGCCAACGATAGTAGGACTAGCATTGAAAAAAAAGTAGCGCAAATTTGCCGTGGGTTGTAACCATGCGGATGGAATGTCCCTCCTTCCTAGAGCGGGGTGTCTACTCCACCAGCATCAAACAAGACAGCACAAAAGTTCAATCTAAGAAGGAACCACCAACAGGTGTCCTTGTGGAGCGTGGGGAGGTGTGGAGGCTCTTCGCTAGGGGGAAGGTATTTCTGAACACGGAGATAAGTGGATAAGTGGAGGCTGTTGAGAGGCGGCGGGGATTGCAATATTCTCGGTCGTTGGCACTGAAAAAAAAAACAAACAAAAACAACCACAACACCCCCCGAAAAAGATGCTTGTGACTTTGAGAGAGAGGGGAGGGGAGGGGAGAGGGGGGGGGGGGGGGGGCTTTTAGGCCAGCCAATCCCTGCTGTGGGAGCAGCTGCTTTGCGCGGCGTGTAATGGCAGGATTAAGATGGAGGTGACAGAGTGTCGCGTGGCTGACTATCAGCCTGTAGGATATTTATTTTTTTATTTTTTTAGGCCGGGGGACTGCGAGACTCATTTTTTTTTTTTTTTAAGTTGCTTGTACACCAACAACAGCAACAACAACAATGGGTATTACCATAGCGGTGGCCTAATCCATCACGATTAGTTGTGGCGATGTCATGCGCACTCATCGGAGTGGGGGTGGGGGGGGTGGGCGCGTCGAGCCAGGTGTTTGTCCTTGTGTTGCCGAATTATCACCTGGGGTAAACATGTGCACTTCAGCTGAGGACAGGCAGAGGGGGTTTTGCATGTGTGCCGTAGGAAAATGAAGTGGAATTGTGCTTATTTGATCGGCACGGACAGCCGTGACCGCGGACACAAACTTGTGTCCGCGGTTTGACACATGTCTCATGTGGTTTGACGTCCCCGCATACTTTGGTGAATGGATAGGATGAATGATGTTTTCCATAGGATAAGATAATCTAATGAAAGATCCCCAAGGACTATGACATATATATATATTTAAAAAAAAGATGTATACATGACATAATTATGTATCTAGCATTGTTTCTTTCACATTTTTCTTGTCCTTTTCATTTCATTTTAAGTCACAGCCTTCACCTGCCATTACCGTTCAATTTCTTCACTTTTTTATCATGAATAACTGGGACAGCAGAAGTGGAGAAATGATGAATACTGCTTTTATTTATGTCCTTGCTGCACCATTAACCTTACACCACCGCCAACCGTAGCCTCTACTCCAACATTTCTGTTCTCATCTCGTGTCAACTCTGTCAGTCGCTGCCTCGTCTATATTATCTGCTCCTGAAATGTCTGCAAATATCAACTACAGCCCTGCAAAGCAAACGGGTCCACAAGGATTCTGGCTTTTATTGCATATACAACATAGGGACAGACCTCATATTAATCACATCACCTTAATATTACCCTCCGGTTTATTTGTCTGTGTCAGGGTGTCAGTCTACTCTGGGTTTAAAACTGGCCACTGATAACGTGTGTGTGTGTGTGTGTGTGTGTGTGTGATAGTTCCGCAAACTCAGCTAGTTTTTTAGCGTTCTCTTGAGTTATATCCCCTGATAATGGTTTCCTCAACTTTTCTTTAGGTAAAGGTAAGTGGAGAAGTTCAGAGGTAGTTTAAAACTTGTAAGACGTCACACGTCGATGAAGGGGCGGGGGGTCAGACAGGACAACACGAGTGGCGGGTGTCGGGGGGGGGGGGGGGGGGGGGGGCTTGGCTTCAATGTCAGGACAGACAAGGTTGATAGGCTATGCAACCGTTATTATTTCTGTCGCTGTTAGCCGGAAACGGGGGGGGGGGGGCTAAAGGTGAGGAGGGGGTGCAAGAGAGCCCCCAAAAGCATCATCCAAAACAACAACAAACAAACTGACAAAAATCAGCGGGGACAAGTCAATGGCTCATCGAGTAGAGTGCCGGTGCGCCCTTGAAGACGACTTAAGGTGCTGGTGCGGCTGCTTTTTTTCTTTTTTTTCCTCTTCCCGGTGCCAATAGTGTTTGATTTGAGGACGCCGTGTGTGGACTCGCCGTGAGGAATTGCATTTCAATGGCTTTTACCTCGCTTGATTAATTAGACAAGGGGATTAGCTGTTTAATATTAATATTGGAACCTTTCCACTGCGGCAACCACACAACCAACCCCACCCCCCACCACCCCCCCCCACACACACACACACAGCCCACCCCACCTGCATCAGATAGGGCTTTGTATATACAAACGCACAATCAAAGTGTTCCCGATGAAAAGGCGGAGGCAAGTCAAAGTCACCGTGGTCATTGTTCTCTGCAGGTCTAGCCAATGCCCACGAAGGAATATCCACCCAGGGCTGGTTCATCGGCCTCATGTCCACTATCGCCCTGCTCACACTCATCCTGCTCATCGCCTGCTTTGTCAACAGAAATAAAGGAGGGAAGTATTCCGGTGGGTATTACGTCACTGAACTGCACGCACGCACGCACACACTCACACACACACACTCACACACACAGAGGCAAACGTACATGCATCCATACATGTTTACACATGCAAAGACACACGCACACACACACACACACACACACACACACACACACACACACACACACACACACACACACACACACACACACACACACACAGACACTCACAGACACTCACAGAAGGACACATCTCCCTGAATGATAACTAATTGATGGTATAAGCATCATTATATTTCCATTTTGGTGTTTGCTGCTAGGAAGGAAAATGACAGATCAGTGCAAATGCTATCAGGAATACATGAGATGGAATGGTGTTTAGTTCCAACAGGAATCCGAAAAAAATACCATTTCGATAGCTATTCAAAAAATTTAAAATGTTTTTTTTTTGCTTTTGCCACGAGTAAAAATTCTAATCTGTTCCCACCATTCGAGTTCTGTATTGCATTGACAGCCTTTTATTTTTTGATACAAGCGCAGACACACAACAACAACATGATGTCTATATGCTGAGGATATGCTAATGCTACTCGGGGGCAACCTGGTCGGCAATGATGACATAAGCATTGCGGTATTTTAATGTTATTCTCTTTATTGGGGACAGGAGAGCCCTTACCAGCTTCACCATTCACTGCTAACAGCCATCAGCCAGGTTGCCTGGCCAGCCCTCCCTCCACTCCGTCAGCAGAAATGGAGAAATAAAAAAAACGCACACCTGTGTTTTTCTTTCTCATTGTTTTTTTGTCCATCCCTCTTAATAGGCTTTTATTCTGGTTGCCCTCATAGCCTCCATAGCTCTTTTTTCTCTCTCCTGTCCCTCTCTCTCTCATTTGTTCATTTTCTATTCGGCTTTGGAGAACATTACCTAAACACTGTCATTATTTTTTCGGATTTGGGTGAAGCCCCTTCGCTCTCAGACGTGTTTGCGCTTTGCCGGGCCCCTGGGAAACACCTTTTGTTCCTCTTGAACAAAATGAAACTGCGTCAGGCTCAGGGTAAACACTAGAATGACTCTGAAGCGAGTCCTTGTAGTCCTCCTCTACAGAAGCTCTGGCGGGAAACCGGAAAAGAATCTCACATTATGCTTTTTTGCTTTTCTTTTTTTCTTGGCGAGCAGTAAAGGAGAAAGAAGACCTTCATCCAGACCTGGAGTCCCAGGGCATGAATGATGACACATTTTGTGAATACAGGTGAGCGCAACTACCTCGGAGCGGGTATTTAACCACAGCGCTCTCGTTTGCGCATAATAGAAACATTTTGTGATATGCTAACGGTTGTTGCAACCTCTCTCTCTCTCTCTCTCATTGCCTGTCCCTCCCTCTCTCTCTCTCCCTCTCCCTCTCTCTCTCTCCCTCTCTCTCTCCCTCCCTCTCCCTCTCCCTCTCCCTCTCTCTCTCTCTCTCTGTCCTTACTGATCCTCATTATAAAAGAGAACCGTACCTACACATCCCCCGCCTCCGAACGTTGCACATGTGACATTTGCGTTAGCCCCGATGAAACGGAGGCGCTTTAAACAGCAACGGGGATTCCCGAATAAGCCTTTGCTGTTCAACCAATAAGCGTCACTGTGCTCCCTAGCGATTAGCCGCCCTGCTCTACAAATAGAGTGTTTAATGCGTGCAGTGTAAGCCTGGGTTGCGATGGTCAATGTTTCAATTTTGCTAACTAGTTAAGCCACATCACCGGCACTTGAAAGGAATGCTACGATTGTATTATTAGCGTATCTTTCTTGGGTTCGGTTGCTGCTGCTGCTTTGTTGGGGAATCGAGCTAAACGTGTGGCTGGCCAGTGACCAGCAGGAGGTGGAAACCAATCAGTATAATTGAAAGCAGCTCATCTCCGGGGCAGTAATATGTGGTCACGTTTCATTAATCCTATAGTGGTCCAATTCATAACTGACTAACCTCCACTGTATGACTCCCTGTGTGTTCCTCCCAATCGGTGTGGGGGGGGCACAAAACGCAGACGCTACAAATCTCCATATAATAATCATCCAGGATTGGCTGAACTGCACACCTCTCCAGGCCAGCTGTGTGACGGAGAATTTAAAACACAGGCGGTAATGGGATCTGAAAGACTTTTTTTCCCCCCATTGGGATTTCTGTTTTACTTTTAACGATGAACCCCTTTTTATGTTCCCCATAAACAGGAGCTGATAAAACTCAGATAATAACCCTTGCAACAGTGTGTCAGCCTTACTGCTATGAAACCACCCAACTGCCCTGCTACTATTATTAGTATGCCATCTGATATGATGGCACTGGTCTCACACCCCTGACACTGAAACCCAGTCTGTGCATTATAAGGACTCACATCTCCATCACCTATCATAGTAAACCTCATAATAAGCCCTAGCTGCCGTTTCTCCGTTTCTCATTTCACATTGTCACACACATATTCTGATAGGACTCCAGCAGGGTGAGAATCCGTAACCTGTTTAATGTCACTGCCCTATTATCCTCTTCCTTACCTTACCTTACCATACCTTATTCCTCCCCTTTCCTTTATTCCCTTCTCCCATTCCCTCCTTTCCCCCCCACACCCCCCAGAATGTCCCTTTGTCAGCCCTAATCGAGGAACAAAGGGTGTTAACAAATTACAAATGTCTCGCCCAGTGCGTTTGTGTGATTATTCTACACCGGTCAGCAAGAGGTGAATGCTAATGCCAATTACTGCGGTATGGAGACTTCAGCAGTTCCAGCCTGTAGCCACACACACACACACACACACACACACACACACACACACACACACACACACACACACACACACACACACACACACACACCCCTGCACACACCCTGTGACGGCCAATGCAGACACACACACACCCCTGCACACACCCTGTGACGGCCAATGCAGACACAGATTGAAGCCATGAATGAAACAAGGTTATTTCTAATCTCCAATCCCTCTCTCCTCTGTGTGTGGGTGTGTGTGGGGGTTTCTTTATACCTCTTTACTTGTGTGCGTTTATGGGTTTGTTTGTGTGTGTGTGTGTGTGTGTGTGCGTGACGGCGCAGTGACAACGACGAGAAGCCACTGAAGGGCAGCCAGCGCTCGCTGAGCGGCCAGATGGCGGGCGGGGAGAGCGGGGACAGCCTGGTGGACTACGGCGACCAGGAGGTCCAGTTCAACGAGGACGGCTCCTTCATCGGCGAGTACACCGGGCACAAGGACAAGAGGGTATCCACGGAGATCAAAGGCCCTGCCCAGGCCCCGGCGTGAGGAAGCCATGACACAATTGGAGGGGAGGGATGGAGGGGAGGAAGGGAGGGAGGGAGGGAGGGAGGGGAGGGAAGGGAGGGAGGGATGGAGGAGGTACAACACCAGACTCCAAGGCACCATCCCCCTTCTCTTCGACAGGATGAGGAAATCGTGGGGGGGGGGGGGGGGGGGGGTGGAAGGAAGACATTATCTGAGCACAAATTGGTCTGAAACGTGATCTGGAATGTGTAACTGCCGACTGCACTGCCGTCCTGGTTTTATAAGGCCACGTCATACGCGCCCAATCGCCCCACTCACCACTGCCGCCCTATCAATTTATAAGAGAATGGCCCTTACTAAATACTGTATATATATATTCTGTATACTGTACATTGTAGTGTATGTGTGGAGTGTTTTGTTTTTTTGGTTATTATTATGACCATACAAATATTGTTTGTTTGTTTTCTTTTATTTTATTTTTTGCTTTTTTTGTAAATGTAATTCTATGGTCAAGTTTGTACGTACGTACATTGAAAATGAAAAAAAAAAAAAAAAAAAAAGGTAAACGCTTTTGTCTCTCCGTCGCGTGTACCGTAGCACACAAACAATACAGGGTTGGGATATCAAGCCAATAATAGTTTTCAATTGAAGCAGATCCTATTTGCATTTTATATATTGAAATCCGTCCATTAAATATGATGTAATATGTGTACAGAGGTTGATTATTAACTTATTTTCTTTCTTTCTGCTTTATTGTTTTACTTGACGTAACACCAAGGGCATTGGAACAAATCGATGAGTCATCAATTGGAAGGGAATATCATTTGTGGTGTTATCTTATTGTCTTCTTGAGTATGTTATCAGAAATGGTAAAGCGTATATCACGAATCCTCACCAGTACAATGGTAACTTTTTCTTTTTTTTTAATCTAGTTTTGTTTTATTATTGTGAGTGAAATTCTAATGACCAGATTTGGAGCGGATCTTTTTAAAA
This sequence comes from Micromesistius poutassou, assembly GCF_964030765.1. Lineage (NCBI taxonomy): Eukaryota > Metazoa > Chordata > Actinopteri > Gadiformes > Gadidae > Micromesistius > Micromesistius poutassou. The sequence goes on from NC_140272.1 coordinate 19,872,688, forward strand.
TCTATTCTATAGGATTGTAACTGTTTTAAAAATTATGGAAGACCGCAACTGTTCATTACTACAAGTGTCTCAACAAAAGTAACTAAATGGTACGGACATTGTACAATGTTTTACAAATCCTTCACTGCCTTACGCAGCTGCGTATCACACCACAGCACTTACAAATATTTGTATTATTATAATTATTCAATATTATCAAATGTGCACATACACTTGTTTCTGTTTTTGTGCACCCCAAAAACTTAGGTTACAGTATTACAACAATATCTATATATATATATATTTGAACGTAACCTAGAATCTCATTACAGTCTTTTTATTTTTTTTTATAGTTACTGTAATAGATAATGGACTCTTTGGTAGTCATATTACTGTTCCTTTCTTCTTCTGGTGGCTTGTAAAATGATCTTTCACAACCTTGCTTGTTACAGTAAAGCTTCATCAATATTACACTATTTCAAAAAAAGCCTTACTTGTTCTTAATATCACGAACGGCTGTTGGGTTCGGCAGGAACAGAGCTAACAGAAGCTCCCGCTGAACTTCGACCTCTGTCAAAAAATACAGCTTGTTTTGCATGTTAATAATGTCGATTTGGTGTTTTTTTTATGTCATTAAAATTGCTTTACTTTTGTACCTCTGCGATACTGATATGACTATGCCTATGTATCGCCAATATAGGATTGAATGAAGGTACACAGACTCGACTTATAGCTCATAGCTCAATTATAAAACATGGACACGTGTGTATTTTTCACACGTGAGTGTACATTTACATAAAAATTAGCCCAAAGTGACTCTTCGCCTCACCTTTTATCTGCCTTGTTGCTTCAGACAGAGGGATCTTGATATTGACCTTTAACGGTTACAGAAGAAGCTCTTCAAGTAATCATTCATTAAGATAAACCTAGTTTGCCATGATTTGTTTTGAACGGTGCAAAGCCTTGTAACACTCCTTTGTGTGAACCACATTGACACCAAGAAAAGAAAAGATCTTAAAATAGCGGACACACAGACACATTAGAACTTCACAACTATTGCAGTCCTTTTTGCCGAACTAAAAAGGTTTTACACAAAAAGAAAGACTGGAATAATGGTTAGGTAAAATTCTGACATTTAAAATAAATTGAGGGATGAAATGAGAATAATTTAATAATTGTATGTAAGAAGGAAATCCAGCAATTTTAGTCTTGACATTGCTTCTGAATGTGTGAAGCACAATCTAACTGAGCACTGAAACCAGCAGTGATCATATCAACCACTTCCGCCATCTATTTTGTCCTAATGAACTGAAACGGATGCAAAATATGTTTCTTCCTCTCCCTGTTTCTGATGTAGCCACCTGATGCTCATTTGAACATGCTAATTCAAACATGCTAATTTGAGTCCACCTCACGCATCAAGGAACCCGGTGCCCAACCAAAATGAAAACTGATTAGTATATATATTTCATTAATACACAGGATCAGATGTTATAATCCCTTGTGCCAAAATCCAAGGAAAACACATATTCAGAAGCCCCTGCCCAAACCAACCTTATAAGCACGCTGGCCACTGAGCTACCAACCAAAGTTGAAAAACACGAGACACATGGCCCAACTAACAGCAGTAAATACAGCAGAATGCAGTATGCAGCATTTCATTGGGGTTATCAAGTGGGCACCCTCTTTCACAGATGTTTCGTTAAGTTAGGCCCACGACACCTCCTGAGGGCTTAACAATGAAACCAGCGTAATGCTGCCACCACATTGCCACATTTAATGCATCTAAATCCTCTCTTTCCTGCATCGTACCCCTAGCCCTACCCCTAACCCTGACCAAACAAACACGTTAGCACATTAGTCAGCTGGCTTACCTTAGCTTGCACCCCAGAAAGTATGTTTTGTCCTTACCCACAGCCATTCACTTACTCGTTCTGCTGCCAAGGACATGTTACTAACCGCCTGCCTCAGACGTCCACAAATGCCCAGTTCAGTCAGCAAGCTAGTAGCAGATCTAGCCATGAACCCCTGCGCGCCGATTTCAATAGGCCTTAGTCGCGTACTCCAGCCTCGCTGTGCTGCCTCTCCAGCCATTTCAGCATACTTCGCTTTCTTAAGCTCCTTGGCTACTTCAACTCTGTCTTCCCAAGGAACTCTAAGTTCAATGAAATAAACAATCTTCTCCAAGTCCGACCACAATAGCATATCCGGTCTTAGCCGAGTGCTAACAATGTGAGGAGGGACAACAACCTGCCGAATAAGGCTCCTCCATTACTTAGCCCGCCTGCCTCTAAATGGTCTAGCCTTTTCCCCCTCCTTTCCCGCACAAAGTTAATTTGCCTTCCCTCTTTACTAGCGGCTGATGAATTAGCTTCTCTCCGTTTATCATCAACAGCCTCTGCCAAACATTTCAATACCTGGTTATGTGACGCCACGTATACCGCTCCTGGGAGAGGCTGACCTTGCATCCCGATAGGATATGGCGGAGGCTGCACACACAGGAACATAGTGTGCATGTCTCATCCTCACCCAACCATCAGAGCTGCCAACTCTCTCTCACTCTCACGTCCATCCAACCCCCCCCCGCCCCCCACAGTGAACATTTACACCCGCGGACTCTGCTATAAGGTATGCATTACAAGATTCTACAGAGTCTCACGCCAGCAAAAACCCAAAAGTTGGCAGCCCTGAACCATTGATTTAAGTTCTGGGGAGATGGGAGCACATCATATGTAGCACCTATCATGAATCTGATCCTGCTAGCCTCCATGCTCCATAGATCTCTCCATTTTATCTTCTTCTCCTCCACTCCCTCCCAATTCACCCACTGCCCTTGTTTTGCCTGCAACACTGCATATAAATATATATATATATATATATATATATATATTTTTTTTTTTAAACAACAGAAAGACAATTCTTTCTGAATTCAAACTAAATACGAGTCAGGATGCAATTAAAGCTAAAGCTTAAGGCTTGGTGAACCGCTTGGTCTGTGTAGAAACACCGAAATACATGGATTAGCAAACATATGGATTAGCAAAACAAATAGCTCTGAACATGAAATACAAGCCTGCTGTGGTGGCTAACACTGTGAGGTATTGGCCTTTTGTCACTATCACACTATACATTCAGGGGGAGCCAGCATTCCTTGAATGAAAACTAAAACATGTTGTAGCCCTAACCACCGAAGGTGTACTGCAAAGCCTGTGATATTTCATAATCCACCGTAAACCACAGAATTTAACTTCATTTTGAACATCTCCCTAGGGTTAATACTGGGATATTCTTCTCTCTTCAAAGGGGGAACTAATTCATAATCAATTGTTCATGGTAGCAAGATTAAAGTGGAGAATGGCTTAATTGTATAAATTATATATTGAACCCTTTATACCGAGGTGTGCGGAAACAAACACGGCCCAAGGCTGTGAGTCAGGTCTCCTACTGAGCGTGTGTTTAAAAGATCTCAGTGGTTAGTTTACATTTACCCTTGTAATGCATCAAGCTGACCTTAAACAGCATTACATAATCCTTATCCTGCATTTTCAAAAAAGCAGTGGGCAAATTGTTCCATTGTACATCTAATGGAAGTCCCAGCAGGGAGCGAAGCGGAGTGCGTCTGCGGAGCATTTGCAATGCATTATGGGTATAAAGGAAGGGGCGGGTGCGGGTCACTGGCCCCCAGCACGAGGGGGACGCTCGCTCGCTCATGCTTTCCGTTCTCTTTTTTTAAAACAAAGCACATCCACACCAGTGTTTAATCTACATCACAGAGGGGATCATACATAATACAGCACACTAATCAATGTGCCACGTACTGCCCAGAAGCTCTGGCTTCCTGGCATTATTGGAGGAAAATAACTGTTGAGAACAAGTTCTCTTTTAAATTAATGCCCCCCCCCCCCCCCCCCCCACAGTTATAACATCTCACAGGCAATTTTTTTTGTAATAATCAATGTCTAATAGGCGCTATTCCCTTTATAGCACTAAACCTTAATGATAATCTCGTCCTGAGCAGCCTCTTAACACACAAAATGGCGTCATTAGGCCTGTCCTTTGTTCGCCTTGACTTCCCCCTACGTTACAGGCCTAACACATACGTTGACATCACAATATATCTGCATCACAGACAAGCGGCATTTTAAAGCGGCTTATTGCACATCTGCACCAAGAAGGAGATAAAAATCTGAATAGAAACGGGATATTCGATGAAATGGGAATCCTTTGAGCAGCGCCCCCCCACTCTCTCGCCGCTGTATATCTGTGGCAGTTGCCGTCGCGCGAGTGCTTCTCGCGCTAAAAGAGTTATTCATTTGAAGAGCGCTGTGACATTTTTTTTTGCTTCTTCCCGGAGCCTGTGACTATTTCAAAGCTTACAGGCTTCTGGGACATCTGAGGGAGGACTGATCTCAACGTAGCGCACTTGCGCTGCAAATGAATTGGTCCCTAGGTCTCCAGAGCTGTCAGCAACTCACTTTGTATGAGAGCTTCATTCATCAACACATTTTCCCCGCGAGTAGCAACTTCTTGAAAAGGGAGGAGGGGTGTTAACTTAAGTAGAGGAACGGGCAAAGATTTATTTATATTTTTATTCAGCCTTGGTATTCTATTTAGTACTAAGGTTATTTAGTTGTGCTTTGTCTAGACTGCGGGTACATTGGTTATGAGTAAGAAACTAATAATAATGGTTTATGTGAGTGCTGCTGCTGTTTGTCGAGTGAGCCGGTAAACAGTCTGTCCGGCCTCTCAGGAATTTAATTTCTTCTGAAGTTTGCCAGGGAAACTTTTAATAGATGACAATACGCTCTATGAAAAAATAATTTATTTGCACTATTCGGTTGAGTAACATCCCGTTAGCTTTACCTTTTATTACCTTACGATTACCCAGCTGGAGCCGCTGAACTATGACGGTATGTGCCAGTACGTCATTGTGTGACATTGTCCTAATGTAAACGTGCGCCGTGGAGAAAAATAAATATTCGTCCCCGGGCAAGGATAGAGGAAGCCGTTTAAGTATTGCATACAGAAGCAATACATAACCGTAAGGAAAAAGTGTTTATCCCTTTAAGGGTTTCTAATGTCCTCTGTGATCCACTCCCACGCCCGCCTTCCTCAGCATGTAAACCAGCGCTATGATTACACTTCAGAGTTGATCTTCAAGCGACTCCCCACCACCCCTTTGACCGACAATAACTTTTCTTTCACCCGGATAACGATGATGACACTGCAATGTCAACTGTGTGAGCCCCCGGCCCCCCCGCCGCCCCCTGCTCCCCCACAACCCAGGATGAGGGGCCCCACCGAGGGCCCTCCAGCAGCTCTCTGATCTCTCTCAGGGTGGTCATTATCTGCTGGGGAGCGCAACACCCAGCATCTTACATTGCACACACAGCCGGTGTGCCCAGGGGGGGGGGATGTGGCTGTGCTTCTTTGTGTAGGGTGTGTGTGCTCGTGTTTGTGAAAACACGCGTCTGTGTGAATGTGTGTGTGTGTTGGGTTTGTGTGAGAATGTTTGTGAAAATGTGTTTGTGTGATGTGTGTGCGTGGGGGCAATATATGTGTTGGGGTTTGTGTGTGTGTTTGTGGAAGTGTGTTTTTCGTGTATGAATGTGTGCATTTATGTAAGTGTGCTTGTGTCCGTGTATGTGTTGGGTTTTTCTGCATGTGTTTGTGAAAGTGGGTTTGTGTGAATGCGGATTGGGGGATTGTGTGTGTGTTATTTTGTATACACACACACACAATCCCTCTTCTAAGGGATTGTGTGTGTTTAAACAAAAATGTTTGTGTGGGGAGGAGGTTTTGGGCTGTATTTGTGTGTGCATGTATGCAGGGAAAGCTGTGTGTGTGTGTGTGTGTGTGTGTGTGTGTGTGTGTGTGTGTGTGTGTGTGTGTGTGTGTGTGTGTGTGTGTGTGTGTGTGTGTGTGTGTGTGTGTGTGTGTGTGTGTGTGTGTGTGTGTGTGTGTGCGTGCGCATATGCCGTCGTTTATGTGCATGTATTTCTGTAAGTGTATTTGTCCATGTGTGTTTGTGTGCGTGGGCTAGGGAGGTTGTGTGTAGGTGTGTTTGGGGGTGAGTCAATGCATGCATGTGTGTGTGTTGTGGCCAAGTTGTGTTCAGCACACAGTGTTGGCTGACAGATCTGAAAGAGACACAGATGTTGAGCCAGGGTTTAGCGACCAGTGATTTGGGAGGGTCCACCATGGAATAACATACGGTGGAGTAAAGGTAGACTGCATGTGTGTGTGTGTGTGTGTGTGTGTATTCATTTATGTATTTATTTATGTGTGTGTGTGTGTGTGTGTGTGTGTGTGTGTGTGTGTGTGTGTGTGGGCGCGGGGTGTTTGGAAGGAGTGTGTATAGTGCTACTTTGTGTGCGAGAGAGAGAGAGAGAGAGAGAGAGAGAGAGAGAGAGAGAGAGAGAGAGAGAGAGAGAGAGAGAGAGAGAGAGAGAGAGAGAGAGAGAGAGAGAGAGAGAGAGAGAGAGAGAGAGAGAGAGAGGCAGGAAAGTGTGTGTATATTTGTGTGTGTGCTGTGTGTGTCATGTGTGTGTGTGTGTCGTGGGCATATGGGCATTTGGGCATCCTTGGTTCTCCTCTCAGCCTGTTGGTGGATGTGTCTGGAAGCCGGCCAGAGCTGTTGGGTCAGAATGTGAGGTGTCTGCTTCAGGAGTTCAGAGCCATGTGGCTTTCTGTTTGACCTCCCCTCTCCACTCATCCCTGGCCATGTGTTCCTGCTTCAGCCAGGACAGCAAGCACCAACGCTTCCCCCATTCCCACCCACATCCTCACCGCCACCACCACCACCACCACCATCACACCATCACACCCAAGGCCCTGTCGAGATCACTGTTTTTGTCTGTTGCATGTACTTGGGTATCTTCCATACGCCAGTGGGTAATCACAATTTTATTTTTTCTTAAGCTAATGAACAAGTGCCTATTACACCTAATGGTGACCCATGCCTGAAAAACATTTACCACGTATTTGCTGTAATTACTAGATTAGCGGATAATTATGAAAAAGGTCAAAAGTTTTAAATTAGTTTTGAATTGCATTAAGACGCTAAGACTTCTCATCTGTTTACACATGAACTATATCTGAAATGCTCGAGGCTAATCGAACATCTGCCCCAAGGTGTGGTTCAATGAAGACGTGATCCTAGAAGCCATTTTGTACTCATTGAAGCATTGCTGAGGGAAGTGAACAATATTTCTTAATTACCCAAAGTGCACCTCGCATAAATAAATCCCCTATGACCAGGGCCGGCCGAGGCATAAGCGAACTAAGCGGCTGCTTGGGGCCCTCTGGCCACCCCCCCTGGCCAGTGTGGTTTACTGAACTTTTTTTAAATTCAAGTTCAGTAAACGTTTCACTAAGTTTCACTTCAAATATGAGAGTTTAAAATAGAGTGATTTGTGATTTCAGTACCCTCTGAGGTTAAATACACTGGTTTGGGGTAAATAACAACTATATTATTACAGGGGTGGATGACCCTCTCAATGGGGCCCCAGATCAAATCCAGAGTGTGATATGTCTTAATAGGGCTTCCTTAACCATACAAAATGGGTTATGGGTTGATGTCTGAATGGGGCCCCTCAGATAAATATCACACGACATGTGATGTGATATATCTAAAAGCCCTCTAAATCATGAAACTCATGCTTATGTCACAATGTCTGTGTGGAACCCTGAATGTATCTAATCAAATATGGAGCAAAATATAGGCTAGACGTATGGTTTGGGGGCAGCTAAACCCAGTGCTATATTAGTTTGCTTGTGCAGGCCCTGCAAGTCAGGTTATAGGCTATGAATCTGAACTAATTAAGGTATTGCCCCTCTCCAGCTGGCCATCCCCAAGATGCACCAGAATACAGGAAATCACATCTACCAAATTAAAAAATTCTAATCATCAAGCACAGATGACTCCACGGTGGTGGGAGTCCAAAGGCTTGAAACAAATTCTGCTTAGGGCCCCCAAAAGGCTTGGGCCGGCCCTACCTATGACTCTCAAATGTGCAAATGTGAATACGCTCCCAAATTCAAATGCTACCTGTTTTCACATACATTAACATGGTTGTGTAATATGTCTCTTGTGCTTTTTCTTAGTTATCTTGGACAATAATATATGTCGGTGTTGAATGTGTCTGCGTGTGTGTGTGTGTAAGCATTACACACACACACACACACACACACACACACACACACACACACACACACACACACACACACACACACACACACACACACACACACACACATGAGCTCAGTGATTACTGAGCTCATCTCTATTCAAGATTCCTTTGCATCATTTTATTTTCCAACATTTAAAGCATTGCATTAGGACCAAAACACATCCACAACAAAGATGCAATGAATCTGAAATTGAACACATCGTTGCACTCTCCTATGAATCGGTGTGCATACTGTAGTGCAGCAATAACAACTTCAGCATACTATATAACGTGCAGGCTGAGCCCTGTTCCACACCGGGAGGGGAGAGGCCCCTGTCCCAACTTCAGCTCATGACTGATGACTCGTTGGCCCGACCCACCTACCCAAGACTCCTGCTGGCCCCATTCCCCCTTAGTTTTGCCCAGCCCCCTCTCTCCCTCTACCTCCTCTCCTCTCTTCTATCCCTCTCTCTCTCTCCCCCTGTTTTTAAATCTGCCCATCTGCCTACAGCCTACGGTTCTGTCTCTCTTTCTCCCTCTCGCTATTTTCATCCATCAGTCTCACCGGTTCTAGCGCTCTTCCTCTCACTCTCTATCGACAACTCTGCGGTGCCTCACGCTGTCCTTAGCTGTCGACATCGCTGATTTCACCCACTGCTGCAGATTCATGCTGTGAAACATCAGGACGATACTGTCTGTTCCTCACCCACAAAGACCACCCGGGTCTTTGGTCCAGGCTCTCCATCCTCTCATCGCGTCTAGAATACTGGATGGTCTGAATGCACGTGCCATTCGTCCCTCCGCCGCTCATCCAGAACGCAGCAGCCGGCTGGTCTTCAACCTATACCCACAGTACACCACTCCTGCACGCCATGGGCTGGCTACCAGCGGCTGCTTCCCATTCAAGTCACTTGTACTTGCCTAAAATGCTGGGAAATGGCTCCGGCCCCCCATCCAGACATCAAGGACGTGGTCAAACCATACACCCCAGCCGGTCCACCATGCCTGCCAAACCACTTGCTGCTCCCTCACCAAGAAGGGGTGCCCAAGCTGCTGCCCAACTACATCTCGATTGTTTGCCGTCCTGGCTCCACGACGGTGGAACGAACTCCCCACTGACATCAAGACAGCTGAACCAGACCCAGCTTCCATCGCAGACTGAAAGCTCATCTTCCGCCAATGATTTTCTTTTTGTATAATAATAAATTGTATTTATGTATGCAGCACTTGAAGTAGTTTTCTTATTTGTTTAATGATTCTTGCACTTTCTGGGCCGTATCTTCATGGTAGAATGCACCTTAAAAAGGTGCATTCTACCGTGTCGCTTTGGACAAGTGTCAGCTAAATAAACGTCATTTAATCTCTCTCTGCCCCCTCTAGCTCCTACCCTCTCTTCACTACTCCGTCCCCGTCTCTCTTCTTACACTCTCTTACAATCACAATCTCTCCTCCTATCTTCTTCCCTTCTCTTCTCTCTCCCCCACCATAGCTGCTTTCACTTTGTGTCTCGTTCTCTTTCTTTATCTCACCCTACCCCCTCCCGCTCTCTATCCCCCTCTCGCTCGCTCTCTCTCTCTCTCTCTCTCTCTCTCTCTCTCTCTCTCTCTCGCTCTCTCTCTCCAGTCTATTTTAACCTCTCAGACGGAGAGTTATATTATCCGCAGCGTTGTGGTCCGTCGAGTTTGGCCCCTAAGCCACCTGGGGCCCCTGCCGGTCGGGCCCCTTGGGGCCGTGGAGAGGAGCGGAGTGGAGGAGAAGAGGGCAGTAGGACAGAAGAGGACCTCTGATGGGTTTCTCAGACCATCCGTTCTATTTATTGTTTACATGAGCGGCTCGTTGCGGTGCGGCAAAACCGACACGTTCCCACCGCCCTCCAGCTACTGGTTCTGCCATGGCAACCAGTGGAGCTCTTCTGACGTTTTATATGCAGTGCAATCTACAATGTTTATGTATTCAAATGAAGTAGAAAATATACAGTGTGTACCTCTGCTATCACTAATGTTACATTTACATTTCATTTATACAAGTGTGTATATCATATATCTTTATAGTGGTTCTATAGTACAGTATTCTATAGTACAGTAGTTATATTTAGCTTTTAATTGAATCATTATGTGTAATATTAATTAAGAACGTCTTATTTTTGTCTAGTTTTTACCAGCAGTATTGGTATGGCATTTCCTAGGATATCATCCATCCATAGGAAGACAGTAGGAGAAGATAGTAGTGGGGAATCCATCCATAGGAGAAGTATTGATTTATTTCTATAATCACTTGGCGTAATGGTTGATATCTCGAACATAACGCATAATGGCAATGCGGTCAGCAACGTCAGCAAGAAATATTACGTTTCAGTAATCTTATTATCTACTTTCTCCCCAACATTCCTTCAGAATTCATTGGTGTGCTAGTCTATAACATTGGCTGTTTGAACTATCTGAAACGTGATGAAAATGAATGAAATTAATATTGACTTTCCTTTATCTCTCAATTCCCCACTTGTATTATGTAGCGATCTACATTTCAGGTTTTGACTTGGTTCGCTTTCATCAAAATTGAATGATCTCACCTAAAACATATACTCGAATTTTCCAAATGTCCACGTGGCCGAGGCACGCACCATTTCAACCATAAAGGTCACATTTAGAACCTGATCAGTCTTATCCTAGGTGATCATCACATCCCAGATGCAGGTAGGGGCTACAGTATATTGCTCAGGGATGCCTGTGTGTTTCAAACTATAAGGCCCCTATATAGTGTAGGTTTTCTGCTTTCCATCGAACTACGACGCCAAGATGTGATATGTTCTTGTCTATAAACTGTTTAGTCATTTAGTAGATCCAAAGTATGTCCAAAGTGACTAGAACGGGAATTTGAATACAAGCCATTAAAGGGCAGGCTATGGACATTGGGGTTTGAACCCAGAACCCTTGGGCTGTGGGGAGAATGCCCTTACCACTAGATAACCCTGCTCTTAATAGCCCAGGTCCTCGTTCACTGAACCCGACATAACCTGGGTGACCTCAATCGGGCGGTAGAAATGGTTGGTATGTTCTTGATGATTCTGACCTTGATCTTGTCAGCGTGTCACCTTGGCTTGTTCTCCGTGGCTGAAACATCCCAGAGAACCCTTTTGAATGTAATGAGCACTATGCACTAAGTTCCCGTAATCCATACCGGTGTAAAATATACATCTTCTACGTGTGTTTAAGATGTATGCTGTCAGATGAAAAGCCGCAGCATAGAAATCACGTCTCACTTCAGATTTTGTTGACTTTTTAATGAAAAAGTAATTTGCTTCTGATAAATACCTGCGCTCATAGAAACCCCACTGCATATTATGCTCACTGCTGCGCCTGCTCTGTCAGTATTTAGCTTTCCGCCAGTTTCTGTTCAGAAGCTAAACTAATCACACACTTACCAAAATTCAAAACTCATTTAATGTGTATTGTGAGAAGCAGCAGCAAAAAGTGTGTGCATTTATTTACCAAATGAATAAGGTAATCTGCTGAGGACCTGCGGCGCTCGGCACAGGCTTAAGTCCTCTCTATACCAAGAACTCCAGAAATGTTAGTTATGCAACGGACCGGAACCAACCTATTAATCTGTTTCCTATCATATTTGCGTGAAGGGGGGGGGGGGGGGAGAAGTGTGGCGCCAGTTGAGTCAAGATAAAAAAAATAAAGATTGTTTTGTTATGGAAATCAAATAAGAAAGAATATGCCCTCCCCCTCCGCCGTTAGAAGCTCAGAGCCTCGTCTCATTGGCAAGGTAATGACGTGAGCCCTGGGCCGAGCAGGAGAACCAAGATAATGATGGCAGTCGTTTAACATATTTACTGCCTTACACTGGATTACCATCTGCACATTTTATGGTTGATTTAGAATCACTTGGTCTTTTTTTTTTTCTCGTTCTATTTTTTCACCCGTAGGATTTCGCAATCAAAAACGTGGCGGTGGCCATCTTCCCTGCTCCCTCTCTCTCTCTCTCTCTCCCCCTTCTTTCTGTTTCTGTGACTCTGCTGAGCCAGCAGAGTCCAGGGGTTATTGCCTCCAGGGAGGTGGTGTTCCATTACACACACACAAGATAAAATATTGGTTTGTGTGTGCGCTTTTGCTTTTTTTCTAATCAAAATCTATGTTCAATGACAAATGTCTTCCCGTACCGCCATTTAGTGCAGCTGTCGTTGCTGGCGAGACATCGATGTTGTATTGTTTACTGTGACCTCTATTAAATATTATGTTATTTATCCTAGGCACTAAGAGGCATATACTGTGTATGTTTGAGATGTGGAAATGAGGAATGGTTCACTGAAAAGCCACTGACACCATGGTATTTTTCTTTAACAAAATAAATCTCCATTATGTGGTCCGTGAGGATACACATTCCATGAGTCATGCTGAATTGTAATGACGTGATCACCATTACCGTCGTTATCCTCATCATCAGCCTCATAAACACCATTACCATCAACATTATCAGCATCATCACCACCGTCATCATCTTCATCATTATTATCATCATTACAAACCGCATCATCAACATCAGTTGTTGAGAAACTTTATTTTATGGGCTTATATGCCTTCATGGAAGAGAGAGACAGCAAAGTGGCTTGTTGAAGAGAAGGTACACACGTAGGAATCAAACCACGCATTTTGCATTTTGCCACGTGGTTAGTTCATTACTGGGCGTGTGTGTTCATGACTTACATTGCCATGAACTTTCCTGATTTCTTTCATTAAAGATAAAGCCAGTGATTTGATTTTCAGATCAGCTGACTGAATCAAGTCGTCTGTTTGTCCAACGTCCACATTTATAACTTTACCTGCTGTCAAAATTGACTGAATCTGTGATGTGGTATTTTCTGAGAATATCAATGTAATAGGGCTGGGCTGAGCATTGCTATATGCTTTTGTTCGCAGGTGGAAAAGGTATTGATAAATAGTCAAATGTCTTGCTCCATTACTAGTCTAACTCTTATTTATGTTTAACTTTGCTATGCCAGGCGTTTTATACAGCCTTGTATATGGTCCTCTGGAATCAGTTCCAGGGTAATAATTTCTACTGTTGTTAAGTATGGACATGAAGGGGGTTTAATATGCAATAAACTGATTAATACCTCACATATACAGATAAGTACCTTACTCTCTATCTGTCAATGGAAATTAATAAACAGGTAGGCCTATAGGAAAAAAACATGGTGTGATTATGTTTTACTTTATTCAAGCAAATTGATTCAATTAACTGTGAACCGTGTAATTCTGATAATAGATACTTATGCCACTTGAGTGTCAAGGCTCAACTGATTATCAGGGTGAATTGACTTGAAAGGATAATTTATGACAACACCTTCTAAGATGATTGTCACTACGTGTATAAGAATAGATATAGGCACGTTTGTTACACAGTGGCACATCATTTGAGTAAGGTTTAAAGGATAAATAATCATTGCATAGTTAAGCTTCTTTCTTAGCAGCGGTGGTGTGCAGAGTTACAGTTGGATTTTCGGAATGAGGATGTAGTCAAAGTCAAAGTGTTTTATTGTCATTTGTTCAGAAAACACAGGATCATTCTGTACATTGAAATTCTTATTGATCTGGCAGGCAAACAATACGTAGTAGGCATTATAGATTAACAAAAGAGACACAAATAAATATATCAAAAAAGAGGAAAATGTGGTAAGAATAGCAACACTATCGATAGTTTAAGAGAATATAAACATGTAAACATCGACCAATGCAGCATGTGTGTCCAATGAAGAGTGGAAACATTAAACACTATAGGCATAAAGTGAAATGTGCCGATAATAAAATAACACAAAATATGGCAGGAATAGTAGGAGTATACATCACAGAAAAATAAAGCATCATAGTAATAGAACACTAGCAGCAGTACTTAATAATGTAAACAAAAAAAAGAGATTTAAGGTAATGTATCCAGTGCAGCATATGTATCCAATGGAGAGGTTATACATTATTATTATTATTATTAACAACAGTATTTGCTCTATTGGTTCGCAGTCTTGGAGACACACAACCAGTGTTGCAAAAGGTTTGTTTGGGCCAACACTAATCACCTTATCTGTATAAAGTAGCCAATATTTGTGGTTGAAATGCCAGTCGTCCAATTAAATTTGAGAAACAGTGGCTATTTTAAAAGGTGACTCAAAACAAGAAACCTGAATGATCCCAGGTCTGGTAGGTCCAACTAGCCTCTACATCTGGTGGAATCTTGGTGCTTGGATTACATTTTATGTTGCCTTGATGCAAGGTGCAAGTTTGTCTCATTTTGATTGTGATGTGGATACTTGCATGTGTTGCATTGCAGGAAAGTTCACAAGTTGTGTGACTTCATGGAAAAAATCCCATAACCAATGGACAAATGTTTTTAATGTTTTTTAATGTACTTTCTTTAGGACTGTTCTGCGCCCTGTTACAGAGCCAGGGAGGTTAAACAGGAGTGTTTTAGTAAGTCACACGCGCGCTTAAAGTAAATGGCACGCGCGCTTTACTAAAGCGCGTGTGGGCTTAACGCGCGGCCCCTGCCCTACGCTACTTCATTGATCAGACAGCGCCATCTACGGAAGAGTAATGCATTCACTTTAGAAAATAAATTCTGCTCTGTTTTTCTGAATTAACGAAATACCTACAAATCCCGAGAAGCTCACATAAACCTATTTTGGTTTATGTTTGTGTCGATGGGAGATACTCGTGTCCTTAACTAATATGGACGGCATTGTTATTAGTTTGTCGACTTTGACCCGAGGACTTTGGGTTGACGGAAAGACAATCCTGATCAGAAAATGACTCCCGTGTCACCTCCCGGGCTCCGTAGTTCTGGACCAAACACGCTGCTGAAAGGAAAAATAATGCATGGCATATTGTAGGTCACATGATAAAAATCAAACATATGATTCAAGGTTTTTTCATTTTCGATATTGTATTGTGACATAGTGCACGCTCTATAAAGACTGAGGAGTGAACACACCCGAATCTCATGACATAATCGCACGGGATCTCTTCCATGAGCTTATGATTCTTAAAGAGAAAATTCCAAAGGGAACAACTACAGAACGGTTGCGTTCAATATCAATAATTTGATAATTGATAATTTGATTCCTCTAGAGGCTTGAATCAGGTACTGCACACTGTGAACCAAGTTTAAGGGAATGTATGCTTTGCTTTTGAAAAGTTTACACAATGCATCAATCTGTTCTGCAGAAAAGAGACAAAATGCTTCAGGCCCGACAGTCCCTCCGTCTGAGAGTTAGCTGCCTGACGGCCCTCCACGTCAAGCCTGAGCTCCACACATGATCACAAACACAATGTACTGTTGGTTACTCCACGGTGAGCCTTCTTAGGCCTGGCTATCTATGAGTTTAGAACTCCCAATCAATCTACGTTAACATTACAGCATAGCAAAAATGAAAAATCACCCGTAAATACAGTATTATAACTTTCATGACTTGCATACATAGTAGATATTGCTATAGCATAACTTTTACCACCTGATTGATTTTACTTATAAAAGTACATAAAAACACATTCTTCCCACTGTATTCAACAGTAATCCTAACACTTAGTTTCTTTAAAAGGATTGAAGGACTCTTTCCTCAACTGAAGGATTGTTCTCAGGGATATTTTCTCAAGGATATTTTGAATAACCCAGTAACGGCAAGCGAAGCTAAAAACTATTTGTGCACCTCAGAGGACAGACTATGTTGAATCACCCTTTATCAATTGAAAGGATGTTGCATCCAAGCTGGATCATAAGGCTTTTATTGCTGAGTTTGTGGCCAAGAATGCAAGGAAAGTGACTTTCACTTCATCAATTGCGTCCATCTCATTTTTTTGAGTGACAGTACCTTGCATGTCTATGTTTGCTCTTGCCTTTTTAATAATCTTATATTTTTCTATGCCTACTACATAGTTGTTGCTAGCCATGTCCAAATAATTCAAATGTTTAGAACGACCCTGTGTTTGTCCACTTAGACTTTGACACTACAGTAGCTTCTGGTCGTGTGTTACAAATGTATTGCGCCGAGATCACGCATGCGGTACGACCAGAATAGCTGCGTGCAGTAGAACTAGAATAGCCATTTGAGACTGCCCGTGATTCATGAGCATGCATGTCAATGAGAGCAGGGCCTTGATCCCCCCCCCCCACCCCCCCGTGATGTCCCTGCGTCCAATAGTACCATTGAAGGATAAACAATAGGACCCACGGAGTATGCAAATTTACTTTGTAAAACATATTTTTAGGGGGATTCAGAAGGATAAGGACTGATGTGTTATTCAAGCTTTAAGGACATATTAACTGATTGTTTCCTTTGTTTGGAGCGTGATTAAAATGTTTTGGCATACTTTTTTGGTTTAAATTTAATTCCTTTCACAATAACCTTTTTTTTAACCTTTATAGTGTCAAAAAATATGCCCATCATTTTGCAGATCTGATTAAATTACGGTTACGTAACAATTTTGATAAGATGATTACTGAATAAATAGTAAATACCAAATGAGATTAAAAAAAAAAAAAGATTGTCATCATCTTTACCAGTAGGCTACATCTATCAAACATTGTGCAATAAAAAGATAAGCCCAGGCTAAAGTTTCTCATGCTGCATTGGACAGCAGTACAGTGCCTTGCAAGCACTGGTTTGAGGGACACGACTAATTTAATTTAAACAATCCGTGCTTGGCTGCATAGCGCAGACGCATTCAATACTTCCCTGGTCAATAGAATGCTAGGTCAAAGGCCTATAAAGACTGCAGTGTAGCATAAGAAATGTGTTCATTTATTTATTGTTCCTCGACCACGGTTGCTGCTAGTTGTCAATACAGAACAAGAGACAATGGTGCAGAGTTGTTTATTGACATGCCCATTAATCGAACGATTGCCCTTCTTTGTTACATTACATAAGCAGCAAAGTCCTCAGTTCTCAAGCGTCACCGTTCTTGGTTTAACCAGTCGACTCGCCATAACACATTCTAATGAGTGTGTTATGTCATTCTCTGAGATTTTCTCCAGACGGCGGCTGTAACTGAAATGGCCCTTTACCTCTCAAACCCTGAATGAGTTTCCTTAAAGGGACAACTGTGTAGGAATTTCTCCCATCTGTTGGTCAAGTTTGCCTAGTGCTTTATGTCCCTCTCGGCTGTTATAGTTTTTCATAGACCCGGAAGGACATGGAAGCTGCCTCAGGACTTACCCAATGTTCAATGTAAATACAGATAAGAAATTCTTCACTCAGGACGATAAGTCTGATTATTGGCAGAGGTGTTTTTATTCCAATGAGGACACATTCATGAATGAAGACATTGATTTTAGCCAGTACATTACTTAAAAAGCTACAGTGTCCCTTTAACTGGGTCGCATTAAATAAGTTAAGAGAACAAAATAAATTACGGAAATGTATGGTGTAGTGCTAGTGGGCACTAATACACAGACTCGGTTCCTTCTGAAAGGGACTTGCAGGTAGAGCCAGACGATAATTGGTTCACGATATAATACCGAATTTGGTATTTAGAGAGAGTGTCAATCCGATAACCGATTTCACAGCCAAAATTATTATTAGTTTTAAACAATGAAAACAATTCACTGTGTACAAAGATAATTAACTATAAGCTGCCACAAGCTGCAGCCCCATCTAAGCGTTGTTAATTCATGATAATCATGAATTAAATTCATGATTATCATGAATTAACAACAAATTACATTTCAATATTATGTGTATAGTTATATGTATAGCCAACCTTGCTAATATGCTGTTGCTCTGCTCTGATGTCTTGTCTAATAACTTCTGCATAAGTGTCAGTGTCCCCCGGTCCCTTGAAAGTTTAAACTGATTAGGTTAAAGTAATCAGGCTGAAAACTCATCTATTCAGAGTGCATCCTGCCCATGAGAATATTGTAGCACTTAAAGCAGTTTGCATATTTGATGAATTGTATGTATTCAAATTATTCTGCCACTTTTTTGTTTATATCTTCATTGTTGAATGCACTTGTAAGTTGCTTTGGGGAAAAGACAAATAAATTAAATAGATGTAAGGTAATGTAATGATGATTACATTTGGATAACCCACTGGGCAAGACTCTGGTGGATATGTAGAGCCTGGAATACTTTGACATTTGCAAACATTTGGGATAATTCATTTTCTATATCCGAAAGTAAGATGCATTTGCCAACGTGACTTGCCACTATGGCAGCAAGGTTGATATATTTTCACAGTATAACTCACATTGCAACAAACTTTTGTGCTTGCATTTGTTATGCTAATAATATCTTACGTTAGCCAGAGTAAGCAAGCTGGCTAACAACATCTCCAAGCTAATAATTGATCAGTCGAAACAATAGTTAATGCATTTCATGCATTAATTAGTTAGGAACTCAACACTTGCTGCACTCGTCTGCACACTTGAGCCGAGGTTAAACAGCTCCGCCTCTCCCTCTGTAAAGCCATGACACAGAAGAGTTAAACATCCAACATGTCAGCTCTACCTGCAGGTAACCATCATACGCTCAGCTCAGTGGTTCTCTCTCAGCAGAGAGATGCAGATGCCGTTGTCCCTCTTGGTGAAATATTAGGTCAGTTGCTTTACAAATGGTACGAGGAGGCTAATCTTGGGCTCATGACCTTAACTTGACTTTAAGGGTATATAAAGTCTTGAGGGTGTACGTTTACAAAAAACCATTGTATTATGCCCCAACTTTATAAGATCTCTTTAGCCTTTAATTGTATTATTAATCTTAATCTGTTTGTCACCAGTTAGCTGATGCAAGCTCATAAGTATGATAATGAAGTCCTTAGTAGCAGAGGAATTCCATTTATCAAGCCCTCAAATATAATTGTTGTTATTATGAACTTAAATAACCACCAGTGAAACAAATAAAATGCATTAAAACCATTTATGTTTACATTTTCATAACTATAATGCAAATTCCAGATATCTAGTTGTGATACGTCTTGTTTTGACATGACACCATTAAGGGGGAGTTGAAATAAAGAGCAAATTTTGCATTTTCAAGATGTTTTTTGTGACCAAATGTCAGAAGAATTGGGTGGACAAGCGCATTGTTGGGATGATCACAAACGTTGCTGTTGGTGTGTCTTGATGTCCTATTATTAATTTCAAATACTTACATCTTCAATAACACACACACACACACACACACACACACACACACACACACACACACACACACACACACACACACTTATCATCGTGGTTTGTTGGTATTATTAATGGATGCAGAATTGTTATTTTGATCAATTTATGCCTGGTTCTTCTCTGGGAAATAATGAGAGTTACAAATATGTATTGTGTAGAGTTTCATTTAAATGCAAATGAATGTATCATTATCGCTTATTCTGTGGAGAGCAGCGGACCAGTGACATGGGTCACGTGAAACCAGACAAATTAAATGACGTCTGTGAAGAATTGTTATCGCAGAGGGACAATTATCACAACTCTATTCCGTTCTCCTGCTTCAAGAAAACAAAAGTAATGCTTTCATCGGCTCCCCCGTGATGAATGAGAGTGTGTTGTTATCGTTGGCCAGGGTAGCACTTTACCGCGAACGGTGAAATGTGCACGTGCAACCGATGCCGTGATGAATGGCCACGGCGGCCTTGTGACCAAAAAGGAAAAGCTGGAGTCGGACTTGAGGCTGGAGCTGCCAGGGATTTCAAGGTTGACAAGCTGCCCACAGGGAGGGCTCCACTGACAGGGCATAATGCATCGTCCACCCCCTATAGCGTGATGGACCTGTAAACACACGGCATGGGCGGTACGGGAGGTGGTCGGACCAGACGGCTCACGCTGGACAGTGATTTGTTTTCTCCCACATTTCACCCTCATGGCCCTGATACGTGTCAGCCAGACGGTTTTGATTTTGACGTAGGACATGTTGGGAGGACAGTCTTGTGCGGTGTAGTGGCTACTGCCAAACCAAAGTGTTTTTTGCTTTGATCCCGATGTCCACAGCCATGCATGTAAGAATCCTGGTGCAGGATAAGTAGCCCCCTGCTGTATCTTTGGACTGTGAGACGCTTTGAATAAGAGCCTAGGAAGACCATCCCTTGCCGCTTTTGACATTGAACACAATCTCTTCCGATTGTATTCCAGGGTCTGACCGTATTAATGCCAGATCTACTGCCACACGACCATTGTGTGAAGCGCTTACCTTTTCAAATCTAACTACAACCAACAGCGATCACAAATCACCGTCAAACACTAACTGACAACGATAGAACGACTCCGGAAAACATTTGGCCGCGTGTTTCTTTAACGTCGCCGCGTGCAGCTTTATAATCACCACCCCAGTAATAACAACGTTTGCCTCTCTGTCTCTGCAAAAGACAAAAGAGAACCTGCCTCCCCTGCTGTGCGGTGGCATCACCTCTGCTGCCTGCCCCTG
Source organism: Micromesistius poutassou (assembly GCF_964030765.1). Taxonomy (NCBI): domain Eukaryota; kingdom Metazoa; phylum Chordata; class Actinopteri; order Gadiformes; family Gadidae; genus Micromesistius; species Micromesistius poutassou. Next base: position 19,893,256 of record NC_140272.1, read on the forward strand.
CACCTGGAATATTTGCTTTTGCTGACGGTGTTAGATGGACCTGCCCTCTCCTCTCCCATGGCTGGTTTGCATTGCATGCAGGAAAAAGAAACACAGGCTGTAATCACAGAGCGGGCCCAATGCAGACAATGCAAAACGTGTACGAATACACAGGTGTAGGTGCAAGGGGGGTGTTCACCCTTTTGTGTGGTTTCACTGTGTGACACGGCCAAATAAAGAACGCATTTGAATAGCAGGTGTGGAAACTGCACAGCCCTGACCGCCGTTCTGCTCAGATGTGCTGGGTCGGAGTTTGGGTTTGTTAGAGGAGGTTACGTCTGATTGCATGCTTCCATCTCCAACAGTGAAACGATTTTATACTGTGTGTATTTCATTTTGCTTTTAGAATTAGCCATGGCATATGCCATGTGCGTAGGGAAGGATTTGTAATTCGATTGTGAGTTTTTTTTTCTTTTTGAAAATATGTTAACAGACATGAAAATTGAAAATTATGTCAATGAAAACTAAACAATGAAACGCAGATGAAAGGTCACTCAGTGTCTGAGAGAAATAGCCTACACAATAGCTTACAATCAATTGTATGGTTGAAATATACTAAAATAATAAATTGCATATTTGTTCAAACAGTACAGATGAGTCTTTGCTATTTGTTCATTTCGTTACTGTTTCTTGTGAAAATATTGTCTGAAGTAGAGCGTAGAAGAAGAGGCAAATGGCTGTTTCCCAACAAAGCGTAATGAGGTTTTCAAAGACACTGAAGTAAAACCTAAATAAGCCAAAACCAAAGAGCGTGACAGAAAAATGGCTTCTCCTCAAACAATTCATGTGTAACAGTCAAAACAAAAAGGGGGAGAAGTTAAATGAAATTACAGCTCTCCACCACCATGATAACCCTCCCCCAGGTCTCCTGTCAGGACGCCGCGTCTTCTCAGCTAGCCAAGGAGGATTAGCTGTGGTTTGTCTCTTAATGGCCTTTTCCCTTTCCCAAATAGTGTGATGCAAACAGATAAACAGACTCAATGTTTGTTTCTGCCTTCATTTATTCTTTCACTAACTCAATTTCTGGTTGACGTGGGCCTGTGAAACCCTTTGAGAGTATAATCAGGATGGGTATACAAATCAAATTTGGAATTGTTGTGACCAGTAACCAACATAAGTGTTGGCTTTTCAAAGATCAGCAAATGAAAATTCTGAGATAAGGGTCTCAGGAGGCTGGTTGGCGATACTCCCCGATCTACTGTGATTCTTAAATCAACCAAAACATGCCTTTGACTAGGCTAATGAAAACTTTTCTTTTCAGTGTCTCACATGAGACACTGAAATAACAACATCTCCCCTTAATGACAATTGATTTCACGATTAGTAACTAACCAATGACCAAATACCCTAACCACCAACATAATAACCAACGTTCTAATGGTTCTAAACTCAGAGAATGGCAGCGGTCGTTGCAATGTGAAATCACGATGCACAAGCCCTATATAGTCACTGTTTAATTAAAATTTCAACATCCTCGGTCCTGCATTTGGCACAGTGTTCATCCGCTAAAGGATCTTTTTAATCACTTGGTCCAATGACTGAAGGGTGTTTGTCTTGTTTCCTCGAAGATCATTGTGTCAGGGTGACACTTAATGGATACGTGCAATAAAAACTAGATCGCAAAATAGATGCCTTTGAAACACTTTGAGCACTTTAACGCACTCCAATTATACTGTCATGAACAAGCTGCTGGAACAATTAAACTGTAATGGTAGCACTAAACCACTCGAATTATGGAGACCTTACTTTTTTTTGGAACTTATTTAAAACAATTGATTGTTTCTTTTGTATTATTTTTACTGACCTCTACTTCCACTTACCCCAAACAATCCATCTTGGCTTATCTTATCCCCTTCTTATTTACAACATTGATTGTTAGGATTAATTGTTTTGCATACTTACATACTTACCTATAGTTGCAACAAAGACAATGCATTCAATAGATTAAATTGCATTCTTCTCACCAAATCTCTGAATGTTGCTGTTAGCCTTAAGGTTCTCTTTAGCAGGCGTCAGCGCCTCCTCCCTCCTCTCCCTCCGTGGGCCATCACAGCACCACGGCCGCACCAGGTCTGGCTGGAAGCAATCAGCGTAGCGTTAAATCACTCCCTCAGGCACACCGCGTAATGGCCGCTTAGATTCGAACTGGTTTTTAGTCTCCACCAATCTAATTGTAACGTGTTAGTGTCAGTTAATAAGAAGAATGGTTAATAATCCTTTTCTTGGCTGTACATGTTTATTCTTATGACTTTGCTATGTCTAGACTTTAACTTCTATATAGAATAAGTAAATAATAAAGATTCCTACATGTGTTTAATTCTCAAAGTAAACTAAATGGTAAAAACAAACAAGATCATTCTCATATTCAAGATCCACTTAATTAAACAATGTTTTGCGCTAACTCGGTGTGTTGCACATAATGTTCAGATACACACACACACACACACACACACACACATGCACACACGTGTAGACATAATTGCATTATATGCCTCAAGATCAGGCATAAAACTTATAATTACTGTTTGAAGGCATCTATTAAAATATTTCCAAACAACAAGGTGCATTGACAATATAATTACTGCCTGCAGGTGAAGTGTGTTAAGGTTAATTAGAACTGTGCCTGAAAATGGAAATAAACCAAATCCAAAGTTGGTCAAATATATTTCATGCAATTTAATAGAAGAAGTACTTCCCTTATGTCCTTAATTTTGACTAGTGTCAAATTGAGAGACGGTTTTGACGTCTAAAAGGTCTGACATACGGCCTCTTAAAGCGTTGACGCAAATTAAGCAGCAAATGTGGGTTAATACTGTCTGTGGATGCTAACAATTAGCATGATGGACTCTTGCCTCTTCTGGCCAAGGCAGATTAGCCACACTGCTCAGTCCCACAGCAATTAAAACCTCCTAATAATAGCAATGTCTCAGAGAAGCCTGACAAGAGTCCGTGGCTGAATACGTGTCCCTGTGAATGCATTGAGCCCTTGTCTGGAGGAGTCATTGTGTTTTGACAGGAGCATTCGGTTAACCCAGTTATTTTTCAACATTCAAAACAATATGCTAGGTCAGTATTTGGCCGCCAAAATTGTGTTGTCAGGCTGTCGAAGTGCTGCTGTCATTTATTTTGTGAAAATGTTATCTCAACTTTTAGCATAACTTCATGTAGCAGACAATTGTATTTAAAGGTGTTTGTATGGAATTCAGATACAGGTCATTAAGGAGCAGTTGGGGGTTAGGAATTTTGCTCGATGGTTCCTAGTTAAATTGTGAACACGGGGATCGATCCCAAATACCTTACAGCTGATAGTTGAGCAGCCTAGCCCTCTAGAGGAATGGAACCAGTGGCTTGTTTGGATGGAGGGGGGGAGTGGAGTTTGGAGGTTATTGTTGTTCCTACATGTATGGTTCCTAGTACATCATACATTCTAAATATGTGGCAACTGCATGAGGAGCCCACGTAATGACAATTTTCATTCTGTAGCCAGCTGAGAAGATTCAACCTTGAATTTCCTCTTTCAAAACTAAAGGGGAAATTACACACACTGAAGAAAAGGTGGCGTTCTATTCTGCTCAATTCAATCTATTCTAGCTAGTAAGGATAATTTAATGATCCTGATAAGCAACTGGATACAGACATGCTTTGATTGTTACTACTCGTGTACAGGTACAGCTTCTCATAATACCATACTAATGTAAAAATAAAATTGGCCACAGACACTACATTTCACCCCAAAAAGCCAATTTTTCTATATGTGAGCAATGGAAGCATCATTACACACAGAAACTCCTGCTGACATTGTTTATACGAGTTGCAATGGACTTGTGGGCAGTTCAGATAAACAAACAGGGGTCTGGTGATCAGAGGGCTCCACGAATATACACAAGTTACTCTGCCTGACTTTCCCATTCACAATGTTCAATTTGACAATGCAAAGCAGCATCCATGAAAATACATATGACACGCAATGGTGCACTGTGGGGTAGAGCTGTGAAATTGCTACTCAGGTATTTCTGCATTCGAATGCTGTAAACACTGCGAACCTGGGTGGGCTCATATGTTCATAATGGACGGCTGAGCGGCCCCTGGCTACCATTGTAAATTACACCCGCAGCAGACCGACATTGTCTGGAAAAATGAAATGTGCATTGATTGCAGATTCAAATTACGCACGTTGTGTAACAAAAGCACAGTGATTGAAAATTAAATGTTAATGAAAATATAAAAATAGAACATATTTAGGTAAACACTGCTTTGAGGAAGCATTAATATGGCTAATATAAGGCCTGTAAGGAAGAAAAAAACAACAACACTCCACGTTCGGCAGTGGTGTAGTTTTTATATATTTAGTTATCTGGGTGCCCTGAGGGCGTCTGTGGAGGAGAACATTAGAGCAGTCCTCTCCAGTAGGGATCCTGTGGTCCCCAGAGGAATAATCTTTGCTTAGTATTGAACAGTCCAGTAACCATGTATTTGAGCTGTGGCTGAGGCCTACGCCTTCTCTTCTAAAAACGGTTTCAAATGGTGAGTTATTTTTTTTGTTTTGGTGATTTGTGGTGATGGGGAAAATTCTCAATCACAGTGGATATGAATGGGTATATCGGAGCTCAGTATCTGTTCTTTGGTAAACAAATGACGTGTTGTTCCCTCACCTGCCAAGGAAACAACACCATTTATTTGCAGTTATTTACTGTTCTTAGATAAAACCGTGTGAATGAGTACATAATTAATCTGTCATTCCCTCCCCTCCTTCAGGAAATGGGTCTCATGTGGTGTTTTGACTTTTCTGACATTTACAGTTTTTGGTTTAGCTCTACATCACTAACACCAAGAAACAATCAATTGCCAATTACTCCTGTGAAAAACATTGGGTTTTTAATTTATAGGTGGATATGTCCAATGTGTTTTGGGTAATTTGCATGCAATCATCTTTTTTCTTAATTCTAATTCACCAATCCATGAAATTCTAATTTACCCATTTTATTCTTCTGGGAAAAACTTCTCGGCTTCAGTCAAAAGTAAATAAGTGTAGTTTTAATTGCTGCCATGATAACATATTTAATAACTTTTTGTTAAGTAAATATAACCTTAAAAATATTATTATTTTATTATTATTTCAACATTCATTGAAGCCCATTATTAGTAAGGATATGAAAATTTGAGTTTCGAGTTCCCATATTTACGGCTTATAACTTCACCATATACCCCACATAAAAGTAGAAGTTAATTTAATATGAAAATAATGAATTACCATTTAGCAAAATATGGCTTTTATAAACATAGTCTGGTATTTTCAAGTGAATTTAAGATGGAATATGATATGTATATGAATATGTTCTTTGTAAACTATGAGTTTCTGTTCCATATCAAGAATATTATTCTCAACCCCATGCTGTGCTTTATAAAAGAGAAGAATGCTCACCATATCCCCACATGCTGAGACTGACAATGATATTGGAATTCATTTATTTCTCTATCCATTTTTTTCAGTTTGACCAGGAGGGCAAGACAACTGGGATTGAAGTTGCCCACCAGGTCATTCTGAAGGTCATGTTTTTACACATGTTCCCACCGTGAAGGGCACTTTGGGTTGGGAGTTGGTGCCAGTGATAACATAACAATGAACTATTATTATTACTTTACTCAACCCCTGGTTTTGTGAACTTGGGTGTGAACTGGAGTGCCACATACATATATAGGTAACACATTACAATGAGAGTACTTTAACTTACTATTGATTAACATTATTTAATGCAGTGAGTAAGCGTTATCATATAGCATTAGCTTTGGGGTAAGGGTTAGTATTAACCATATTTAATAGTGTGTGAATAACATCTATCATGAACACAATTTCCTTAGTAAACATCAAATTCAAAACTACTGTATCAATCCCACTGGGGGCAACTAGTTACGAGCACCAGTAACATACAATAACATGAACACTATTAGTTAACATGAAGTCCATCAGCATATTGTTACTAGACCACTAGTTCACTGTTTATTAACGATTAGTTATTGCTTATTGCTGCATTTACTGATGTTAATCAAAGGTAAACTAAATAAGGGATAGTATAGAACGCCGGTCATTATCGGGGAATAAGCCCCCGACAGGGCGAACCGGACAGCGACGCAAAGCGGAGGGGTCTTGCTTCGCCCTGAAGGGACTCATTTTAGATAATGACCGGCGACGTTCTATACATTATCCCGCTTTTTACACGGCTACTTGCTCAAAACGAAAAAAATAACTTCACACGGTGTGTCTTCTTACAATTCATTTGTTGCCAGCATTCGTAGTGTTGATAAGCAGAGAAATAGTCCGCCAAAAACGTTGACGTTGCTTAGCAACGAATACGCTGGGTTACCGGACTACTTGCGGAGTGATACGAGAGACGAGATATCAGAGGCGAAAAAAAAATCCACTTTCCTTGACAGCGGTCATTATATGCTTAGCAACGGTCATTATCGAAAAAAATAATTGACCGCCGCAAGTCGGGAGTGCAAGTGAACGGAGCATTCCACAGCATTGAGACGAGCCGTGTGATAATGTGTATTATTGGTAAGTGTTGGGGAATTAACTGGGGGACTGAACCCAGTGCCGTATAGTAAAGGCACTGGCATGTTCTGACCCCAAGATCTGCAGCCTTGGGCGAGATGCCTGACCCCTATCATCCTTTGTGTTTCCAAGATGCTTTGGATGAAAATGTGACTAAAGTACATACATTAGGTTGACAGGCTTATGTGTATATATAGTAAAAATCAAAACGTGTGTTGTTTGTTTGCAGTAGTCTGTGTTGTTGTTTGCGTGATGACTTGATCCCTGTCTCATTGTCCGGCTTTTGATTTTGAGGTGGGTCAGCAGATGCGTGACTTTTGAAAAGCATTGCAAAGTCAAACAACACTGGGACCACACAGGCCAGCAGTGTGCTGGGCTCACATCTGGACAGACGGGAGGCTTACACAGCAGGGGTCCAGAATTAATTCCAAACCGTAAAGCATTCTATGGGCACTAACAAGTGCACCAAACATATGAATAACTGCCAACCAGGTGACTCAATTGAAGCTATAGAAATAATCCATATTTTAACTAACAAATTAGGTTGCTTATGGTACTTGAACGTAATGGTGTTCATGTTAACTTAGGTATTTATACATTATGGTTAACCCTCATCCTAACCCACTAACCCCAACCCCTATGCTAATGCAATATAAGTATGCTTATAACTGCATCAACTTATGTAAATTAATTGTTCATAAATGTATCCATATTGAAAAGTGTTAGCATTTGATTTTTGTTTCTGATGATTAAAATAATACTGACTAAATACTAATAAAACCGAATAAAATGCAACACAATAATAACATATTACGTATGAGCCATAATACTATTCCATACAAACCAAAGAGTAACACAGACAAAGCCATTGCAACCTTTTCACAAACTGATTTTAATAGCAAATGAACAGGTATTTATTGATACTATAAAACAATTCCCAGATCATTTGGACCCAACAGTCACTCTCTGGGTGCTTCACAAACGGCCCCTTCCCGTTCTCTGAATCAAATCACGAACAAAACACTTTCCTTCAAAACATTGTATTCAGCCATCATCGCACAACATCGTGACCGCACAAACAAAAGTACTCTTCGCTTAGCATTTCAATAAACCCTTCTAAAGCATCATCACCGCTCCTTATTACGAAAACAAGCCAGCATAAAACACAGCGGTGACAGTCACGGCTCGCGGCGTTTGGCGCGATGGAACTTCTTATGAAGTCATGTGCCACGCATGCATAGTGTGGTTAGTGGGTTGTGAAAACCCCATTAAATATTAAATTGATCTTATATGATCCGTATGCGCACGTATACTCCATTAGCACGTAGACGCATTAGAACATCATGATAAAGATGCATGTATGCCCCTGTTTGTGGTTATTGGAAGTAGCATTGCACTCTCTCTTTGAGGCCATTTAGCCTGGCTGGGAAAAGTGGGAGACTTTAGAGTACAAAAGGTGAATCCTCTCTGAGTTTGCTGCAATATTACGGTGTGTGGCCTCGTTTTCACAGACACATACACAAGCAGACACGAGCACACACACACAGACATATGTACACATACAAACGTGTACACACACACACACTCTCACATGCATAGCTTCTCTCTCACTCAGACACACACTCACCTTCCCTTCTCTCACACACTATCTCAATGCATATTCTCCTCACACACACACACACACACACACATCTATCTACCTCACACAAACACAGACAGACACACACACAAACACAGACTTGAATACTTAACAGCATTGCTTGATTTGGAAAGCCCCCCCCCCCCATCCCCACCTTCACCTGTCGGTGAGCACCCAGCCCGGTGGTGCTGAGGGGCGGCCTGTGATGGCTACTGATGATGTGTACACCGCCGATGAGGCTATCAGCCCTTAGAACCAGGGGAGAACCAGGAGAGAGAGGGAGAGAGGGAAAGAGGGCGGGTGACAGGCAAGAGGGGGATACAAATAGGGGAGAGAGAGGGACATAGAGGGAGAAAGAGGAAGCAATGGGGAGAAAGAGGGGTGGGGGGGGGTGGGAGGGAGAGCAGTAGTTTGAAAGAGGGAAAGAAAGAGAGAGAGAGAGAGGGTGGGTGAGGAGAGAGAGAGAGAGAGAGAGAGAGAGAGAGAGAGGGTGGGTGGGTGAGGAGAGAGAGAGAGAGAGAGAGAGAGAGAGAGAGAGAGAGAGAGAGAGAGAGAGAGAGAGAGAGAGAGAGAGAGAGAGAGAGAGAGAGAGAGAGAGCGCGAGAGAGGGTGGGTGGGGAGAAAGAGATGGAGAGGGCTCAAGAGTGGGAGAGGGAGAGAGTTGTGGGAGACGAAAAGAGCAAGCGGGAGCATAAGACGGAGAGAGCGTGATACATACTGAGAGATCTATTAACGAACGCAACGCAGCTGTTTGTGACCCACCCCTTCCCCTCCCCTCCTCTCCTCTCGTCGAGCTATAGCTTTGCAACCGTGGCAACAAGGACAGACGCGTGACAGGCAGCAGGCCTGTCTGGTGAGCACGGCTGCTTGGCTCCTCCGTCGCTCCCAGTGGCGTGGGCTTTATGAACAGGGACGTCCGCCGCTGCCGTTACTTTTAACTGCTGTTATCCCGCCTCCTCGGACGCCTCGACGGCGGTGGAGTCAGTGGTCATGGTGTGGGTGTGGGAGTGGAATTCAATTAATGTGAAATTATTATTCAAACTGAAAAAAAAGTGTTATGTACGCTGAGAGACGTATTATCTTTTAGGTACCGAGTGAGTTAAGTGTTTTTTTTTTATGGCGGCTATTGGGGGGGGAGGAGACACCTGTCGAACAGCAGCAGCAGACGGACGGAGTGGCGGGGGAAGGCGCATTACCATTTAGACAGAACCGCGATGGATGAGCCCTGGGATGGGCCGCGGCCATGACCTTTACATGTTGCGTCATCAACGCATTAATAATGGATTCTTCTTGGGCTGTGCTCCATTCCATTACTGTCTTATGAGCGGGACAGGACGAGAGAGGGTGGGGGGGGAACATCAACAACAACAACAACAACAACAACAGTTCATTCCTCAGCCCGGCTTCTATCTGTCGCTGCGGACCTTAAGGCGCTGTTTAAAAATTAATGAGCAGGGTGGGGGGAGGTGGGGGGGTGGTGGGGGCTTACACGGTAAATAACCGCTGGTAATTCACTGTGGGTTATGTGCAATGTAAAACCCAACTGTCATGCTTTGATTATCTGTGTATCTGCCGCTGCCGCTTGCCCTGAGCCCCGGTTCACTGTTCCATGCAGTCTGGCTGTTGTTGTCGGGCTGAATTATTAAGAGCCGTGGGTGCCGTTGTGAACACACATGCGGACAGCTCTTGTGAGAGGCGGTGCCATGGGGGTTAATACTACAGTATGCAGAGGGCAACGGGGATGAAGTGAAGACACACACACACACACACACACACACACACACACACACACACACACACACACACACACACACACACACACACGAGAAGTAATGATGGGACTGGTGAAGAGGCAATTACTCTTGTACTCAGACACGGATTGATTCAATCAATTCCCCCCGCAACCCCCTTGAAAAGCGTCGCCACGCAGGATTAGTTCATATCAGCAAAAACATGTATATACTGTCTATCTTGGTTATGTATTATTTAATTGAAACATTCTCATTGACAGTATTTACAACAGAAGGTCTATGGTCAATATTTCATTTAATGCATGTATTTTTCATGCTGCATAATGATAATATATACAAAATAATACTACAAAAAAAGCAAAAAATGTCAATATTTCTACACGATTTTCATTCAGATGTATATCCCTTTCCGGGGTAAGCAAATAATTTAAAAACCCGCTGGATAAATAAATAATAAATTATCAGGGCCACGAGCCAAAGGGCAAACAAATTGCTCTGGGAGGGATCCATCAATCACGGAATCCGTCCTCATTAGTTTAGTTCTGGGCACACATCCTTAAACACGCCCAAAGTCCTGTCTTAGTAATTGTGTGTCTAACACCGATACGGGCCACTCCTTCACAGTGAATAATTAATTTGGTAAAAACTGCGCTGTGATACTCTCTGCTCTCCCGCTGGTGCCCGAGTAGGTTACTCCCGCGCCCATCCGACTTGGACGTCTATTTCCTGCCCCATATCAATTTTTCATATGCAGCCACGCGTCCTTAGGGGGACGGATGTCATTCCCAGCCTGGATACTTAGCTCCCACGTCCCCCCCGCGGCAGTCCACTGACACGTCCTGAAAACTCATGTGTGAAACATAAAGAATGTTGTTTCTCTGGTCATTCTTAAAAAAAAGTGTATATATATACATATATATGTATATATATGTATATATTGAGACCCTCAGAGGCTACAACAAATAATGCGAAATGAGCATCATATTTAGTTGAACAAACTTCAAGTTCTACATTGCACATGATCTGTGGATTGATGATTGTGGACAGGAAGTGACCTTTGAAAGTGTGGAGATCCTTTGTGTCCAGGAGGGTTTTGTCTAACTCACTCAGCAGTGAAAATGGTGGGTTTGATGTTATCCTCGAATAACATAACCTATCAAAATATGTTTTCTACACTAGATATTATATATATATATATATGTCTGTACTTCAGCTTCAATTCAGTCCTCATTAAATTGTGATTATCGTGGAAAACGGGACAGTTGACAGTTGAGTCAAAAGCCTCACCAGTTAATTAACATTTTACATTCACATTGAATCTATCGGCCAAATTGTGTTCCCAACACTAATGATTAAAATCACCCAAACATTTATAATTAAATAGCATTGCTAATATACAAACTGCTGGAGAGAGCTTTTAGGCCAGATGTATAATTTGAAAAATAAAGGCATTCATCAATTTAATGCTTGATAAACTGCATGAATATAGGATAATCTAAATCCATCTGGCCACCTTTCTGATGCAACATACTGTGGATTCCTGAGGACCAAAAAACCATTCGTAGATTAATTTGCACTTCACGGGCTGCTGGTGGCAAGGTAAAACAAAGGCAATGTGTTTTAACAGGGTTTTCTTTCTCTGTAGTAAAGGGCCTGGGGGTCACTGTCTAGCTAGATGGGAGACAGAGGAATCAAGTGCAAACGAGAAGGAGGGGTAAGACCAAGAGAGAGAAAGGGAGAAAGCTAGAGGGAGAGATAGTGAGGGAGAAGGAGAAAGCAAGAGCGAGAGGGAAAGAGAGGTAGTTGGGGAGAGAGATGGGGGGGAGAAAAACGAGAAACAGGAGCTTTTTTCCTCTTCTTCCTTGGCCATCCTTAGAGAGGCCCATTCCAGATGGTCATGGCCTTTAGATCTCACTCCCCACCCAGTAATGGAGCGAGTTAGCCCGCACTCCCCCAGCACTCTGTTCTGGGCTCATTCCAGCCCGCCTGCGTTAATGAGCTTCGGACCTTCCTTCTCTCTCTCGTTCAGTCTCTCCCTCTCTCTTACTCTCTGTCTCCGTCTCAAGTGGCTCTCTTGGCTCGCTCTCTCTCTCTCTCTCTCTCTCTCTCTCTCTCTCTCTCTCTCTCTCTCTCTCTCTCTCTCTCTCTCTCTCTCTCTCTTGCGCACACGCTCTCGCAGGGATTGCAGTCTGAGTGTGTGTGTGTGTGTGTGTGTGTGTGTGAGTCACCTCTCTTAGTTCATCAGCCAGTGTTTAAGCAGAAGTGGAAGAAAAAAAAAAAAGTTAAGTGGAAAACGTCCCCTACTGTCCTGCAGATACAAGGTTTGGACACGGTGACCCACATAACTTGAGACAATAACACGAAGAAGGTCTGCTTTTGGGGACTGGGAACGGATCTAACCGATTTACAAATTATGGTACAACTCATCCCCATGGAAAAGCTGAGAGACAATCATCTGGGTCTTCTTTTCTTTTCTTCATTTGTCTATTTTGGGAATCGGCAGCAGAGCAGGACTACACATATGTGCACGCATGTATAACGGACGGGAAAGTGAAAAACAGATGTGAAATTAAGATGGGTCACACCTGGGCCCCTCCACTATAAATAGGGAATGATCCGCAAACGTATCTCTATCTTATCGCTCATCTTTGTCCTTCCCGCAACCTTCATTAATAGGTTGGAACACGTTGCCTTGGAAATAGGCTTTTTGTCAACAGTTCTCAGGAAGAAAGATTTATATCTCTCTCAGTCTAAGACTATTACCACTCTTTGGGGACTTCCCATTAATAATACTATTTAGTAATTTATGAGCTGGCTATCTAAAGGGATTCAGATTACATCAGATTTCAGATACGATCTGCACCCTGAGTACCGGTGGAGGGGGGGGGGGGGTTGGGCCTCTTGCTCAAGGATGCCTACAGGTTGACTTCCGACATTGGGCATCGAACTTAGTAACCCTGCCTTTCGACTGGGAGTCAAACACTCCCCACAAGGCCACTGCGGTACTCTCCAAGAAACACATTATTTAGCGTTCACTAAAGAACCCAATGCTGGTGCTATGCCGCGTTTCCCCGAGCCCAGAGTTTCAATGCAGCTTGTTTAAGGACTCGGATGTTGCGGGGAGCTGAAGCGTGCCGTATCCAGGACCGGGCGCTTTACTGGGATCGCACCGCGGGCTGTTGATCTGAGAGAGCGCTTCAGAGGGCACACTAACAGAAAAAGAAAAAACATTCCCCAGTGACTGCACTACTTTATTTTCCCCCTTCTTCGTCTTCAGCTGCTCTTAGCCAGAGACGCCTGGTGGATGCTCAGGGGGAGGTAGGGAGTTTGTGCAGCACAGCCAACCACTGACAAGAGGATGCTGGAAAAGTGATGCATTACCTCTGAGTGTTAGAGGGGGAAGTTTGGGGGGGGGACGTAAAGCGCGCCATACAGCAACGCATTCCATCATGGGGGGGTTTGCCTGGTTGTGCTGCTGGATAAGGCGGGTAGGGGGTACGTCAAAATGCGTCCCACTTGACGCATCAGCGTTCCGGTTGGATCGACGTGAAAACGGGACACGGGGAACTGAAGTGGGACTCAAAGATAGGAGTAATAGTAGATGTTCTACTTTTTATGAACGTGCAATAGACTGGTCACGCTCTGTCGAGTTGTAAGAAATTGCATTTTTTTTTTTCTCTGCATTCTCACACATTTGGAGAAAGATGGTCTGTGTGTGTTTTCTATCAATGAATCTTCCTTCCATTTTACTCTGCTCAAACCGGAGCTGGATTTATATCATCGGCTCACTTAAATGTATTATCCCCACTGCATCGATCAGCATTGAGCTATACAGTATGATGTCCATACCGATTGGTGGTGCTAATGAAAATAAAGATGTTTTGTGTTTTTTAATTGTTTGCATTTAATGGAGCTGGAAACATTCATTCGAACCCGATGAAGGATCCCATAAACAGCTGTAAGCAGAGCCCTTTATTTTTTGGGAGGGAGTTGCATTGTGCAGCTATATAAAGATTATTCAGATCCCTCTCTGTCTGTCTGACTCCTGCTACTTGTGTGAAGTGGAGTAAGACTTGTTACTGTTCTGGTGCAGAGGAGAATAGAGGTGGGCTCTCTCTCTCTATGGGCTTCATCTGCCAGGAAAAGGTTCTTCCTGCGGTCCCCAGTGAACCAATTTGTCGAGGCGGCTCATAAATTACATAGCCGGCTTCGGATGTCACTTATTACAGACAGGTCAGATTCCAACTGGAAGGTCTCGGATATAAAAAGCCTCTCTGATTGGTGTCTCTTTTCTCCTGCACACTGTGTGTGGGCGGGAAGCGGCGTCAGGGCTGACCGAAAAACGGGTTTTGATCATGAGATGAGCATCTGTGAGTCACAACAAAACAAACGTTGGACATAAAGGCGACTGTGTGAATACTAAGACCTCGCTTGGAGTGTCAGTTGGACATTGGTTTAAACAATGTTCCCGGTGTTCAAACTTTATCCATGATTTTTTTTCCCCCAAACCATTCAATCATCTTAAAGGTATACTATGTCATTTTGTCCGCTAGGGGTCTCTCAATCAAGACGATAACAAAAGTCGTACTTTGATGACTTTGTGAAGTAGCATGGGAACATGGGAGTTGTTGTCTACACCACCATTGCCGGTAAAAATCCATCTGACGTCACTGAGGCAAATAAAAAAACCGTGATCATGCAACTTCATTACGCTACTACACGTCACAATGTTTCCCAGATGAATAGACTCTGGCTGCGGTGCTAGATGGGGGGGGGGGGGGATGTCTTCTTACTTGTTTTTTTTTAATTAGAAGGATATTGGATATTAACAGATATTCAAGCTCTGAATAACAGCGACGTGATGCGAGGGACTGAAGACTTGATCACAGGTATATTTGCCTGTGTGTCTAGCAGTGAGTACCTGCCCAGGAGACCTTCAGGGAGCAGCACTCCTGTCTTTGGAGCCATTGTTTGCTCAATATTTCTACACAATGGGGAAAAACAATTGGAATATATCACATTACAGTAAAAAAATATATTATTCAAGTGAAATCTACTTAGAGACAAAATGAAGCAACGCACAAGAGATATGAAATCCACAAATGTTTAAAAGTGAGTGTGGATATAATTTTACAAGACACAGGTGAAAAATATGTAGTGCGGATCGGGAAATATTTGTGTGACTATAATAATTACCACATATTTGTTTATCAGGTACACCTAATCTGAGTTGTCCTCTGCGGTTTACAAATAATAAACTCCAATAAAAACCATATTCCAAATCATACCTTTAATTTTGAATCTGTATCATTTGAAGGTATTCAACGCCCACACCCCCCTCTCCCATCCTCCAACACTTCAAGTTTGAAGTGAGAAGTATTTTCATGTTCCTTCGTGTGAGAGATTTCAACTTCTCTGTAGGCTTGAATATGTTAAATTTTTCCCCAGTTTTGTGAAGTCCTCTGAGACTGCATCCGTGATAAAAATGTAGAAATCCACTTGGTTATGGTAATACGCATCCTTGTGTCAATACACTACGAGAAGATTCTAGAAACACTAGCCAAGACCTTTGATGCTCTGCCAAAGGTTATCTTCCTTCAAGCCTTATTTGCTGATCAAAAAGAGCAGCAATGACATGGTTCTAAAACACCTCACCAGGACGTGCACTTTAAGTTTCCTAAATAAAGAAGTGGGTGCTTCGTCTTTTTTGTTGCAGCTTATTAGGTCTCTCTTTCAAAAGAGATTTCGATGTCAATAAGACTTCCTGATAGCCTGGAAATCCAGACTCCCATCTAGAAAGCTGTAGGGTCTGGCAACGAGTAATGAAAACGGTCCAACTCGAGGGGCGGCACCAAGCATGCATATGAAAATATCACAGCACGCAATTGGATAACACTACGACCAATCAGAAGAATACAAGGGGTGACGTATTCAGACCAGCGGAGCTAACCAATAGATAAGACTTGACGTATACGATCGGTAAAACAGCAACGCTTTTGGCCCCGCCTATATCAGATCCACCGATGTGATTGGTTAATGTTCTGGGTTTGGGCAATCGGGGAGTGAGTATATTGCTCGTTCCCAGAGTGACTCGCTGAGCAAATTCTAATTGTGCTCTCGCTTTATAATAAAGTTTTTATTATAAAGCATTACAATCTCTAAAAAAATCTGTACACTTTGAATAGAAGTATGCATATTGTTGATAACAGTGTGCTTTATTACAATCAAACACATGGTTAATGTGGTTAATGAATTGATTGCCTTCATTTTTTACCTTGTACTTTCGTTGCATTGCATTTAACTTGTTGTAATGTGTTGAAATGTCGTAATGAACCGTAGTGAGAGAAATGTATTGCAATTGGAATACCTAACGGATCAAAAGTAATCTTTAATCCAGCAGTCCTAGCAGCCCTTCTGGTGGAGACACTCAGAGCCTGGGTCGGAAAACAACAACTAACAGGGGCGGAGTTACACCTAGTTTCCTGTTTCATTATGGAGATATTCTACCAAAGAAACTATTTTGTGCAATGGATGAATCCTTCAAAATGGGATTTCTACAGTGGCCTGTCTACATAGTGATGTCTACATAGTGATGATTTTAAAGTAAACTTTTCTTCGAGTTTACTAGCGCTGGCCGAGTTTGTGTTCACTGCTGGTAAATGCAAATTACATGCTCAGTGATCCCCGCCACCAGCAACATGATAAGTTGAAACAAAGGAAACGAACAAAGTGAAACACCCAGAATTCACCCAGATTTGAGCTTGTCTGCCGTCAGACAGATCAGACTTTTGACAGTAGAATCAAGTTAATCTAGTAAAAGAAAAAAGGAAATCAAAATAACTCAGAACTTTCAGTATGTCTTCATGTGAGTGATAATGTGGCATAAATCTGCATATTAACGACAGACACCTTCTGCTTCATGACAACATGTAAGATTCACACCAGTTTGTTTTGGATATACAAGTGCCTGGCATTGCTATACAGTATATTGCATTAAGTGTATGTAAAATGGCAAACACTGAGAGCAGAGTTCTTTACATCAGCAGGTACACGCATATCACATTCAAAGGACAATTTGATTAAATCCAAAAAGACAACGATTTTAATGAGGAATGTAAAATAGTAAAAGATAATAACATAAATATCCCAGTGTAGATATTCATTTTTAATACAAAAGTTTCAAACCCTGATTTAGAAGTGTAGGGTGTTGAGGCAGACCTCCAATGTTCTGTAAATTAGTTCCAGCAGCAGCTGAACTAAACGCTGCTTCCCCATGCTTGAACCCTGGGTAACAGTAACTCAAACGGCCAACGTACTGTATGAGAATGCATCGTCACACATTGTTCACTGGATTTTAACAAGAAGAAAAACATAAATTCTTCTGGTTTCTGTTCCTGATCTACTTTTGGAGTCACGGTCCATGGTCGACTCTCTCCAACACAAACACAGAGAACAGACCGCGTGGGCCTGTTAGGATCTGTGGTGGGTAGAAACACAATGTAGGCCAAGTGACAGGACAAACACAATGACATCCAGTTTCTCGACTACCCTCTCCCTCCCCACAAGATTGAAAAGCGGCTCATGTTACGTTGGTATGCAGCACTCATGCACAGGTTGTTCAATATCAGGAAGTTCCTAATGTAACACTTGGGTTGTGTCCCCTCGGATTATGCAGTAATTACATGAAATGAATACTGTAATTATAGAGACGCCTCTGATAACTGCGTCTTTGCCCTTGCTGTAGCTTGTATTCCTGGATCCCGAGAACCTTCTCCACAGATCATGAAACAGAAGATCTGCCCCGGCTATTTTAAACACGCGGTGGGAATACACATGAGGGGGGAGAGACGGCAGTATTGATAAAGATGTGAAAAAGGCCGGCCGACGACGCTCAACCCGTCCTCTGGGATTGGTCTTCACATAGAAAAGGGCCAATGGAATTATTATCTACAATGACTTCTGTCTCACTCTCTCAGGTCCCCAGCGGCCCCACATGAGACCAGTGCCAGTAAGAGTAAGTGTCCTACTTTTTAGGGGAGTTTGAATGGACTACTTAGGCAATATCAGATAATATCATCTGAATGTAATTTGAAATTACCCCGATGTTGAATGGAAATCTACACCAAAAAAAAACGCTGGAAAAAAGTTACACACAGCTATTGAGCCATTGGAATCAAGCATTGTAGCAGCGCACTCAAAATGGTCAACTTTACAGCAGTTAGGTCGCACAACACACCACACACAATGTCGACAAAACAACAGATAGAAATATAACGGGGGGTTGATGGTGGTGGTTTGGGGGGTGTAGTGTCGTGCGTAATGCAATGTACTGTAAAGAAGAATGGAGTGGAAATATTTAGAGCTGTAGCGGGGGAGTGGTCTGTGCCACTCTTTCCTTTACTCACGTGTAAAGAGAAACACAAGCTTCTTCTCAGTGTCCACTTGGGACGACGCTTCTCTCCTCATCAAACGCTGCGTCTGGAGCGGGCGAGCTGAACCGCTGCTGTTGGTGTCGTGCCGTCGGAGATCTATTCGCCTCCTCCTCCTCCTCTCGTCGTCTTCTTTTCGCCTGAAGAGGTAAGAACCAGAGTTATTGTGCACGAAATACGGAATGTCGACTGTAACTCTGTCCGTGCGTTTCAGTAGAATTGGGGTTTTTTCTGCATCTCAAAGGTCGTATAACTAATGGCGAGGCGGTGACGGAGGCACAGCACTGGTGGGGAATGGATTCAAGACACGTTTAAATCGACACGACGTGCTTTAAAGCTATGTTGAAAAAAAAAAAAAAAAAGTTTACGATCACCGGCACAGTTAGACCTGTGTGGACGACCCTCGTATGACGCATTTAACATTTTTTGACTGAAAAAGATTTAGACTAACAATTGAGTGAAGGGTTAATTATGCATACGATTACAATGCACGGGTACCATGGATACATTCACCCAATTATTAATTGATGCACGCATTCTCCATATCCCCATATCCGAAACGACCTGGGTATCTGTGATGATATCTGTAACTTGTGATCAAAAGGTTAAACGAACCTCACTTTGACATGGGGACTTGTTTCTAGTTGTGCAAAGGTTGAGAAACCTTTTGGATCGGAGCTGGAGGAGGTCCTTCAACCTAACCCACTTTTCAGTTGTATGCTTAAGGATGGAACTAATTGCCTTAAACGCCAACATTCTAACGCCTGTCATTTTGCGTGCGTGATCACGCGTTTTGGCACGCATGGGCGCGCACTTGGGCCGCATAATTTTCTGTGTTTTTTGTTTTGTTTGTATTTGCTCATGAAGAAAAGCCATATGATTTTTCTTTGATTCACCCTGCACAGATTTCTGCTATATTTTCCATTTTAATATAGGCCTATACATTTTAAACTAAAACCTTCCCCGGAATGTAAATCGGGCGTCCATAGCCACCATGTATATTGTTTCCAACCGTGTTCTTTTTGCGGTTCCCGTTCGTGAAATGATGATTAGTACGGTACTTTGGGGTCTTAGTTTCTAATCACTGATCTAATAAACCTGTCGCGTCCTTACTGACCCTTTGATTAGTTTGATAAAAGCCTCCAGGTTCTCACGGACCACGTAATGACGCGGGCAGGCTCGGGCCACCAGTGGCCCTTCATTTACTGAAGTGAACTTGAAATCACAAACTGTTCTGTTTCCCCCGAATCAGTTTAACTTATACTTTATGAAACAAATATGGATCATAGGCTTATCTCATTATATGTACACCTATCTGTGCTACTTCTAGAACAGTTTTGGATACTAAATGCATAATAATTAATTTGTGCTAATTAATATCTGTGTCCGTGTAAATATCTCATTTACAAATGTTTTCTCCAGAATTTACTTGAATCTTAGATCATAGATCAT
This sequence comes from Micromesistius poutassou, assembly GCF_964030765.1. Classification (NCBI taxonomy): domain Eukaryota; kingdom Metazoa; phylum Chordata; class Actinopteri; order Gadiformes; family Gadidae; genus Micromesistius; species Micromesistius poutassou. The sequence goes on from NC_140272.1 coordinate 19,913,119, forward strand.
TAAGGCAATGCCCCAATTAGTCCTGCAGGAACACATGCAACAGCTGTCAATTATTCCTATCAATGTGGAAAGAGATTTCAGATTTTCAGATTTTACCTTTCAGCGGTAACTCTGCAATCTTTTTGTCCCCCTTAGTATCACTAGGCCCTGGGCAAAGCTAGCTACACGCTCGGCACATCTTCACAAGGGTGAGATGGAGACAACCGGGATGTATGAATCAGACTAAGGGGGGGGGGGGGGGGGGGGGTGAGGTGAGGGGTGTGGGGGAGCGGTGGTGAGGGGTGAGACCATCCACTGGAGGTCCGTTGACAAGGCGGGTTCCATCGGGCTCTATAACGCCCAGGTGTTACTTCATTCACATCTCTTTTCCCTGGCAGTCTTAAACGCCACAGCTGTGTGCATAAGCAGAGGCTTTTGTATTCATAGTCACAGATGCCTTGATGAATGCTGTTTCGCTGCTCAGGCATCTGTCAGTTGCTCTCACTCCTCAAGTGAAATGGTTCCCTTCCCCCTGGCAGTCCGCCAGCCGGCGAGGCTAGGCCAGGCGGCAGGTATCTGGACATTACTAAGAGGAGCTTTACGGCTGAATTGATGCCTCCTACAGTCGTCGTCTTTTTTATTTTTTTCAGGCTGGGGAATTATGTGGCAATTAAAATGGTTGAGACAGTTTTGATGGCCGTATGGCTACGTGGCGTCTCGCGTATGGTGACCAAAATGTTTTTGTTTTTTTTATAACAGTGTACAGCTTTGAGATATTAAAGCAGGGTTTTTTCTTTGTTTCTTTATTTCAATGCAGAGGGAGAAATTTACTTAATAACATAGAAACATTCAGCCCCCTGCCACGACGAGGTATTGTTGACCCCAAAGCACTTTAGGATGTTTTTTCGGATGTTATTTCTGGTCTGCGGCAGAAATCACTTGGCAGTGAGTTCTGTGTATGGATGAGCGGTCTGCTTGTCCCTGGTCCACCACTGTGTTTGCTGGTGGGATGCAGAGGACAAGTGAAGGTGCAGCAGGAAAGGAGACAGGGAGGTTGTGTGGTTGTGTGTGTGTGTGTGTGTGTGTGTGTGTGTGTGTGTGTGTGTGTGTGTGTGGGCTAGCAGGAGACCAGGGGAGCAGATCTTGTGACCTTCACCCACTGATAGGAACCAGATAGGAAGCGCTGATGGAGCCTAGCATTATGGTGAATTATTTCCCCGCCACTACCCTGCTGCGACGATCGCTCAACTTAACTACACTACAGCTTAGTGGCGGCACTCTAAACGACCTAACAGGGGTGACGATGGCCATCTGATAATAGGGCAACTCTTTAGAAGAACACCTATCCACACACACACACACACACACACACACACACACACACGCAGGCAGCAACAGAATGGACTTGGTTTACGGAATACAGTTTGTTCTACCTTTGGTGGGTACTACTATAGTGCTTACAGCATAGGTCAATTTGGGCTACTTGTAGTGGAGAGTGGCTTCAATTGAAAACTTTCTGAGTGCATCAAGTGTGTTTATGTGACCTGTATTTTTATAAATGTCACCCCCTCCCACCCCCACCCTCCTCAAACTCTCAAACATCCAAAATCAGAGGTTAAAAATGGAAAAGGCCCATCGCCGACATGAAACAGTTAGGTGACAAGTGTGTCCTGTTGTTGTATTGCCTCTGATTTGTAATTGGGTTTTTGTCAACAGAATGGTTCCTTCCCAGTGATCCGCCTTTGTTTAATGCGCTCTGGCACAAGACGCGTGACTCATGAATAAATTAAAGAGCTCACTGTCAGTGGTGTGAGGGATAGGAAATGGAATTACGGTTCAGGAACTGGAAGTACCTCCAGCCCGGCTGTCCGTCCCCTCCTCCCGACCCCGTGTGTTAAAAATAAAACAGACCCCTCTCAAAGTGCTGTCCATACCTTACGTTGGTACAATCGTATGCACACTTCATGAATAATTTTTGTTTCATGTTGTTGTTTTCCGCAATCACATATTTCACCATCAATTATTCATTGGAACCTGGATCTGAACCCATAGGCTCCTATGAAAAGATGAAGAACAAACAGGCTTTAATATTATTAATTGTATTGTAAAAAAAAATATGCATACCTCTCTTCACCCAGTCACCCTTGACACAGGCCTTATATCTTATATATTAAACAGATTTGTCTTATAATATGTGACCGATTTTGTATCAGATACTTCCAAAGAGGCACGTTGTCCTCCATGAGATTGATTTTTTATGAATGTTTTATGGGAAGCAGATTTATTTACCAGTGCCATTAGCCAAGGTTTAGGAAGCCACGGTAATTTCCACGTTTATAGTCCCAGCCTTGAACGCTGTCTGTGCCCAAAGTAAGGTAATATTCAAGGCAACCAACCACAAGCAAAGCTAAAAAATATAAACTGTGTACGTCTTAATAAAAGCAGGAGTCATTATTTCCTCTGCCCAAATGTGCAAACATAAACTTGGACCATCGTCGGCTCAATATACCCCAGAGGAGACATTTAAAGGCTGGTTGGAAGAGGGAGTGCAAAACGCAACATGTGTTATTTTCAGGGCGCTTTACAGGCTGGTTTTCAGAATGGTTTACCTACATGCTACTTTAGTTTACAGGTTGGTTTAATGGATATTTTGCAGGGGGGTTTATAGGAAGGTTACAAGCTGGTTTCTGCAGGGTGATTTACAGTCAAGCTGGCTTACAGGCTGGTTTCAGACTAGTGAACTGTTTACAAGTTGCTTTACAATCTGATATACAAGATGGTTTGCTGGTTGGTTTACAAGCAAGCTGGTTTACAGGCTGGTTCACGGTTTAGAAGTTGGTTTACAAGCTGATATGCAGGCTGGTTTACAGGACGTTTCGAGGCTGGTTTACAGACTGGTTCACGGTTTAGAAGTTGGTTTACAGGCTGATATGCAGGCTGGTTTACAGGACGTTTCAAGGCTGGTTCACAGACTGGATACCAAGATGCTTTGTGTGCTGGTTTACAGGCTTGTTTAAAATATTGCTTTACAGGTTTTTTTTCGACTGGTAAAGGAAAGCTGTATGTCTGCACTCTCCAGGACGTGAATGTTTGCTCCAAGAAACTGTCTAAGGCTTAGGCATCACTAATACATTAGCAGAGGAGAAGATGAGGTGCACACATAGAAATAGCACTCACAAAGATATACCGGCAAAATATGCTGGTCACACATACAGACTTTTTAAATTTAAGACTTTCCCCAAAGGTATGGCATAAGAATGGGGGATAATCACAGATTTAGTCCCAAAATAGAAGAGGGTCGTTTATGTGAAACATCTTTACCTTATCTTACTTTTCAAAATTATATAGGATTGTTATAAATACATATATATATATATACAGTATATATTTATATATACATACATACATAAATACATACATACATACAGTAAATTGCCTACTTAGGCAATATCAATTATTCTGTGCTTTTCTGCTAATCTGCCTGCTTAACTGTGAAAATCACTGCTACTCATTGGCTTGTGTGTTTTCCTTGTCTGCAGCCACCCTCACCTCCACCCCCCAGCATCTGCAGGCTCTCTCTCTCTCCTCTTATGATCCTAGCGGGGGATTTCTTTTGAACATTGCCTCGGCTTGCATGTGCAGTGCTCCCGTCCACTCCATTCCATTTTCTTTCCAGGAAATGGTAAAGAGACGTAGCCATGATGCTATTGTACATGCATTTCTGCTATTATGTGCCTGGGCTTGACTAGAATGAGCTCTGCTTTTGGTGTAAAGATTTAAAGATGAGATAAAGATTTTGAAAGATGCTTCAAGTTTATTACAATACCAAATCTATGGGACGACATATTTAGGAAAAATACAAGCCAATTTCCCGCAATTAATTTCCCGCAATAAATATACACATTGTTTCTGCCACAATGGTCTTATGAAAAGTTTCAAAGTATATAGCATATTATTACTAGACAAAGTATGCCTTCAGGTTCAGAAAATGTGTTGATTCTGCTCCACCTGCTGTGCCACACAATTCACACCATCAAGTAGCTCACATTTTCTCATTGCAGTGGTGGGTAGGTTACTGAAAGCGTAGACACAGCATTAATCCGCCCGACGCGCTCGACATTTGGGACAGAGGTGTGAGCCAATGGTGTCGTGGTAATGGTGTTGTGCATTAAAGGGAACGCCAACTCGAAGGGAGAATCTTGGCAGAAGCAAAAACGCATCCTGTGGTTGTTTTGCACCGTTTCCTCGTCAACCTCGGTGTTGCCCTCCTATAGGTGAGCTTCAGTGTGTCAGCTGTCTTTTTGTTAGTGCGCTCCAGCAGCATAATGTATTGTGTGGATGCCACTCCGTGCAATCATTAACGCTGCACATCTCTGCCTGCGGCGTCTACGCAGGTCTGTAGTTCAGCATGCTGTTTACCGTCTCGATCAGAGCAACGATGAGCTTCGATGTGTGCATTATGAACCTCGACCTTTTGCCCTAGTGTAGCTCCCCTCTTGTAAAAATCACAAACACACAGCACTCTTAGGGTAATGGGCATTGATTTTGCACATCCATGCCATCAGGAAAAAAAAAAAAAATCTAAATCATTCAATGAGTCAAGTTTAATACTGAACATTCTCATAGAGAATAACTACAGATATCTTGCATATCTGTCTGCATAACTCATGAACCTTGAAGGCTTTTTACTGTTATATGGTATTGCCAAACATTCAGTGAAATGTAGAGAGGCCATTACATTGCTGTCATTAGAACTCTGTTAGCATATAAGTGGCCCGCTATGAACTGAGCCATAAGCATAATGTAGAAACATACAAATAACCTTGAATACATCATTGGCCGTGTTCAAGGGAAATTCTAGGTTATTATCAAACTATTTTCTGACAATTTTGGTTTTAAAGGACTGATTCAAATTGTCGTCACAATACCGTCAACGTGACTGCTTTCAGTCAAAGCACAGCCATTCAGGCAGTGATTCGGAATTGGAACTACGTCTTAAGCAGGAAAATTGCCAATGCAAATATCGATTTCTCTTCCCATTCCAACATGAATCAATACAGACTGCATGTGTAAAAGGATTCCTACAGAGAATTAAAACGTGTTTCTGTACCTTACCCTTGATCCCGGGCTGTTATTGTGTCCAACCATGTCTCACTCAAAGAGTAGTCTCCCTCGGAAATGTTGTCGCTGCGTTGTTGTAGGATATTTTCACAAATCTTCGTTGACTTTGAGCACGCAGTTCCCCAAGTGTCGGAAGTAGGCGTATACACACACACACACACACACACACACACACACACACACACGGTCTCACACAAAAAACAACACACACATACACAGTCTTAACCTTGAATTTTAGGTTACTGTCCATTTGTATTCAGTACGAATGTAGTAGGAGTGGGTTTAATATTACTTTGCCTCTGGCACTGTCATCAATTACATGCGGTCTTACTCTTTAGTTATGTCTTATGTTTATACACATTGTGGGCTTAGTGCAATGCATTTATTTCGGATACGACACATAAGCCCGCAAATTTCATACATTAGGTTTGTATTTAATATGGGACGATCTGTTGTTTGAAGAACCCTTTTAACACCAACCATGCCTTAATGAGGGTAATTATAGCTCTTGGACAGTGTTTGAGTTGGGCGACGAACCAGTGAATCTAGTAATTAAGTTCACGCGTTACTCAATGTTTCCCCTACATGAATCACTGTTGGATTACTAGAGCCACCGCATTCAGACAATATAGAACAATACAGAACACAAATATAAAACCCAAACATTTGGGTTTGCTACAAATAAAAATGAATGCCAACAAAAAAGGTTGATTGCGCACATTAGTGTGCACGCATGCTATCTCTTGTTATGTTACATTGTTATAATGGACCAGAGCCCTGCTGGAATCACTGATCACATTTAAATATCTCTGTGCCCGAGCACATCAGCATTGTGCACACACACACATCAGCACCGCTGCTGGAAAAAAAATCACAGGGGAAATACTGAATAACCATATACTGAAGGTCAAGTGATACTTTTGATGCAAGCATGTCTACCTGCATATACTTATAACAGGGTTAATTTACCGGGTCTTTTGTGAAGAGGTTGTATCCTGTGATTATCGTAAAATCACTATAGCATGGCACGTAATGTCCCACTGTGTGTCTATACTGACACAGAGCCTGGTTGAATCTGAAGGGGAGATTGCAAACGCCATGGTGGCATCTTCAACCCTAACAAGCTATTTTGTCTGAATTGCCTGGTAGCGTACTTTTAGAAACCGGGCAAATGCACTGTACAGTAGTGAGATCAAATCCGCTCTGTCAATGCCGTCATCTGGCGTGTGTGAAGTTTATTCGTCAGCGAAGGCCACACCTAGAACACCTAGAGTGTAGAATTCATCCGGTGACCTTTGCAACCCATACCATTGGAAAAAGAATACGCTCTATGAAGCTATTTAAACTGACTTTGTTTTTGAAGCAGATATGTATTTGAATTATATTTCAACTAGTACGTGCAATAAAAAATGTTAAATAAAATCAAGAAAATTGAAAGTATGAATAATGGAGTGGACATAACACGTTTCCTTTGCTATTGAAGCAGAATGTTCTAACGCGCTCCCCGGGAAACTACAGGCCAGCATAAACAGTGAGAGAAGCTTTCCTCTCCGCAGAATGATTAATGCATCGCCCGCGAAATGGATTTGCGACGAACCAATCGTCTGATGAGCTGCTTACACTTGCAATAAATGCACCCCACAGCGTAGCTCCTCCCCTAGCGTCTTGTATCTTAACATCTGCAAAGTAAACAGCTTGCCCCCTTCTTGTGCTGCAAATTGAATGATGTGCCAATGGTTATTTATCCATAACTGATATGTGTCTACCCACGGCATCAAGACCAGGGGTGTGTCCATCAGGGGGACCTGGTGTGGCACATGCCCCCCCCCCCCCCCCCACCCCCCAGAATGTAAAGGCTGAAAAACAAACAAACACTACGGCAAATAACTATGGCCTAAAAAAAAAAAAGAACGTTGTGGGATGTAAAACATGCCCCACTGCACCACAACCTGCAAAGAACGGTTGTCGTGGTCTGGTGCCTCCCCCTTGCGTTACTCGGTGCCACTCTCTGGGGAACGTGGTCCAAAGAACAACGCATTAGTCTTGCTGCCGTGCTTCTGTTTGTCCCCACTGCTCCCCTCAGGAGGATTGGATCCCAGTGCTGGTGTCTTGTTGTCATGTTGACCTGTGATCCGTGCCTTCGCCCCCCCCCCCCCCCCCCCCCCCCCCCCCCCTCCGCTTTGTCGGGACGTTGGGGTTTGGTCCATCCGTCAGCAGACTTCCGTCAGAGAGAGAGATCCTCTTTCCAGGATGACCGACAATGAATGATGGCTTAAAAAAACACAGCGACTGACATCTCGGATGATCCCAGGCCATTAAAAGGTTCGATTAAACTTGTTTTGATGGATTTAAGTGTCACCCACGGACACTTATTGTACCTATTTTTCACCCTTGCTCTGTATCGTTTGTATTCATCTGAGAGATCGTGGCTATTTTTCACCCAGCTGGAGATCATTTGTATTCATCTTTGAGTTCATGGTCAGCTTTCAAACGTTACGTCACATGATGTAATTTCCAACCGCAAATCGTATCTTTATTATAACCTTTTATTATTTTTACCTATTTTTCCAAAGCAAAACAATTTGGTTTACTAGAATTGCCATTTGCGGTTAATAGAAAACATATCCTGCAGATACAGAGGAGTATTACTGTGCATCTAATAGGCTGAAGACTCCATGTAAACAGTGCCTTCAACCACCTGGACAATATAAACACGATGATCAGACAATTTGGCGTCAAGCCACCAATGAAACTTGAGCAAGTCAAAGATTGCGAAGCAATAGCGCTTTTTTCGTTTGTATAAACCATGCTACCCCGACTAAATGATATTGGCTGTGATTCAGTTAGCTGCGGGGACCTGACAGATATGTGTGCTGATGAGGGTGGTCCTGTGCACCAACTCCCTCCCCAGTGATGAATGGAACCAGTGGGGCCCAAAGAGTGGGGAGCCACTGGCCTGTGGTGGTGTTGGTGTTGGTGTTGGTGGCGGTGGCGGTGGCGGACGGATGGATGGCCAGGGTGCACAAGGTCCAGGAGAAATGTGCCCACCATAACCATCGGGGGATAGGAGCTGGAGATGATTCATTTTCAGCATCACTTCACCCAGGATGATCTCATTACTTGCGGACAGTCCCGAGGCCCAGCCGCTCCCGCTACCCCCCCCCCCCCCCCCCCCCCCCCCGGGCGCTGCTGGTGGCGGTGGCTATCACCCACAGAGAGACGTGTCATGTGAGAGACATTACACGCTCCCTTCGAGGGTTGTGTATTGATTATAAAATGTAATAGAAGGATGAGCCGAGCACACATTTATCTGCCGTGTGTCCCGGCGCAGTTGATTTCCTCGGTCTGTTGAAGGGGGGGATGCGAGGTGGAGGAGCTGCTGGTGGTGGTGGTGTCGGTGATGAAGGGTTTGGATGCTTTTATTTGATCTATCGCTTCTCAAATGTTTGGGTTTTTGTGTTATGCCCAAACACTTGGTTGGCAGTACAGTTGAGTTTATATATGTATGTTTATTTTTTCCAAAATAAAGACTGGATTCAGTCAACTATCTGCGTCTGCTTCATTTACAGCCCGGCATATCTCTGGTATTCTAATTAATAATAGAGTCTTCAAACTTATTTATTTCTCCGACACACTCCCTATGGGTGGTCCAAAAGCATAATTAATATTGACAGTCGTAAATTGTACGGAAAACACTCTGGGGGATGTTTGGCCGAGCTTTGGGGACTATGTATTGTGCAAGAGTTGACTCATAATCTTAGTCATTTAAGTGTTTGATTGGTTTTATTTTAGTAACTTTATTCTTGAACATTCCTGCCTCAGATCCATATTAAAATATTACATCAACATCTGGCAGCTGATGCTACAAAGAAACGTCACGTCGCTAACAGCAGTCCCACGCATTGGCTGCATTAGGTCAACTGGCAATACCATAGGAGAGGAGAGAGATCGATAGATGGTTTACCCACAATTCATCACCCAATTAAACTAATGGGATCCGAAGGTATGATGGAAGTTCTATAAGCGAAGCCCCCTTGCTCTTTTGGTGTGGATAAAGTGCGTAGGCTGCGGCTGCTCCGTACATCGCTGTGACACATTGTGCATGCACGTTGCAGCGCTGCCCAGAGCACATGACTGACTTATCAAAGACATCTCAGTCAAGGTGAACACCGAGAGAGGAAACCAGCAATCTCTACCTGTGATGCCTTTCCAGCACATCTTCTGCCGCATTTAGCTGTCAATAGCTTTCTGCTTCCTTTGAGGATAGCATCACTCACTTCCCAAAAGTACAACCCAAAAGAACGCACTGTCATGGAACCGATTCACATATGCTACAAGGATAGCTCTGCATTGAGATTTTCCACCTTGAGTTTAGGAGCGTATGCATGTATGTCAGTGACTCAGCTGTGCCGGCTGTCAAACTGGGTGTTGGTTAAGCGTGTCTCATTTGATTGGGCTGCATGCTCTTTTTTGACAAGGTCTCTGGATTCAAAGTGACAAGCACCCTAAAGGAGGAGCAATAGTAAAATGCCAAATCCTTGATTTTATGGTTGTAGAAATAAAGTTGGCAAAGAATTGGCTATTGGGCAACATTGTTTTTGTATGTTTCTTGCTGAAAAAGTTATAAAAGCCTATTTTGGGTTATAATCCATAACGGGACGATACGTGACGGGAGGTGGAACTTCTAGGCTCACAAAATAAATGCGCAAAAAAGTATTTTGAGTCGGCCCGTCTGCCAATCAGCTCCAATTCAGGCAAATTGGCTGTCCCAGAGAACTGCTGGAGCATAGCAAAATTACATTAAATAGCAAAAATAGCAGGACTATACTTCCAAACCTGGCATTGTCAACCTGGCTCTGTATAGATGCATAGCAAAGTGTACTGCCATCGCAAAGTAGGCAATCATTTGGTCGATCCATCACACGCAGACATAACGCATAGCAACGCTTGAGTTAGACATACACAGTTACAATTCTGACACGCTTTTCCTTCAGTACATTTACGACTTTAATCTCACAGTATCTCGAGTCAATTCTTGGACTATTACTGTCCGCCCCCGCTCCAGATCAACTTAGAAATATGAAGTATAGTATATACCTCTAACAAGTTGTTAGGGTGTTTGAATATGGTCTGTTGTTTTAGAGCTGTAGAACACAAAGTTGGCCCGGTTGACATTTGAACTATTTGTGTTGTTTTGAGAATTAACTTTGAGTTTAGTTAAATAACATAGATTAGTATATGCTACACGTGAACCTCCCAAGATGGCGCAATTTCATTAGTTCGCTATCTCGGCTGAGATTAGCAGTAATTTAGCTGAGTGAGGGCAAACATATGAGGGTCAACTCGCGCTAAATTTGTATGTGCCATTATTGGTATGACGGGATGAGGTCGGAACAGGATGAACTAATATTTATTTTTGCACGCTTGTCGGCTGTCTTATGATTTCTTAAAATCATTAAGCTGCGCTTAGCTTTCATGCCACCATGAGCAGCTCACTGATATGGAACCATATTAGAAATAAACCTGCCAAACATGCTGTGTGTAAAGCCTACAGGAGTCTGAATCCGTTGTTGAAACATCCATTTATCAGCTCACAGTACATTGCAATGTCCCCTGACTACCCTTTGCAGATTAAATGTTTCTTTAAACAATATAGGTTAACTTGTCATTCTGTTTGATTCCACTGTGCAGAAATCCTTTTGCCTAGTATTTCTGAGTCTGCACATGTCTTTCATTGCGCTTGATCTAGACTCACAAGTCAGTCTGTATACGCTTCGCTCAACAAGAGACTGAGGACCGTCTCCCAGTTTTCATTCCTAAAACTGGTTGGAAACACTTTTTTTTAACACTTAATAAAACCTGCCTTTCCCCTATTGGGGCGGGGACAGGCAGGAGTCTTGTGAATGTAAACACTGTCGTACCAACACGTCTTTCTTTTCCTGGGTAAAAAAAACATTTAAACAAAGTCACTGGAAAATCTTAATTTCACCAAACTTGTGGACTGAGCACACATCTGATGAAATGGAATCAAATAATGTAACATTGGTTGTAACATTAATTTTCACAGTTTTAAAAGGTCTCTCCGTATTACAAAGTGATACGCTTTGTCTCCAGTTTGGAGGACTATGGAGGAGAATTGGGGGAGAGTATAATTTACTCTTAAGGTGTCATTTCCTGTAACAAGTAAGGGGTGTAGGTATGTTAGTGGCCGTCCTTGCCGCTGTTCAAACAAATAACTTCCATTCCAACAAATAACTTCCAAACATCTGGGTACAAAAGTACCCAGATGTTTGGTAGGAGGCGACGTCTCCGATCGTCTTTTATCGGCAGCACACTCCATCTGATCGTCAGGAACTATAGGCACATGTATTCAGTAGTAGTGAGAGACTACTTAATGAAAAAGCTTTCAAGGTACATTTTTTTATAACAGATCCATATAAATTACATACTTTTTTATTTTCTTTACCTACACATCATTGGCTGAGGAGATGAAGCTTAGAGGGGAAGTGTGTAGGATTGAGTGGCATCATGATGTTGCATAATGCAACCGACTGAATACCCCCCCCCCCCCCCAAAGTGTCAAGTAATGATGTTCTTTCGCAGCTGTATCAATTGCATGCTGTTATTTAGTCAATAGGTCATAGTTTACAAGTAAGATAGCGATTATGATTACTAGATGCCACTGAACAATTACAAACCGCACCATTTAAGCGACATTCAATCCTGCCTTCCTTCCTCCTTTTTTTTATCATGTTTGCATTCATTGTATTCATTCATTATTTTCATGTCCAAAACCCCCTTGACACCTTCTCCGTCTTCCTCCCCCTGTTGTGTCCTCTGGCAGCTCCGTGGCTGCCCGAGTGTCCTCTCCTGAGCTCTGAGCAGACACAGGGCCAGACGCTGCTGGGTGAGATAGCAGAGTCTACCGCTTTGAATGCTGCTCTATCAGGGGCCGGCTGGCTGGCTGGCTGGCTGGCTGGCTGGCTGGCTGGCCGGCTGGTTGGCTGCTCGGCACCGGATGGGATTGAAAGCCCTGGACCTCCATTAATCACATTTAAATCAGCATCCCACCGTATGTCTCCCCTATGTTCTTTGAACCTGTACAGCTGGGCTTATCTCAATGTGGGCAGATTAAGTCACACTGTCTTGTTTGTCCTTTTCCTTGTTCCCACTGTGGTGTATTTGTAATCACTCTTGTTGTAATTACCCCCTAGTTGTTTCGTCCATAATTGATGTCAATAATGCGTCTATGACTAAAAGACACATACTGTTTGGCTGTACAACAAAATAGTTAAAATCATTTATCATTTGAGTTTTTTCTGGAATGATTGATCCGTTTCACAAAACTGAGACAGTTTGACGCAAACTGTGTACGCAGTCTGCTTATGATGAGCCTGATGAGATGATGGTTCAAGATGACAGGCACTTTTTGATACATCTATCTCAAATAATATCCAGCTTGCAAAAAAAAAAATAGAAAGCTCCAATGAGAGAACAGTGAGAAGACGCCTGTGTGTTTCTGATGATAAGAGTCCCATGTTTGACTTTAAAGACTGCCTGTGTCGTGTATGGGACCCGACATGATTAGCCTCAGTCTGTTTGGTAGAACGTGTATTAACTGCACTGCTCTGCCATTAATTGGATGATTATTCTACAGTCTTCCTAAATTAGAAATTAAGCATTGAATATGCATTCAAAATGACTTAAAAGTCTTAAGAGTTGGCTATTCCAATTTCCGTCTGGACACTATTATTATTTATTATATTATTAATGCAGGCCTTGTTTAGGTGCATTTCAAGTAACATCTATGTAACATTTCCTTATAACCCAAAAAGATTTCAAGCTTTCTTTTTTTTTTTTTTTAATGCTGGCCGAAGAAGTCAATCAATGTTAAACATGCTAAAGTGCACCTGAAAATGTTTGCATGCAAGTGCTGAAGGTTTTTGACATATTCCTGAGATCATGGTTGCAGTTGGCAAGGCAACTCACTTCTACTTCTATAGCGCTTTACAGTGAGTGAGTTTGTGTGTTTGTGGGGGATGGGGGGGGGGGGGGGGGGGGGGGGGAGCACTATGTGCGAGATGCTCACCACTCACTGGCAGTGGAGATGTGAGGACTGATGCCGTCCAATTAGAGACAGAGGGATGATTGGTTGCCACTCTATTTTCACACCCAGATTACTCAGAGCATTTGTGCCTTCAGTGTGTTTTACTCCAGTGTTACCAAGGCAACAAAGTTCAGCATAAAGTTGTGAAAGTGAAAGCAGGTTGAAGAACGTGGCAAGCAGAACATATCTTACATTGCATATTACACACTTACAAATAAAGCAATTAAAGTAATAAAGTAGTTAGCTCCGGAGAAACATCCATCAGAGGTCGATTGGATTGTGCATAAGTGAAAAAAACACATTGTTAGTCCATCAAATACCTGATTTGAGAGACAAGTGTGAAGTTTGAGGGCTGAAAAGTTGTCATTTTGTGTTCATTTAATCAGATTGCCGTCTTTAAATAATTGACAGGTATTGATATCAATGGTTCTGATAAGGGTAGTTGGAGATAACCTGACTCTCGCCAGATGAATTTCGTTCCGCCTGGCTCCACTCATCCATCTGGGATCGCTCCCGTTGGGAGGTATTTGGGGACTACCAGAAAATGGTAGAGCCAATCAGGACCGCCGGGCGGGATTTTTATAGATGTGACGTAGCGGAGAAGCGGACTGTTTTGATTCAGACGGCTCGCATCGAGGAAGAAAGCGTCACAGGTTGGTTTGAGTGGTTGAAGTAGCACGTCAATAAAGATGACGGACAAGTGGTTTATCCAATCATATGCAAGGATTTTTGATAAGGCCCAGCCTTCTAAAGCACCTCTTCAATGGAGCGATCCCAGATGGATGAGTGGAGCTAGGCGAAACGAAATTCATCTGGCGAGAGTCAGGTTAAGTTGGAGGGTGTTTACGTCAGAATGTAGATCAACTAGAGCTGATCAATTAGGGGACAAAGACAGATGACACTTTTGCATTTTATTGAAGTCCTGTGGAAACATGTCAAGATTATCGTATCCAGCTCATAGTTCAAACCAGAGTTTTGGACTTGTCAAAGTGTTGGTAACTGGATGTTTCTCTTCCTGAAAGAATATCCTGCTCTTAAGGGATACACTATCAATCATAAAGTTGTTTATGTGCACAACATTCTCTGAACCCAGTGCTGCCCTTCACTCTATGGCACGTGGGCAAATATTTGTGAGCACTTAACCTTCTGTAGACAGAGTGGTCTGTAAAAGGAAAGGGTTACAAAATATCCTTTTAAAAAGCCAGATACTTCTGGTTCATTGTGAAGGTCAGAGAATACACTATGTTAGACAAACATATTAGCTTATTACCCCAACCTGACCATGGTAGGGTTAGGGTTAGTCTTTCAAATCTCTGTCTGGTATAACAAAATCAAAAAAATTTGATCAAATCTTTGTTTTTTACATCTAACCATAGGGAACTAAAAAGTGTACTTTTCTTTGTTGTTGAATAAAAGAAGTAGTTGCACATTGTCATTGTTGTTGTCTGCTTGGAAAGCTCATCTTTACTCCATTCCCATTGGATACTCCCCATACACTTTCTGGGAAAAGACAACATAACAGCGTTAACGTTACAGAAGCACAGTAGAGTTGGTTATATGGTACATGGTTATATGAATATTGAGCGAGAAAGAAAAATCCAATTACACATGATCGTATGTGATCTATGTTAAGACCCATGTCAATGCTGCTTCAGCCTGCAATCTGTCTCAGAAATAATCAGTGTTTATATAAATATATTTATGTCATATATAGATAACAATATATACTCAATACCAAGATATCAACTCTGAACAGGCTCCTATTTTTGGAACCAGAATATTGGCTCAGTGTTACCGCACATTAGATTTATAATTGTTTTAGCAATGAATTCCAGTCATGCACTACTTAATAAATCTCACACAAACTCTTTTTGTCATCAACTTGGAATCGCTCTGGCGAAATACCGCAGAACGCAACTCTATATAGAGGTGTTTTAAATCACACCTCGCTTAGGTGGCAGTACAAATCAAACATATTCTCTTTTCTCCCAGAGTGTGGGTGACATGTATGATTGACACAGCATTTTTAATATATTTTTGCGCCGGCAAAGCTTTGTCCCTTGTAATGCATCTCGCTGTTCCATTCCAATAAGCTCTGCACCAAACTAATTGGCCTTGGTGTGAAATCTCAAATTGTCCAACAGGCGCTGGGATAAAAATACTGATTGGTTCAGCTGTATTAAGCCTTAACAAATATGTCTGGTGTTCGCCACAGCCCATATATATATATATATATATACAGTATATATTTCATTTTAAGTGAAATAAATTATGCACATATACTTTCAAAATACTTTCACGCTCGGAAAAAATTCTCACACCATAGGTCGTGTTATTGCACTTTTACCCACTGGCGACACAACCCCTTGAACCCTGACACAGTGTCTACTTCATGCATGGATCAGTGTATGCTGCCGCTCAACTATTAACAACCACAACAAGCCAACATTGTCACCAGGGTCTCGACTTTGCGTTCCCCCGTATGTCAGCATAAAATGCATCCGTACTCTGTATCCCACCGCCTTCCCACCGCTGTGCCGGTTATCTCTCACTCTGTAAATGGAACCTGACAGATTTACATAATTTGATTCTCCCTTTGACGCCTGCATCAATCCAAACACCCGTTAGAAGGAATTGGGTAAATCTTATTGTCATATTAAATTGTATTTTATTGAATGCTTCTGAGGTATGCATTCTTTATGGGTTTGTTCTCCACTGTGTCACGATATCTTCCCGGGTGCAACCGGATGACGGAAGACAATAGACGCTCGCTGTTGCCAAATTGCACGCGAGCAAAGACGGCGAAGTGAAGCGCCGATAACGTCGCTATTTGTTTCCAACAACACACCTACTTCCGATGTTCCCTTTAATTGGTATTAGTTTATTTTTAATTGATTGAGGTTAGTCTGGTTTATCAGCATGACAACATGCATCCGCCGCTGCTGCAGGAACAGTGTTGACAAATAACAACGACCGTCTTTGAAATATGTTCTGTCACTTTGCATCGTGAAGATGCTGTTCGATAGCACAATGATCAAATTAAACAGAACACACAGCATCGAATCAAAGCACAACGAATTCCACTGCTCTACGCCTGTTTTCCTTCCACCATAATTACTCGTCAATGCCAGTTACTGTGAACTGTTGTGCTGTGATCATTTGTCACTGCCCTTGGATTTGCTGAGGCACTGCTCAGACCGCCTAAGACGGTCTAAGGTGGCCAGGTCCTACGTTTCCCAAGATTCTACATTTGCCCTGAATATCATGCAGTTATTCCACTTACCTCAGGCAATAGGATTGTATTCTGGAACAAAATGTAAGCCAATCACACACATGACCTGTTAAAGCTAACCCTAACCCTAACACCAGAGTCAGGTGAATAATGTCAACCATTGAACTTCTCAATGCGAACACAACACATTGTACAGAATCAGCTGCTCAGATTTTTTTGAACCACGCCGACACCTGCAGTCACAAGTGCGCCTGCCCCCCCCCCCCCCGCCCCCCCGGAACATTTCCTAAATGAACTCCGTCGGCAATATCGCCATCAATTTAAAGTGACAGGAGGGGGTGTGTGAGGGGTGTGTGTGTGTGCAACCACAGAATGTTCCTCCACTGCGACGTCAAAGCCCTTACAGGATGGGAGGTGAGGAGGGACCTGGTGGCACTGCTGACTGCAGCAGCGGTGCCACGGCCACCGCCGCCACATCGGGGCCCCCCCTGAACATGCCAGATAGCAGCAGTGCAATTAAAGGAGCGGCGCCCTGTCTAATGAGCCAGCGGCATGAGGAATATACGGGGGCCACCAGTGTGAAGGACTTGGCATTTAAAAAAAAAAAAAAGCTGCTCTTGAGGGCTGCTTGTGCCGCTTTGCTCTGGGGGGCTCCTGATGGACTGAGGCCACTGAATGTACTTCATCTTAAATAATGGCCAGACGAGCTCCGAGAGTCACCGTAGCTAAGGGAAGATCCCGAAGAAAATTACCCCGTTCTGTTGAGGAGTCACAGGCGAGGAATCCTACGCCATGGCTCTCTTTACTTGCTTTACCTAAGTACATTCTGCTACTGATCACTAGGTTGTACTAGTACCGACGCTTGCTGACGGGTCGGAGTTCCGCTCGTGATGTGTTTGTGTTTTCGTTTTGCCAAGTGACTGTGTGGTCGTTTGGCAGATGCTTTTAGCAAAATACAGTGCTTTAAAAAGCATGCCATTAATGAGCAGATAGGTGTTAGGCATCTTACTCAGGGATGCCTGTTGGTAGATTGCCAACATTGGGCTTTGAGCCTCTCTGGTAGTCAAGCACCCCAACAAATACACTATATACAAGTCTGCCCCCTATAGACATCACCCTTTCCTATGCTGATAACTCTAATCTAACTCAACAACTATTCTTTCAGTGGTTGTGTTACGTTACTAAGCCAGGACATTGCCTTATTAAAGATGCTCATGGGATGATGGCTCATATCTATGACATAAATTGAAGACGGTAAGATTTGTATCCACTAGCTTTACTGCATCTGTTACTTTAGCCACTTACAATGAATAATATTGTTGTGAATCTTATAGGATTTATTCTGGTTCAGTACTAAGAAATATACATATATATATATATATATATATATATATAAAACAATAAACAATTTGAGGAATGTTTTTTGCAATCCTATGGCAACACATCTACTCTATATACAGCAGGACAAGCTATTAGGGGGCGGCAGACAAGCTTTTTTTTGTTTTATACCCTATCATACTAACCCCCCCCCCCCCCCCCTTAGAAGCTTCCACCATTGTCTCCAAAGAGCTGCATCTTTGGAAACAGCAAAGACTGCCATGCATTTTTGATGACGTCTACGGCACTGGTGGGTTTTCATCCCTGGGTCTTGCTCTGTGCTCCTATAGATGGCCTTCACTGTAAATTCCCACTGCCCTGGGAAGCTCACAGTAGTTTTGTTTGGGGCTCTGCAGGGACTTATGAGATGAGATGCACTGTCGGGCCACAACGTGTTGGATTGGCCTGTCCCCCCAATCTCCCTCTCCAGCTCGTCAGGGAAGTGCGTAACCCGAATTTAGGGAAGCTAACCTTTTTTGACGCAAAAATGAGTCATTTGCACTTCTGATCTAACAGAGGAGATGATACGATGTTTGTTGCTGCTCTGAAATATGCTGGTCGTTGCCCACACATTATTAACATGAGTGACGGCCACAATTGCAACCGGCAGCAAGACAAGTAAGCTGTGTCAACAGAACCACTGACTGGCTATGATGATATCGTGCGCTACGATGATGTGTCCGCTACAGAATCAGCAATTTATAATCGTGCTCCGTTTTTTTTTCCCTTGCCTTTTTCTTGCCATGTGGAGATGTCATTGCATGGCTGTGAAAGGTGTAGTTTTCCTCCCAAGAAAGCGATTGGCGTTTGCCGTCTGCCCTTAAAGTAAACCCATTTATATATTTACCTTTAGATATATAGATATATGTATTTTACTACCAAGATATAACGTCTGAACAGGTGCTTATTTTGTGAACCACATTATTACCAACCTATATCTTGAATACATATATAAAGGTCATTTTAAAGGAGAATACAAGCACTTATACAGTGCATGAAAGTACTGCAAGCAGACCTGCAGTGTTTCTACTAGGTTTCCATAGTGTATTTCTTCCTCATATTTATATAGTATATATTGTATCGCTTGTCGTGGAGCTGTATTGATTCTTGTCACAGTGTCACAATTCAATACTCCCTACCCGAATACCCTGAGAATCAGCAAACCCAGCCAGGCGTTGTGTTTTAACAGTGTCGCACTAATGACAGTGTAATCTGCCCCAGTGGTTCATATTTCGAAATTAAAGCGCACCCTCACCAGCTACTGCAGAATTGACATTACCATGGTTTCTGTTTGCACAAAATCCCAGTTGATCCCAGATGTCATTAAAAAAGCTTAGACGCTATGTATACGCAACATCATTTCTTACTGCCTTCCCAACCCAAGTTATCTTAAATAAAAATAAGGTTGCGTTAAGGTGTCTCATTTCTCACAGGGTTGCTGTCTGATTTCAAAAGCACATCACAATGTTTATTTTAAGCAGCTGCCGACGGCAGATGGAGATTGAGATGACACACCTGTCACTTTTATTTTGAATTAAATTATTATTATTCAATTATTAAACTAAATTATTTCATCGAGTGGGTGATAGACATCTGGCCCTTCAGATACATCACTAACCCTAACCCTAACCCTTCTCATACATCACTTGTATCAGAGGTAATCAATTGACAAGGAGAGAGACTGAGGAGACACAGTTCGGTATTTGGAGACGTGTAATTGATTCTATGAATTATTAACATGAGGCACTTAAATGGATGTGGAAAGGATGTTTCCACATGATTCATAAGCACCACAAGTTGTCTTCTCTGGCTAGTGGCAAGATGGAGAGTGGTCTACCTTTGGTCTATTGGGAAGTAGTGAAAGAAATAAGTTTTTTTATCTGCCAATATGGCAGTGAATGCTAATGCTTAATGTACGTTTTTGAATTGTATTGAGCTAAAAGGACCTCCAGCAACTATGCAGGGCTATATATCTTAGTATAGCATAGACAGCATGGGTAGGTTCATAATATTATATATTTCTAACAATCCTAATGCTAATTTTGTGTGTGTGTACACATATACTGTAAGTATGAGTTCAATCTCCTAGGCGAATATTCTCCCTAGAGACTTTCAAACAAATAAAGTTAGAGCATAAGGCAGCATTATTATTTTTCCATTTTTATCACAAGCAGATACTTAAGATGCCCTTCTCATACAACTTGCGTCCCATTAACTTTTTTTTGTCAGGATGTACAAGACTAGAGAGAGCGAGAAGGGGGAAGCGAGAGCGTGGGAGGACGGGAGAGGTTTCCTGCTGTTGAACTGGTTCTCCAGTGCGTTTTATTGAGACCAGTGGCAAGCAGGGGCTCCTGCCACCTGCAGAACTACAATTAATCTTTTTTTTATCCTCCAAACCCCCTCCCCACCTCCGCTGGAGTCCGCCCTGCTGGAAACCAAATTATGACAACCAATGGCCTCTGTGAAAGGGAGTGCTTCCAACATTAAGGTCACTATGATTGGTTATTTTATGTTGCATCCATTTACAGTCGTGGACACCGCCAAGCATAGCCTCCTGAGATGGGGCCTTTGCTTGTCGCTTGTTGTTCACCTATTATAGTGTGTTATTTTTTCCGTCTCATCATGCTATGCTAAATCCACCCGCAGGCTAGCCCTCTTACCTTTCATATGGAAATTGTTTGCTCTGATTGGTTGGCTACTTTAAAACCATCATGGTTGAATTGACTACAATAGGTACCAGCTAAGAGGTAATAAGGCAGCAAGCCACATTCTCCCTTATACTGACAGCTGCTTCCAGTGCCGACTAAACTTGGACAATGGCAAGCAACCCCACCTCCCTTCAGATCACATTAAGTCCTCTCTCTCTCTCTCTCTTGCACTCTCGCTCTCTCTCCCTCTCTCTCCCTCTCTCTCCCTCTGTCTCTCTCTCTCCGGGAGGCTGATTGTGTGTAGGCTGTTGCAGAAGCCAGCTGACTACACTCTCTTAGTGAACACTCCATCTGCGAGGAGAAGGAACATGGTTCTCTTAACCATGCGGTACAACACCCCATGATGACGGCTGTCTGCTGGTCTTCCTCTTCTTAAAGGTAGCATGTATTGATGGCAGTGCCTTATTCTAGTATTCATAGGATGTAGGGTTTAGACAGTATAGACAAGTGCAGCATTTGCTAACTTTTTACTATTTACTGGTGTTGTTATCCTCAAAGCAAAATATGTTACCTGAAGCGCTTGTGATTTGGTCTTTTTTGCAAGCTACAGGTCATTCCAAAGCAGGTAGGGGTCTGGCCTTTAGTCAAAGAGGCCTCAATCATAGAGTCAGAAAATGGAGGCGCTATTCAGAGCAATGGGATATGTACCTGCCCAGACTGCTAATTGCATGAAATATGAAAGAAAACACATTATTTGTACCCCCTCCAAAATCATCTTCAATCAGTGGGCATATAATTCATCAGGGAGATGAAAAACTGAGATGAGAAAGAGATGAGAAACTAGTGACTTAACTATAAGGAAACTGTAATAGTATTCAATCTACTAGCAAAGCATACATTCTTTATATTCATATTCATGAAAACCACTCGACAATGCATATTTGGTCCAAAAATGTCTTAGTCCAACATCAACAGGTGGAACATTCAGGACCATAAACTCATTCTCCCTTGGATCCAATTTCATCTAGCCTTTATCTCTATGTCTTCCTTTATAGCTCTCCTCTCCTTCGTGTGTCCTATGTTCATGTGTGCGCTACTTATCTGAACTAGAAATCACAGGGACCCTAAGCTACAGTTTCTCTCTACTCCTCATAATCTCTAATGGACGGAGGATGTAATATGTACTTCTGCACCTGACTGACTGTTTCCCGGCCACGGCCGCTTCTCTGTGCGGCTCCAGTGTCTGTTTCGCTGACTGGCATCCGGACAGGATCCATCACAAAATGACTAAATTATATAATTTGGCGGAAGGGGGGGGTTGAAGGAGTCTGTTGCCACATAATACGTGGCATTGCAGAGACCCCCACTGGCTCCCATGTGGATCGGGTGTTGGTATTACTTACTCGGGCGTGCTCCAAAAAACATAATTTAATTACTTCTCACAAGGCATAAAATGTTAATTCCAGCAGTCACGTGTTTAGCCTATTACTCAGGAACTAATTTAGTGGAACATGGCTCACCGTCCAAACCCCACCCCACCCCCACCACAAATTTCCCCAAATGTTTCTTTTTTTTTTCTCCATCCTCCTAGTTTATTTGTAAAAATGTCATCGTTCAGCACAGGAGTAAGGAAGTAATTGGGAAAACGTTGAACCAGGCCAGTAGCATGAATCGGATACGTTAGCTGTGTCAATATCCATACCTCATTGAGTCATGTCGCCACGGCTATCTCTATATATCGTGGCGCCGCCGCTGCCGCTGCTGAGAGAAAGAGGCGGAAGCACATTATCTCTCGCCACGCTGTTATTAGGGATTATCCCTGACAGATAGTGTCCCTTGCAGGCACCATTAGCTTGGCTTCATCCTATTTGGAGTTTCCAACACCTGCGACCAAACCATCCTCTGGCCATAAGAATTATTACCATTATATATATATTTTCTTTTACCGGGCCGATAAATTAATAACAGGCGTCACAAGCAAGTGCTTTTAAATTTCTGAAGGGTGACCGTGAAAGGCGTCCTCCCCTGAGGGGGGGCTAGAACATAGAGGCAGCATTGAAGCGGCAGAGCTTCAGATGATGGAGGAGGCGGGCTGCTGCCAGTAACGGGATGGGAGCCGTCGATGGGAAACCAGAAGGCAGGGTCCAGGAGGGGGGGGGGGGTTGACTTTGAGCACCAGGGAGGGAAAAAGGATGCTTGTGTTCCAGGACGAGGCGGACAAAAGAAAGTTGATCGTCTCCAAAGTGGAACCGGACAGCTGACAGTGGCAAACATAAATTAGCATCGATCACTGAGCCCAGCAAGGCCACTAATGACATTGTGCTCCAGGGCTCTTGTTAGAAAACCTTTGCGATTGCGTTGTACTTCCTATTATCTCCCGAATCACAGCGTGTTTGTTCATTCTTCAATGCATTTTTTTGTGCAAAGTATTGATTTTTTTCTTTTCTTTTCATGAAATTCTGAACGGACTGAATGATATAAAGGTTAATAAGAGACAAAAACTTGTTGATTGTTGTGGCCAATGCAAAAGTGCCCTTAAGATGCCGTGCCATTGTGTCGGCCGGATGCTTGTTCAAAATAGGGACAATGCCCACATTATACAATAAGAAAGACTCCAGCTTCTCTTGAATGTCAACAGAAAGGGTGACATTGTGCGGTTGCGGCATGTTGCTGTGGTTTGCGTGGCAAATGTATCCCATTAACTTCCACTAAAGAAAAACTTTGCTGCATTAAAGTGTAAGTGAACACCCTTTTCAGCTAGAATTGTAACACTTTGAGAAAATAAAACCTGTTGTGGCCTGAGAGGTAGAAGTGGCAAGGTGTTATCCCCATGATGACGACACGCGCCAACATTGTGCAATTTTTTTAAAGCTAGTAGAGTAGAGTCGTTGTGTATGAACAATTTAGGTGTCCGAGAAACTTTTCCCATCAACAACAACTGGTGCCTGTATGAGGCTCCACGCATCCACACACACACACCATTATCCTCTCGCCGTAGGCGTTCCTTTGTGGTGTTGTGGTGTTGTAATGCCAAAAAGGCATTACATTTCACGTCACGAAAGGGACGTGATTTGAGCTCAGAGCAATATTTAATGTTCACTAACTGCTTTGTGGACACTTAAAAAAGACGATTTCACTACCCCTTTAAAGATCCCATGGCATGCTACTTTATGAATGCTTTTATATAGCTGTTAGTGGGCCCCTAATACAGTACTTGAAGACGTTCAAGAAATTCAGCCTTGGTGCAGAGTTACAGTCACTACGAGCCAGGTGGTGCCTCGCGGCGGTGGTGCCTCGTGGCTCCGGCGCCTCGTGGCTCCGGCGGGAGACAATCACGGGCAACAATCCCTTTCTCCTCCATGTCACGGTTCATGTACTACAGGGAGTCAAAGCCAAAGTTCTTTTCCCCCAATTCCCTCTCAACCGTGGCTGAGATAACCTGCACTACGAGTCTCGTTGTGGAAATACCAGAGACGTCAGAGAACCCGACGCAGTCTAGTCTTTTTCACCAAATGCAAGCTTTACGCAAGCTTGCCTTATTGTGTTGCCTGTTATGCTCCATAACACCAACAGCAGAACGGTTATCCAAATAACAAAGAAGTGTACAACACTTCCGTTACAGTGTGTGTGTATTCACACACACACACACACACACACACACACACACACACACACACACACACACACGTGTGGCGCTCGCACAGTCGTAGCTCACTGTCTCATTGGCGGGCCAAATTCTCTTGGCGGGCAAAGCAGAGAAAGGGGAGGTAACATTTCCCCGTATGACGACATACTGGGAAAATTCCAAATTGCCTCGTTTGATCTTTAATTTTTTCGAAGGCGGAGCAGGATACCTAGTGCTTGTTTTACACCTAATGCCATTTCTAGCTACTGGGGGACCATAGGCAGGCTAGGGGGACTCATATTAATGTTAGAAAACCTCATAAAGTGACATTTTCATGCCGTGGGACCTTTAAGCACCCTTGTTTTTTAGTTGTAGATCTTGCTGGTTTTAGAGTTAGTGAAGCAAATTCAGAGATTGCTGGCCTGAGCTCAACTCTCCTTCCACCTCACTCGACCTTGTCTGCCAGATTCAAGAACCGTCAAAAAGTTTTCTTCTGCTTCATCTTGATAAGACTAGGTTAAGATTAGGTTTAATTGGGTAAAAGAAAGCCCAAAAGGAATACCTCTTTGAACATACATCGTTTTACATTGAAGCGCCACTCTGGGAAGCTGTGGTTTATGAGGTGAATCCTTGTTTTGCAGGTCTAATTGCCACATTTAAAAGTTGAAAGTAATTTTGTTTTTTGTTCTTCTTTTGCTATTTCGAGGGCGTTCTCCAACGATTTACTCAGGATTTATCTTAAAATTCCAAAAAGTTTTGTATTTACAAATGTAGTGTATATTTGATCTAAAAGCCAATTATTTCTTTATCATTCCTTCACCCATTTTCCGAAACACATTTCTGGAGGTAGATCCAGAAATTATTAAAACTTCATCTGAACAATCCAATAATAAGTGTTGTATAATACACAAAATATTTTTCCAAGTAATTTCCTGGGTTGATTATTTTTAGACAGAGGACTAATTGAGGAGAGGGAAGTTGAGTTACATTAAATCACTTAAAAAGTTTTGAACTCATGGTACATTATTTTACCCATACTCATTGAGACAATCACAAGATTGGAAAAATAGAAAGAGCATCTTAGAAAATAATGGTGCTTGGAATAAATAACTCTGAGGCCAATATTTTTTAAGGTTTATTTTTTCGTTCAAGGTTTTTTTCTTTTTAAAGATATTGGATATATACCTAAATACTTGATTACTGGTATGTGTCTAGTGACGTATACCTGCCCTGGAGAAGGTCAGGCAACAGCATTCATCTATAGAGCCATCTTTTGGTCCATACTTAATACACAATATGCAAATTACAAAATGGGTTAGGGTTACAAAATGTATCCTTCCCTTGACAATAGCCTAACTAAAATGTAATTAAAACGGAGACATCTCATGTTTCAAAATGCTCCCAATGGTTCAACATCTCTGGTTAGAAGTGTATCCTACTATCTCTACAATAGTAAAAGAATAGCCAAGTCAAGTAGTCAAGAATTGTGTTGCCAATAGAGCTCTGGTGTAGGTCCAACACATCTATAATAAAGGTTAAAGTGACTCAACATAGACTGTATGAAATACAGATTAGGCTGACTTGCCATAGGTGTACGTTGGTTGAAACTAGTACTCGTTGAGATGTAAATCTTGTGTGCGTGGAGAGGAAGGGCTATTCCAAGACATCCGTTGTCAGTGTGTTGATTAGAGAGAGAGCAAGTGCAATAAATGTGTTGCATGCAGCTCTATAACGGTACTAAAAAAGTACCCCTTACAACTCTGGTGATGGAAAATGTAATTGATTTAAAGCTCTCTTTGTAGGTATAAAGGCTCATTGGAACGAAAAAACATTCGTGGGATTTCATGGGATTATATGTACACATATGTATGTGTATAATGTACTGTTAGTTGGGTTGGATAAAGTCGAAATAAGTTACTCATTTAAACTAATCTTCACCTTCAGTGAAGTCTGGAGTGAGCCTTCAATGCTAAAGTAAGTCATAACTAAAACCCTTTATTTGCTGACTAGAGCAGTGATTGCCACCCCTTGACTTTAAGTGTACCAGTATATTGTCATCAAGACCTTTCGTGGACCACCCCATAACGGTAAAAAATGTATAAATACAAATGCAGAGGCTGATCAAAAAGTTAACCTTTAATCACAATTATTACTGCAAGAAGGCCTTGGCCAGTTGGAAACTTTGGAAATTGGTCAGCTATGTTGCTATTGCTCAATGTTTTTATTTAGCTGACACAAATTACCTCAAAACATCAATGGAAAACATAACCATTTAAAACAATGCAACGTACAAAGTGACACAATATTTCAAATAACAACAAGCCATACTACTACATTTACAGAACAATATTTATAATATATTTCTTTTCAGTTCTCTTATCAATTCTTTTCATCATTTTTCAATCATTGTACATTTGTCTATTTGAAGACTAAAATCTCAGATACCTCTGCGGTACCCTCGCGTACCACTAGTGGTACCTCTACGACAGGTTCAAAACACTGAACTAGAGGTACCTCTGCGGTACCCTCGCGCACCACTAGTGGTACCTCTACGACAGGTTCAAAACACTGAACCAGAGGGAAGGTTGATAATGAGGTTAATAATCACCGCTAACACCCACTTACCCACGCAAAAAAAATCCTAAAACAATATATTCACAACATCAATGATAGACTCCAGACGCCAAAACCAGAAAGTAAAAACACAGACGTGTAAAAACACGCGACGTGTTAAACGTTGCGCCGACAGTAAGCATCGCTCTTACGTCGCCGTGGGCGGAAATCTGCCTGTGTTCATCTGTCGTCGTTCCTCAACTGCTCAAATCTGCGCCTCCTCCTCCTCCCCTCCTTGTACGCGTTCGGCCTCCCTCCACCCCTTCCATTAGCTCCCGGGAGAGATCCTTTTTTGCTACATATCGCCTCTTGGGGATCAGCAGTGAGCTGACCCTAAAGTGTGGCGTCTAGCTGTGCTCAGAAGGATGACTGCATTATTAAAATGGCTTGCCAGGAGGTTTTCTTCTCCCTCAAGTTGGAGCCATTTTGGAGCCTAAGGACGCTTGAAAGCTTGCCTGTGTGTGGCCAGGCGAAATATCTGCGATGCTCATTTCCCTGTGTGCTCTTTCTTCTACAGCCAAACAAGGAGAAGGAAAAACAGACTTGGCCGGGGAAATATCCTTCTCTCCCCCCCCCCACCCCCACCCCCCCTCCCCCCCTACTCTCCTTCCTCTCCACTCCACTCCACTCCGCCGGCAACTGACTTGGAGGAGAGGGACTCTTTGACCTTGGAAAATGAAGCTGTTGCCATGGAAACTGTTAATCCTTCTGTCACTCAAAGAGTGTCTGGCTGGTAAGATGTCCCTCACGCTGCCTTTGATGTCACACCTGATCTGCATACACATGACTGTTGGGGATTGGTTGCCTCTTTTCTTCCGACTCTTCACCGAGTAATCGTGTCATACGGTATCTCTCCCATCCGGGGGACCTGCTGTTCGAACATCAAAACTAAACAAAACATATTTTCTGGGGACTTTGACATCAAAAAAAAACTTTCACAACTTTATGTCAAACTACTGTTAAAGTTGTAAGACAAGGGAAGCGTGTATATATCACCTTCACAAAGGGATATTAAAAAGTGCTTTGCAGAGATGAAGTCACAGTCAAAACAGCAGTGTGATATGGTTTTAAATGGGTAAGACATTAAGGCGGGAGATCCATACTGAAGGAACAGGGATGAAAGACATTTTGGCCCTGAGTAATTTATAAAGAAGAAGCGTGAGCTTGAAATCAATTCCGTGATGGATCGGAGGCCCCTATAGCGCGGCCAGGTGTGATGTGCTCGTCGGCTCCTGTTGAGAAGATTATTCAACCTAAATCTTAACTGTTGCGAATAAATGAAGGGCATATGTAACCCTTGTTCAGACATCATTTGTTTGCTGTTTTATAGGTCCCTTCCAAGCAATATAAGCAAACAGATAATGTCTTCATTTGTGAGTAGCTTGATTATTTATTATTTAGTCGATCTTTACAGGAGCACAAGCAACGCAGCAACATTTTAAACTGCACTCATCAAAAAGTAAATAAATGCATAGTCTTCCCTGCAATAGCAACTGAACCCAGCCTTCTTTCTTTCACCCGCCCCTCAGGGTGGCAAAAATTTCAAGGTTTTTGATCAGTATCGTTTTAATGTCAACAACAGGGCTGCTTATTATTGCATCCTCGACTATTTTCAGTCAACATCACTCACCGATAAAAACGGCTGGTTACTCTTGGATTTAGTTTACTCCTTTACTCCTTGTCCTTGATTGCCTTTTTGTTTTCACAAGCAATTCTCAGTGGTGGCAACCGCTATAAAAATGTAAGCAGAATTCAGTTCCAACTATAATTACTTTAAGTGCAACGTAAATTGTATGGTAATCTGGTCCCCCCCCAAAACGCTGGGTAGCCCAAAAAAAGCAAATAAAACGAACAAGAAAACAAAGAAAAATAAATAAAGTAAAACGATAAGAGTTCTGCATCTGGAGAGCCCACCTCTATGGTCCTATTGTTGTTTTGTTTATTGCAACCTGTTTCTGCTCCTAGACCACAGAGACAGATATAACGTCGACAAGTCCAGCTTGACAGATATATCCTCCAAACCCAAGAGCCATCCCGTTTACAAGCCACCAGACAGATGTATTCAAATTTATACAGTCTTTGGAGCAAGGGTCCATTGTGCTGTTGTTTATGCTTCTATCTTCATTGATTTAGCATTTTGTACGCAGTCAGCAGTTTGTGGCGGCGCTACCGGCCGGGCGAGCCTGGTACAGCGTACATATGGTGGTGTGTAAAGGCATCACATCAAAGTGGAGAACCATGCAGGCTGAACCTGACAGTTAGTGGTGGAAGTACACACCTACATCTCTCTGTCTATTATTGATGCGTGTACAGCCGCTAGAAAATCGAATGTCGGCTCTCTGTTTGTGAAAGTGTGTCCATGTGTTTGTTTGTGTGTTGTTGGGTGTGTGTGTGCCTTTGTATAATTAAATGCATGCTTGTGAGAAAGTGTGTGTGTGTGGGTGTGTGTGTGCCTGCATACAATTGGATGCATGCCTGTGTGTGTGAGTGTGTCCACATGCCTATGTAATGTATGCATTTGTTTGTTTGCTTGTGTGTGCGCCTGAATGCAATACAACACGTCACGTTTCAGTGTGTGTGCATTATTGCATCTCTGTGTGTGTGTGTGTGTGTGTGTGTGTGTGTGTGTGTGTGTGTGTGTGTGTGTGTGTGTGTGTGTGTGTGTGTGCGCATTCCTGATACAGCAAACACAGGGGCTAGCAAGGATCACTTTTCAACAACCGGACTCTGAAAGGTTAATTAGTAGAATTTAAAGGACACCACAACCATTTAGAGACAGGAGCAGCTCAGTTTAGGATGAAAGCACAAGCCCTCCCACCAACTCATTAGAACAATGATCATGACCACGATGAGGAAGGTAAGGACATGGCTGAGGAGGCCACACACTAGCTCCCACATACAAGTGTCTCATCTCTTCAAAAAGCACAAAAAAAGAAGAAAAATAAGACTTATCACATAGACTTGAGAGACAGTGGGAGAGTCCTTGAGATGGCAACTGAACACGCAGCCATCCGCAATGCACTGACTGACCTTCTGTGTGTGTGTGTGTGTGTGTGTGTGTGTGTGTGTGTGTGTGTGTGTGTGTGTGTGTGTGTGTGTGTGTGTGTGTGCGCGCGCGCGCGCATCTTAGCATTTGTGTGTGTGTGTAGGTGTGCCCTTTGCTCATCGATGAGCATCAATGGAAGATATGATAGATTTGACAGAGTAATTAGCGAAACACTGGCTAATTACTCCAGCGTATTGATATTTTTGAGGTTGTGCACCGAACCGACGTGCTCCACCAATCAATCCCCCGGCGCCAGACCCACCCACCGGAGGATGAAAAGGGCCCAAGGGAGGGCAAGGAATCAGAAAAACCGGTGACTAGAAAGTCCCACGATTGATCCCTGATCAATTATCCCCTGTGTCTGGTTGCGGTTCTATGTTTTGCTTTGTTTAAGTTTGCTCTATGCAAGAGATGTGGTGAGTGTGTGTGTTTGAGTAATTGCAGGCATCATGTTAATACATTGCCGATTAATTAGGCGATTAAAAACCGTGTTGAATGTAGGTAAGACTCAAGAGCTATTATTTGAGTGTAATTAGTTAGAAATGGACTAGCCATCAGACAGCTATTAATGAGTGAATTGCACTGAGAGAAAAACTGTTTCAAGTGGACTGGGCCTCCCCCTGTGTGAGACAATTTACATTTTAGACCACTGCTGACTAATCTCCGACCAATTAGGGCATCTTTACCAGGATTGGTTAGGGAAATACATCTCGCCTGTCAATTGCAAGTGTGTGATGTAGCACTTCACAATGGCAGAGAAATGTATGAATGGTGGGCGTGAACAGAGCGGGAGGGGACGTTTGTTTTGGTTGTTGACTTTCAAAATCTGCTCTCACTCTCTCTCTCTCGTATTCCAGGCACCCTCAACACTGCAGCATCACACAAAAACGTCACAAAAAAGTGTAAAACACACAGCTAACGTTCATATGTGTGTGTGTGTGTGCATGGTGTGTTGATGGTTTGCGTTCCGTTTGTCACCAGGGTCTGTGGCGTGGCATCGCGCCCCCTCCAGCGCCGGGGTCTCCCACGCCGCCAGCCGCCCCCCCCACGGCCCCGTGTTCACCCAGGAGCCCAGCGACAGCGTGCTGCCCCTGGGCGCCCAGGACAACCAGGCCTTCATCAACTGCAAGGCCAAGGGGAACCCGCCGCCGCGCTACCAGTCAGTGTTTACTATCGCTAACTGAATCGACAGTCTGTGTGTCGCAGCGCTGTGTGCGCACGCGCCGTGTGCGCACGCGCCGCTGTACTGTCGCTGTGTTGTCACTCTCCTCTTCTTGCCTGCATTCCTGTCTTCCTGTCTTTCTCTCTTTCTCTCCCCTTGACTGTCTCTCTATCTCTCTCTGTTCTCTCTCTATCTCTCTGTTCTTGCTCTCTCGCTCTCTCACTAGCTTTCGCTTTCACGTCTCTCTCTCTCTCTCTCTCTCTCTCTCTCTCTCTCTCTCTCTCTCTCTCTCTCTCTCTCTCTCTCTCTCTCTCTCGCTCGTGCTCGCTTTCACTCCTATGGCATTCTCTGGCTTTCAACTCTATCGCTCTCCCTGGCTTTCTCTCTCTCGTGCTTGCTTGCTCTCTCTCTCTCGCTCCCTTTCTCATGCTCTCTCTCTCAGATAGACAGATGAAATATGAATATTCAAAGGTGACATTCATCTGAAACGCACGCACGCACGTGTGCACACACACAAAAAAACAATGACAAACAATATTGATCAAATAACCTGATCTTCGCTTGTCCGTCCACTGTGTGTAACCAGACAGCTGGGCCCTGTATAGATAGACGCTCTGTTACTGCACTATTCCCGCTATCTCTGTTCGCCGTCGTCTCCTGGTGGCATATTTAGGACATTTTGAAGGAATAAGTTATCCCTTTATTCTTTTCCTATCCAGACAATTCTCCCTGGCCCATGACAACATACTGCTTCCCTCATGTGTGTGTGTGTGTGTGTTTGAGTGCACATTTGTCTCTGTGTGTGTGTGTGTGTGTGTGTGTGTGTGTGTGTGTGTGTGTGTGTGTGTCTCTGTTTCTTTGTGTGTGTGGGTGGGCGTTGGGTGTTTATACGTGGGCATGCATGCCTGCGTGTTTAAAGAGTTGTACAAGTTTTCTGGGGCGACCCCGCTTTCATCACATGTCCCACTTGATTGAATTCATTCATCATTTCATTCATCAGCCCCCATCGGTTAAATGTCTCCTGTTTGCGTCTTCAACTGCTAATCCCGGGCTCTAAATCTGACCAGTCATACCCCGGGAGAAGCATCAGACATGTCTAGAATATAATAGGCGGTCACTCGCAGAAATCCCAGTCTGAGAGAGAGACAACAGAAGTCTAGCCGGACGTAAAGGCCCCAATGATAACAACGAGGTGCCGTTCTGGTCGTAATGGGAGGCCCCCCCATTAGAAAACAAACAACCTTCTTCTTCAACCCCTGCGTCACGGAAAATGCGCCCATTATATGACCCACACAAATAATCAACATCATTACCCCCCCACCCAGCACCGCCGCCGCCATCATCATTACCCTCTGTCCCCCAGGTGGAGGGTGGACGGGAGGGAGGTGGACCCCGGGCTGGAGCCCAGCTACAGCCTCGTCGAGGGGAACTTGTTGATCAGAGAGCCCCTGGCCACGCAGCACGGGGGGGTGTACCAGTGCATCGCCACCAACGCCGTCGGGACGGTGGTCAGCAGAGAGGCCAGGATCAAGTTTGCATGTGAGTCAGTGACATGTGTGTCGGGGGTGGATCACTATGTGACGCCACGCCTCAAACAGGCTGGAAGTGTCAAGAAAGAAAGAAAGAAAGAGAGGGAGGGACTACTGAGGGGTATTGTCTTAAAACTCCGTCCCAGTCATCCTAGTTGTCGTCTCGCTGTGGCTCTTTCCCTCGTCGTGCTGTGTTTGTGCTTCGTCTGGGACTATTTGCTGACGTTCGTAGCTCGCCGGGAGTAAAGAGATGAGAGCTGACAGGATGCTATTCACTCGTCGTGTTTTACCGTTCGTTTCCCTTCTGGGATTAATAAATGTAACATATTGACAACACGTTCATCTTTTCTATCTTTAAGAGTACATTTTTGTCACTTTTTTCCATTGGTTGTGGTACCTATGTCATGATGTGCCAT
This sequence comes from Micromesistius poutassou, assembly GCF_964030765.1. Taxonomy (NCBI): domain Eukaryota; kingdom Metazoa; phylum Chordata; class Actinopteri; order Gadiformes; family Gadidae; genus Micromesistius; species Micromesistius poutassou. The sequence goes on from NC_140272.1 coordinate 19,945,974, forward strand.
CCACTGGCGATATATCTCCATTTCATACTGTGCGGTCATGTTTTTTTCCATCGTAAAGGAATGGTGCTAATCTGGGGGCTGATGGTTATGGGCAGCCATGAGTTGGGTTCAATTTGCGTGGTTACTGGAGTGTGTTTGTGTGTGTGTGCGTGTGTGTGTGTGCGCATGTGTGTTTGTGTGTGTGTGTGTGTGTGTTTTAAGCATGTATGTCTGTGTGTGTGTGTGTGTGTGTGGTTGCGTGTGGGTGTGTGTCTGTGTGTGTGGATATGTGGGCGTGCACATGCGGGAGCCTGGATTAATAGCGTGTGAAAAGTAATTTCAATCTCCCTAAATCTGATTTGTTACCCCGGCTTGCCATGTCTAGTGAAGTGTCCATTCGGAGAGTTGGAGAGACGCCCTTGTTTAGGTGGTACACATTCTCTCCATCTTACCATCGCTGCATCAATAATGCAGTACAGGTGGAATTCATTAACGGATGTTTTTTTCCAATTTGTCTCTTAATTAGATTTCCCCCCCCCACCACCCCCCCTCTGTCTCTTGAGCCGAGTTCCACTTCATCATGGCTGATATTTGCTCCAGTCCTCCTGGGATGCGCTTGGTATTTTCAGGTGCACCACGTTTGGGGTTTGGACCAATCCTTGCACGCAGCAACATTTAATGAACGCTTTTTTTTTTTCTTTTTGTCCAACCACCACCTCCTCCTCCTCCAGTATCTCAGGGAGGGATTATTTCTGCGGCGATATTAGTGAAGACGCTAGTGCTAGTGCTTGACATCCAGGCGCGTACACAGACCGGAATACACTCCTGGGAGTTAGAAGGAAAAAACCACTCCCTTGCCTCGCGTTTCACAGGAACCTAAAGAGAACTGTCAGAGCCTCAGAAACTTTTCTCCTGTTATTGTTATTTTGGTTTGCATGTACAGGCTAGTGGAGCCTAGTGGAGCACGTTGTGTATTCTGACTCCCACAACAGAACGGTTCTGGGTTTGGAACCCCCAGCATCTGCTGTTCAGGCGTCCACAGGGAGGGGGCACCTCCACCTCCCCCCCCCCCCCCCACCTCTTAATCACATGTGTCTAGAATAATTCACTGTGGTCGCTTTGGATTAAAGCGCCTGCTGAATGACTTAATATTCAAATACTGTGTGTGTGTGTGTGTGTGTGTGTGTGTGTGTGTGTGTGTCTCTCTCTCCACAGTTCTACAGAACTTCAGCCGGAAGTTGAGGAACACGGTGTCGGTGCGGGAGGGCCAGGCGGTGGTTCTGCTGTGTGGTCCGCCTCCCCACAGCGGAGGTACCGGAGAACCTTATGTTCTCTCTAACCACCATCTCTCGCTCTCGCTCTCTCTCGCTCTCGCTCTCTCGCTCTCTTTTTGTGTGTCATTGTCTCCACTGGATTCACACACATTCCTTGCGCCAGCAGTCTCAATTGTTTCCTGCACTACTACTTTTGCTATCTCCTCCTAACACCAGTGTGTGTGTGTGTGTGTGTGTGTGTGTGTGTGTGTGTGTGTGTGTGTGTGTGTGTGCCTGTGCGGGCACCCTCTTCTTTTCTTTTCATGGCTAACCCTCTCTTTCTATTGTGATGCCCCTTGTTTCAAACACGCATTCTCTTGCCCTCCATTTCCTAGGCTTTCTCCTTATCTCTCTGACAGGGGGCATTTTTTTCTATTCTTTTTCTTTGGATCATGGCTGGCCGGATCAGCCACTGTTCTCATGTGTGTGTGGATATATTAATATATATATATATATACCTCCAGAACCTCAAAACAGCCCTATAGTTAATAGCCATACTGCCCCTAACCTTGAGCTCTGCTTTTTTATTTTATATCCCACATTTATATCCCAACCCTTTTTTTAATGATTCCCTTTTTCTTTCTGCTTCATATTTCCAACCCCCCCCCCGAGCCAATATGATCTGTGACCAAAGCCGTTGTCTATAAAGTCTCTGGCATTCCTCCGTGCTCCTCACCTAACTGTCCTGTCTGCCGCTGTTGGCCAGGTTATCTGTAGGTAATAATAAAAAATAAAAAGGAAGGAAGGAAGAAGAAATGAAGGTAGGAAGGTAGGAAGGAAGGAAGGAAAAAAAAAAGGTGGGTTTTGGATCCGGGGAGAATTTATCCAGCGGCGCAGCTGTGAGCCGACCCTCATGTCTGTGTGCTGCTGATTAGCAGACCCTCAGAGTGGCGGTGCACTCTTGTGGCCACCCGGTGCCCACTGGCGCAATTTCACGCCAGTGCGCCAGTTTTTTTCAATTTTTTTTTTCCATCCTCTCTCTCTCTCTCTCTCCCCTCCCTCCTCACGCCTCCCTTCCAACCAGAAACACACGTGTCCTCCACCAGGCTCTCCAGCGAGACATTCTGGCAATTTACTCCCCCCCCCCCCCCCCCCCCTCACCTCCCCACGTTCCCACCACTACCTCACTCGCCGCTTCGCCCAGCTTCACAAACCCCCCGATTACAACAAAAAAATTGTTTCTTTTTTTCAGAATTGTCAGCCTTTTCTCACGGTCTGGGGCCAATAATGACGCTATTGTGCTGTTTTATTTTTGAGACTTGAACAACAAAAAAAAAAATAAACTAAACCACAGCTCCGTCTTTCCTCTGAGCAATCAATAGCTGAGAGAGAGCAGCGCCCGGAGAGGTAGACCGGGTCTGCGGAGGACCTGAGATTATGTGAAGGGCCCCTGGGTGGGTGGACCCCAGGGGCCCCTGACATCGCCGGCTCCTGAGTGGAAGCCTGATTCCCGCCTGGGTCTCTGTAATCAGGAAAGTCAGTTTGGGGGTCGCCTGTAACCCCACCACTTCTCTCTCTTGCTCTCGCTTTTTTTTTTTCCCCTCGCTTCATCTCCCTTTTTCTCTCTCTCTCTCTCTCTCTCTACCTCTCTCTGTCTCTCTCTCTCTCTTTCTCTCTCTCTCTACCTCTGTCTCTCCCTCTCTCCCTCTCTCTCCTTCTCTCTCTCCCTCTGTCTCTGTCTCCGTCTCTCTCTACCTCTCTCTGTCTCTCTCTCTACCTCTCTCTCTCTACCTCTCTCTCTCTACCTCTCCCTCTACCCTCTGTCTCTGTCTTTGTCTCTGTCTCCCTCCCTTTCTACCTCTCTCTACCTCTCTGTCTCTCTCTCCCTCTCTCTCTGTTCTCTCTCCCTCTCTCGCTCTCTCTCTCCCCATAATGATTTTAATTTGCGTCTATGGATGGGATCTGGTTTTATGAGCCGCCTTAGCCTCGCTGCTGTCATGGGGGACAGCAGCGAGGGGGGGGTGGGGGAGGTGGGGGGCGAGGGGGGGGGGGGGGGGCTCTGCTACTGCCACATGTCATGTGTTCCTGACACGGGATGGCTGCTGTAATAGCCCAGGTCTCCCACCTCCCTCTCTCCCAGCCTCCCGCCCTCCCCCTTTCCTTCTGCTAAAACTACCTCGCAAGCCATCTTAACGAGCACATCATTCTCTGTCTTCCTCCCTCTCTCGCTGTCCCTCTCTCTCTCTCTCCCTCTCCCTCTGGTCCCTGTCTCTCTCTCTCTCGCTCCCTCTCTCTCTCTCCCTCTCCCTCTGGTCCCTGTCTCTCTCGCTGTCCCTCTCTCGCTCTCTCACTCACTCTCTCTCTCACTCTCACTCTCTCACTCTCTCTCTATCTCTTCCTTTCCTTTCCTGGCTGCCTCACTATCTATCTGCCTTCCTCTCGCTCGATTTATCTTTCTGTCTTCCCCTCTATCCCTCTCCGTCTTTGTCTTTCCCTCTCTCTCTCTTTCTCTGCTCTCTTTCTCTCTCTTTCTCTATCTGTTTTAACTGTCTCTCACCCTCTCTCTCTCTATATCTCCCTTCTAATCTCTTTCTAGCTATCTCTGTCTTCCACCTCTCTACCCCTTGCTCTTTCTATCTGTTTATCGCTCTGTCTCACCCGTTTAATCTCTGTATTTCTCCCTCCATCTATCCATCTCTCCCTCGCCTTACTCTCTATTTGGTTTCCTCCTACTTCTCTTCCTCTCTTCATCCCTCTCCCTCTCTCTGGCGTTCTTTCTCATTCTCTTACTCACACTGCCTTGCGCCCTTTCTTGCTCTGTGTGTGTGCGTGTGCACATCTGTGTGTGTGTGTGTGTGTGTGTGTGTGAGTGTGTGAGGATGGGGAAAAGCCGGCTGTGTGTCATAAGAGCTGTCACTTGATTGTCTACCCAAAGCCTCCAATCCCCCAACACACACACACACACACACACACACACACACACACACACACACACACACACACACACACACACACACACACACGTGCGCGCGCATGCAAAAGAATTATTATAAGAAGGCGGGAAGTAACGTCAAGCCATTCTGCCCCATTAACCCTTACCACACGTGTCCCGTTCAGACAGCTCCTAAATTGGGCCGCGCCCTAGGCTAGACGGGACAGCGGCATCGGTGACACACCCGTCCACCGATGCCCCCCCCCCCACACCCCCCTCATCCCTTCCCTTCCCGTTTTCATTCCCAACCTTCCTTCCTCTCCTTTGTTCATACCAATAAATCTCTGCCTGTATAGGTGGGTTGACATCAGCCAAGAAATGTAATCCTGGCCCGACCCTCCTTCTATTTATACCTGGATCCATTCCTGGTTCCGCGTCTTCCCCTGCCGTCATCGTGCGGTCTGGTAGATTCTTTTGGAATGCGATTGAAAATAATACCTTATTTTATTACCCTTTTGTCGATATTCTGTTCCCTGCGGCCATGTCTGGTCTATAGTATTACATCACCGCCATACCTTTTTCCTTTAATATGTATATACTCGACTCTATTTTCACCGAGATCAAATATTCCTGGGTGTTGAATTGGCCGTCTGGCCTCTAATGTGACTATTACCGCCTCGTGTATTACCAATCTGAAGATCCCATATTCTCTACCTGCTACCGCTATTGTGCTGTTCTTTAATATGTATTCATACATATTTTACAGAGATCAAATATTCTTGGCTGTTTCTTGTGTTACTTTTATCCCCATTACTTTATTTATATATATATATATATTTTGTGTGTCTATAGTACTTTACAGAGATCAAACGCCCGTCTGGGTGGCAGCAGTGCTATAACCTCAACGCCTTCGTTCTTTTTTTTTTACATACATTTCAACATATCTCCAAGTCATCCGAGGGTTTTCACTTCTTTTGAAACATTCACACATACCCATTTTATTTTGCGGAGATCAAACAATCGTTGGATATTCCAACGGCCTGTCTGATCTTTAGCATCAGCATGCGTCCCATCGCAGCCATTACCTCAGCATCACTCGCTGCTGCTCCTCCTGCGTGTGTATTTTCATCGTTATTTTTTTTGTTCTGTGCACGTGTCTCCACAGAGATCTCAAGTACTCGTGGGTGTTCAACGGACAGCCCCGGCTGCTGCAGCAGGACAGCCGGCGCTTCGTGTCCCAGCGCACGGGGAACCTGTACGTGGCCAAGGTGGAGGCGTCGGACGTGGGCAACTACACCTGCGTGGTGAGGAACACCATGAACAACGCCACGGCCTTCAGCTCACCCACGCCTGTTGTGCTGCGCACGGACGGTGAGCGCACACAGACACACAGACACAGACACAGACACAGACACGTACACATGCACACATACAAAGATACATATGTAGGTGCAGATGCATGCATAAGCATGACCCAGATGCACACACTCGCCTTCACTTATCCACATATGCTGCCATGTACACATGCAAACACATGCACACACACACACGCACACACACACAGCGCTCTTTCTCTCTGTGTGCACAGGCATGTATCCACACATACATCGCAACCTAACCCATCCGTTCACACACACACAGACACACACACACACCAGCCAGGCCCTGCAGCCCCCTGCTCTCATGGCAGTGAAGCAAGCTGCTGTGTTGGACGGGAGGGGCGGGGAGATCCGTCACTGTTGGAGCATGGAGCTGTATTTACTGGTTTTATTGCTGTTGTTTTGGCTTGTGTGCGTACAGAGGAGGTTTTCATTGTGTGCTTTTACAACTGGCCCACTGAACAGAGCTGTGGTGTGTAGGAGAACGCTCACTGTCTTGCATGAGGGCACACATTTACATATGCTGGGCGGCCGGCCCGCTCACTCACTGGGAAGCATGAGCACGAGCCGGCCGCGCACGTACGTACGTACCTACACGCACACGCACACGCACATGCACACGCACACGCTCTCACTCACACACACACACATGCATTCATACACCCCCAGTCATACGCCATACACGTACACACATGCACAAAAACACACACATATCTTTACACAAGCACACATATTCACTTAATACACACACGCACGCACACGCACGCGCACGCACACATATTCACTTACTACACACACGCACACACACATAAGCACACACCAAGTCACACACCGCCTGGCACACCCAGTGCAGTGTGAAGAAGGCACCTTATCACAGCTGTGTGTGTGGAGCACTTAAGATCTGAGCTCAAGCACATGCGTAATCCCAACCCATGCTTCCGTGAAAAACCACCAGCTTGGAGTACCAGGTCCACAGAAAGCTGAAATAGTGATATTACATTTTGATTGCCTGAACCTGTTATCTACCGATGAATACCGTCTCCATGATTGCAAACCTGGCAGATGAAGAACTCCTTTTGGTTTACCACCCAAGTGTCATTCAAGGCGAGGATGGTCAGGTTAATGACACTCTTCTATGTTCTGGCGGGTTGTCGGTTGTCTTTCCCTCTCATTGCAGCCGTGATGGGCGAGTATGAACCCAAGATCGAGGTGCAGTTCCCCGAAAGCCATCACGTCCCCAAAGGGTCCTCGGTGAAGCTGGAATGCTTCGCCTTGGGAAAGTAAGCGTTTCCGCACCTCCCCCCTCCACCCCCTCCACCCCCTCCCCCCAGCACCCCCCCCCCCCCCCCCGCACACACACCTCCTCCCCCCACATCGACCCCTGACCCTCCCGATTCATTATCTTCAATGTTGCCTCGGCGATAAAGCTCTCCCGCGTCCGTCTTCCACCATCGCAACACGGAGCCGACTCGTCAGTCAGCCCGCTCCCGCACAATCAGAGGCCACAGATGTGGCCTACCCCCCCACCCCCCTCCCCCCAGCTGTACGCCGCCTCATTGTGCTGCTTCTGTCATATGTGTGACCTCCCTCTGACCCCTGCAGCCCCGTGCCCTCCATCTCGTGGCGGCGGGCTGACGGCAGTCCTCTGGCGGGGAAGATCCAGACCCACCACTCCAGCGGGGTGCTGGAGATCCCCTACTTCCGGCCCGAGGACGCGGGGCTGTACGAGTGCGTGGCGGAGAACACCAGGGGGAGGAACGTGGCGCGGGGACGCCTCCTCTTCCAGGGTAACGGGTCTCTGTTCCGCTGTGGGCTGAGCTGTGATGGTTGTGTGGTTTGAATAGCGAGCAAGTAGGCGCAGTCGTCGTATCTCTTTTGTAGAGTCAATAAAAGCGACGACTCAATATGTTGTTCTTATGTGGTAATATTTAATTACACCTAGTGTATGTGCATGTGTGGAAGTGATATAAACGTATTTCATAGAAATGTATATTTAATGAGTATTACTTTGAGCTTTTTTTTTCTTTTTTTTTTACCTTATTATTTTACTTAAAAATCACGGCTGAAAACACACAAAAAAAAAAAGGTTTCCTGCGTTTGTGTTCACGTCCCCAGATGTCGAACACCTGCAGTGGCTCCAGACGTTGAAGGATGCTAACATCGCTATCGAGGCTAATCTGCAGTGGGAGTGTAAAGCCAGCGGCAAGCCGACGCCCACCTACAGATGGCTGAAGAATGGGCGGCCTCTGGGCCCCCAGGTACGCGTGATTCGCTTAGCTAGCTCAGAATAGCCCAGAGGTTATTAACATATTGTTTGTAATATCTTTGACATTCATTGTAACCCCTAGCTTGGGGTCTTGGGACTACAATTCATCCTTCAAATAAAAAAAAATTATCCTTAAAAGAACAATGTGCCAGATCGAGCACGTTTTCCCGAATTCTTAGCGGCCGCATATGAAACCATTAGTTTAATAATACTGCTGGTATTAGAGCCATAATACCAGCAGGTAGAAGAAATCAAACAGAAGTTCATTCACTGTTTAAGAATGATTCCTTTTTAAAACCTCAGATCCTTTCATTCTGGGTTCACATGAATCATATTTAATTTCTTTGAAGGAATGCAGCTGACTTTTTTAGCTCTACCAAGAACAAACATCGAACTGCCCCAAAAACCACCACCAGCCCTAGATGATTGAACAGATGTTGTATATGGGAAGATAAAACAGACTTTTCCATCTGGAACCCTGCTGGCTCAGATTGCAAGTGTCCAATATCTACATATCAATTAAAAACAGGACACAGATATGCACAGTATGCCTAGTACGACAGAAGTACGACAGCCAAACACAATTCAAAGAGAAATTACATTCACCTCACGTTGTATTTACCAAAAACTTCTGGTAAATGGACTTTCGGAAATGGATTTATATTCGAGATTTGGATTTAGCATTCTAGTCTTTCCCAACGCCCTCCCACCCCCAGAAAAGCAAAACAAAAACAAGAATAAACAATAAACAAAAGGAAAAGTGTGATCGGACATGAATCATGGGTGGATTAACTTTTCAGGAAAGGATTCACATGGAAGCTGGGAGGCTAGGCATAGCCAGTGTCACTCTCACCGACTCTGGGATGTATCAATGTCTGGCGGAGAATGAACATGGTGCCATTTACGCCAGCGCAGAGCTCAAGGTTGTGGGTAAGTCGTGTATTTTGCTGCTTGCTATGCATACACTACTAATGTCTGAAACAGAACATTTGACTTGTTCCGTATGCTCACTTCCCAGTAAACTCCGCCAATAGTTTCTTTTAGTTAAGAGTGTTTTACTAAAGTGTTTTACTAAAGAATATTAGGCTGCTGTCAAGTTTTCGGTCTTCCACAGCCCAGTGAATGTGCACTCTTCTCATCATTGTAAGTTACTAGGGGACATAACGGGTACTAACGGGTACGCTGTAGCGGCTGGGGTGTTCGGCTCCCGTCCCGAAACTAGGTTCCATCCCCAACGTCTATGCAACCTAACCTGTAGGCATCCTTGAGCAAGATAAACCACTTCCAGCTCCTCCAGTGACTATATATATATATATCCCAATTCACTGCAAGTGGCCCTGGATGAAAGCGTCTCCAAAGACTCATTAGGGAGACGTTGAGACAAAGAAGTAGCATGGCATCGCTGTTCTTCCTCTTCCTCTTCTTGCGCCCCTTCCTCAGCCTCCTCGCCGGACTTCTCCTGGAGCCCCGTGAAGAAGGCCACCCTGGTCCAGCGCGGGGGGGAGGTGGTGCTGGAGTGTCGCCCGCGGGCCGCCCCCAAGGCCTTCGTCTCCTGGAGGAGGGGAGGAGGAGGAGGAGGAGGAGGGGGAGGAGGAGGAGGGGAGCTACTGAAGGACACCAGGAGGTAGGGGGTGTGCGGCCACGCACCGCTGCTCATGCCGCTGCTAGCGTGCATTAATGGGCGGGCGGGGGGGGGGTGGGGGGGTGGGGGGTGGGGTTGGTGGTGGTGGGGGGGTTGTTGAGGAGCATCCCCCCCCCCCCCCCCCCCCCTCTCTGTCCCCCCAGCTCATTGCTATTTATGGCTCACCTCAAGGGGACTTTGGAAGTCATTGTGGCATGAAATACACCCCAGGTGGTGTAGGGTTTTGGAGGGAAATCTTTCAAAATCTTTTGTTGTTGTTTTATTGCTTTTTTTTTTTTTTCCTTCAGCCAGTGTAATATGCCACGGCACGAATATCTTTTTAAAGCAAACTAGCAAAAAAAAAAAAGGACACTTGAAGGTTTGGTCCAGCAACAGTTAAGCATGGAGGCCATGCTTAACAAATAATGCAAAATACAACGCAGGGATTCTAATGGGACGTGTTATTTTTTGGTTTTAGCCCGACGTCCTCGCTGACGGGAGGTTAAGTGTGTTGCCACCCGACCGAGCGGTTCATTGTGCTTAGCCCCTTGATCAATCTCTTGCAGCGGCCATAAACACGGGCCGCGTGGAGGGTGGCTGTCCTTGGGACTATGCAATATGCATGAAGAAGTCAAGGTGGGGTCCTTGTGCAGCATGAATGTAACATTTATGGAGAGGTTCGGGGAAAGAGAGGGAGGAATAAAGTAGCTGCTCGCGATTATCCCTAAAAGACCGATTAAGCGGCCGGGAGATGCAACAGCGTGAGTATGCAAATGTGATTTCTTTCTATTTGATAAATTCAATTAATTTTAACTGCGGCCCGACTGACACCCAGCTGACTCAACAGCGCTGCCTTTAAAAACATCAGGCTTTTGAAGTTGTCGTGCAAGTTTAATGTCCTTCTGAGATAGTTCCACTGCTGGGGGAACAAAGACACAAAGACAAAGAAACAAGGGTTGCCACGTTTTTTTGTACAGTAACTTTTCAGCCAAACTTTTAATGTGTATAGTGTGTATAGTGTACATACATACGTGCATGCGTACTTGCATGCGTACGTGCATGCGTACGTGCATGCGTACATACACACGTACATACACACGTACATGCACACATACGTACACACATACATACATACACGAATACATACATGTGGGGGGAGTGTGACTGAGCAAACAGCGGCTCTCTCATCTCCCACTTTGGTGCCTGCGTCTCAAATCCATTCTTCCAATGCTGTCTCCACATCTCCATAGTCCCCCCCCCCCCCCCCCCCACGTAACTGTCCAGGCCTGCCTGACCACATGGGCCCCACGATGGATGAGTTATCCTTCTGAGTAAAGGAGTAAAGGCAGGGAGAAGCATCCAGGCAGCCGGCCCGCTGGATGGGGACAGGAGCGGGCCGGCTCCCCCGGTGCGCAGGCTGATGTCGTCTGCTGAGCAGATAGTTCTTTAGGTTTCTATTTGTTTTACAGCTCATTGGCCCTCAGGTCGTGTCCTCAGCAGGCCTCCATCACTCAGTGCTTGATATTTTGGTCAATAAATCAGGGCAAAGCACCCGGTGTCAGACATGCTCACTGGCTCTTGGCTGGGGCGCCTGCTGGATACATATTTATTCATAGAAACGTGTTTGATTTCTGAGCTGTTGCTCGCTGCCACCGATCACCTTTTTTCCCCTCTTCTGTTTCATTTTTGGTGAAAGCAAAGGTTACGAAAAATGGAGCGTTGTTTACACGTGTTTTGCAAATGTTCTCAGTGAATACCAACAATGGCAACGTGAGCGCGGTATCGTCGCGAGCAGCTTCTGGCATATAGATACATCTCATACTGCGAGAGACGAATATGAGGTTGACTGTTCTTCCGTTTCATGTCTGCAGTCTCTCGTCTTTCTTTCTGCGTTTGGTATTGTAGTCAACGTTATCCTCTTCCCATACCCCCGGAAACTGTGATACTTTAAAGTCTTATATCTAGGAACCAATGCCTTGCAGTCGGGCGATTGTATCTGCTACATATGTTTTACATTGATAAGGACGTATAAAGTGATTCCACTGGCATTGCCTCGCTCCGCTCTAGCCTTTTAACTGTGGATCTTTCTAACAGGCCCCAGTGTCCCGTTGGGAGCCCAGCGCCACTCCGACCCCAAAAGCTCATACGCTTTGCTTGAACTGCGACAATCGCTATCTCCGGATGTACACTGATGTGCCTTTAGAAAGGACTTCCCGAGAAAGAGATAGAATAAGGAAAAAACGTGAGAGCGAGGAAATGGGGGGAAGGAAGAGAATAAAGTCATTCATTTAGTCAAGTGGTGTGAAAAATGTTTTAAAGAGGGAGTACTGTGTTCATTTTCAGACGGGCGATCAAGGAGGACGGCTCACTGCGCATCACCAACATCAGCCAATCGGACGCAGGGAGGTACACGTGCGTGGCGCAGAACATTTTCGGAACATCAAGCAGCTGGGGCTCGCTGGTGGTAAAAGGTACATTACTCTTGCTGGGCTTTCACTACCTTTTAAACAGAGAGTTTAAATCTTTTCTAAGGTTAGAAAAACAGCAAGCCAAGCATGAAATTGATCATGAAATATACAGCCATTTTATGTTCCCGCGGCTTTGACAGAAGCATAAGTCTTCCCTGGGTTTGTCAGCCCTGAGTTATTGTTCAAACCGAGGAGTGGTGGAAATATTTGGCATGTGTACTACAACTAGTTTAGATCTTTAACAAATATATTGAAACTGTGGTGAAGGGGGGGGGGGGGGAGATTTTGCTAAATAACAGATGGTTATTGTACGCAAAAAATTATTGTCTCACTCTGGAGGAAGTTGGAACTGTGATTGCAACGGGTTTAAGTTTTTGGATGGGAACTGTGCACAACACATGTGAACTCATGAAAGGTCACTTGATCATTGAGTGCTGATCATTTCAAAAAGCTACTTACTTTCTGTCTGTTCGTCTTTGGCTCTTTGTCTTTCTGTCAGTCTTTCTTTCTCACTTGCCTTTTCTTCCGCCTTCACTCTTTCTTTGACTTTTCTACTTCTTGCTTTTCTCTCTTTTTACTTTCTTTATTTCTCACTTTTTGATTTTGTAGATTCCTCCTCCCTTAACTCTTTCTTTCACTTTTTCTCGGTCTCCATCTTTCTTCCTATCTCATTTCTCTCCGTCTTTCCCCGACAGAACCCACCAGGATCGTGGTGCCCCCGCTGGCCCTTGACGCCACGGTGGGCCAGAGCGTGGTGCTGCCCTGCGAAGTGGTCAGCGACCCAACGCTGGAGCCCGTCTTCAAGTGGTTCCTCAACGGCAAGCCCATCGACCTGGGCCATCGACGGGAACACTTCGAGATGATCGGAGGGGTGCGTACGTTTTTGCCCTAAGCCCAACCAGGCGCAAATTCTGCTTCTATGAACTACGACAATGGCTATCTCCAAATGTGCATGAATGTACTTACAGAAAGAACAACTCAACAAAACATGATTCAGAACTTCTGAATTAACAAGGGAGAGAACTCTAGAAGAGTGAGACATATTGCAATAATTGGAGGTGTGAAAATAATTGTGTTAGATTTAAAAAAAAACGAGGATATCAATTCAGGATGATCTTTGCAAAGGTTTTGAAAGGCGATAATTGTGGCTGGTCATGGAAATGTATTGAATGATAATTTCATGATTTATTTCATATAGTGCATGTGAAACAGTGTATATATATAGATATAGATATATATATATAGATAGATAGATAGATAGATATATAGATATATTATTTGTGTAAAATATAACATGCATGAATATTTGGTGCAAAAGTTACCATCAGTTCCACAATTAATAATCAAAATCAAAAAGGGTTTTATCGCCAGTATGTACTGTACTTATAAGCACATACTAATGAATACATGAATACACAGACTTGATGTTTGACTGGCGTCAGATTCCCCATGCAGCCTAACAAAATGTGATTTCACATTGTATTCCTAGTTCTTACTGAGGAATCAGAATCAGCGGAATCAGCAGCAAACACAAATGTTTGCCCCCGGAGCTACTTGAGTACCTTATCATGAGGACATTTTCCCCAGTTTCACAATCAAATTATTTTTGAGAGTTTCCAAATGTCAGCGCTCAACTGGAGCCAGAGCGAAACGCGAGCGTGTTCATCCTGTGTCAATACGTTGGAAAAGTCGAGCAAGTCCTCTCTTTGCCGGGAGAGTACCGTGCTCTTTAAATAGACCCAGCCCCTCTGAAAAAGTGATTAAATATGTACACCTTGTCATTAGATGTCGGCAGGTGACCTGATGGTGCGGAACGTTCAGCTGAAGCATTCTGGGAAATATGTATGCATGGTGCACACAGTGGTTGACAGCGTGTCAGCTGCAGCAGACCTGATTGTCAGAGGTAAGGGCCTTATTGTATGCATAGCTTATCATCCTTTCATATTAGCCGTACGCTAATTAGTTTATGTGCTGTGTCGTTTTTCAAGGGATTTGGATGACATTGAGGCATATTTCTTTGGGCTGTGAGATAAGCACAATGTTTTGTCTTCTAAAATAAACTTTCAAATGTCATGAAATGGCATTGTGTTTATTTATTTGCCCTGTTAAATTAGTTTCATTTATTTCTCACCCAAATCTCAAATGAAGTGTGTGAACGGCTTTGTTTTCCTCCTCTGTCTCACAGTCGCCTGAAAAAACTTATGAAGCAACAATAGCTCATCCACTTTTTCGCTAGACAGACAATCATTGTAAGAAGTAGAAGAGATTGCTGTTTTTCTTAAAGCTTTTTATCAGCAATGTCACAAACAATAAAAACAATGTCTGGGAACTCCTACACCGTTGTACTTTTAAGTATTGTATATGTACATGGATACAATATTCTTCAACTGCTTCTACTGCTCCCCTTCCACCACACTCTCCAAAAGAACACAGCCTCTCTATTTTGTCTCAAAACAGCAGTCGTTTGAGGCGTCTTTAGATGAGTTATGAAGCCACACACCTCTTCTTTCTTCTACCCTCTCTACTCCTCTTGGTTCTCTCCAGTGCATGCAACAAACCCTGATCGATTGCTTTTGTCTCGGCTGCTATGGAACTGTAAAGCTGATAAAGGTGTCTGCCCTTTGCCCAAACCCTCCCATCCACCACCATCACCATCACCAACACCACCACCACCAACACCACCACCAACACCACCAACATCACCACCACCATCACCACCACCACCAACACCACCACCACCAACACCACCACCACCATCACCACCACCACCACCACCACCACCACCAACACCACCACCACCACCATCACCACCAACACCACCAACATCACCACCACCATGACCACCACCACCACCATCACCACCACCAACACCACCAACATCACCACCACCATGACTACCACCACCATCACCACCAACACCATCACCACCACCAACATCACCACCACCATCACCACCACCACCAACATCACCACCACCATCACCACCACCACCACCACCAACATCACCACCACCATCACCAACACCACCACCAACATCACCACCACCATCACCACCACCACCAACACCACCACCACCAACACCACCAACACCACCAACACCACCACCACCATCACCACCACCACCACCACCACCACCACCACCACCACCAACACCACCACCACCACCACCAACATCACCACCACCATCACCACCACCACCAACACCACCACCACCACCACCACCATCACCACCAACACCACCATGACCACCACCACCAACATCACCACCACCAACACCACCACCACCACCATCACCACCAACACCACCACCAACACCACCAACACCACCACCACCACCACCACTACCACCACCAACACCACCACCACCACCACCATCACCACCACCACCAACACCACCAACACCACCACCACCACCACCACTACCACCACCACCACCCTCCCCGACACTGCTATTTTATTTTGGAATATAGGGCCACCGGGGGCCCCTGTGGACCTGGTTGTAAACCAGATTACGGACACCAGCGTGGAGCTGTCTTGGGGGTCCGGACCCGACAACCATAGCCCCGTCACCAGCTACACGTTGCAGGCCAGGACCCCCTACTCTATAGGCTGGCAGACCGCCCAGACAGGTGACTAGTCCTCCCCCACCAGCAGATCATATCCACTGAAAGGCTGCCACTGCTAATATTCTTTTATATATTTTTTTATCCTGAGATGCGACACAATTTGCTAAATTCAACGGCATTAAAGGGAATGTTGTCTAATCATGGAGGTTGATGATTGATCAATATGTGCTGAACATGGCACTAAGTGAGATGGATTGACTCCACCTTTTTCTTTTTTTTTTTTATCTATGGAGGTTGTGAAAGGCCTTCTTTAAGCAATGTGTTATTGATAAGAACACGGCTCCCTGTTCAACGAGAAGATGAGGATTTATTTTATCTGAGGATTTTGTGATGGTCTTTATGGCAGGAGTTGTTTACCTTTCAACTCCTAGTGTGC
The DNA here is from genome assembly GCF_964030765.1 of Micromesistius poutassou. Classification (NCBI taxonomy): domain Eukaryota; kingdom Metazoa; phylum Chordata; class Actinopteri; order Gadiformes; family Gadidae; genus Micromesistius; species Micromesistius poutassou. Next base: position 19,961,874 of record NC_140272.1, read on the forward strand.
ATGGTAACACCCTGTATGTTTAATGATAAGTCAAGTTATTGCATTTGTAAACACATTTGACATAATACAAATAGCGAATATATTATATAGTACTCATGAGAGAATTGTTCTTCACATTTTAACTGTTTTTTTCAAATCAAGTCAACTGTTGAGCGCTTTATTAAAACAGCAATACAAACCGCAAACAGCAATACTAATGTGCTTTGATATATTTAAACAACAACAACTACACACTTACTCCTAAAGTAAAACCTATCAATTCTGACTTCTTTAATCCTAGTTCCTGATTGTGTGCCTGGACAGATGTCTCACGCCTCAGTGACAGGTTTGAAACCCTGGGTGGAACATGAGTTCAGGGTTGTGGCAATCAACGGCGTGGGCGTGGGGGAGCCCAGCATGCCCTCCCGACACGTTCAGACTAAAGCCGCAGGTACGAACCACCCCCTGACTCCGCGCAACAAACTAATTATCACTAACGCCCTGTTTATGTCTTTGATTACTCACTCACTCACTCGCCTATTTTTGATTTTGTTTTATTAGTCTCTCAAATGCTGTCACCGACTCTGTCTCTGACTCTGTCTCTGACTCTGTCTCTGACTCTGTCTGACTCTGTAGCCCACGAGACCGATCGATGGTGGGTCACCGTGGTTCATCTATTAACAGCATCAATTATCTTTAGAAATGAGTTCACAGCCTGTTCAGCTGCAGCTTGCAGATGAGGGGGACAAAATGAATGTGTGTATTCATTTGGTAGTTGCTTTTATCTAAACCAACTAAACAGTAAATATAAATGCCTGTCATGAAGGAGCAGGTAGGGGTTAGATAGTGAATACAGATACAGGGCATTAAGGAGCAAGTAGGGGTTGGATAGTGAGTACAGATGCATGTCATAAAGCATCAGGTAGGGGTTGGATAGTGAGTACAGATGCATGTCATAAAGCATCAGGTAGGGGTTGGATAGTGAGTACAGATGCATGTCATAAAGCATCAGGTAGGGGTTGGATAGTGAGTACAGATGCATGTCATAAAGCATCAGGTAGGGGTTGGATAGTGAATACAGATGCATGTCATAAAGCATCAGGTAGGGGTTGGATAGTGAGTACAGATGTATGTCATAAAGCATCAGGTAGGGGTTGGATAGTGAGTACAGATGTATGTCATTCTGGAGCAGGTAGATAGTGAATTCGGAGACAGGTCATTAAGGAGCAGTTAGAGGGAAGGGTTAGATGGTGAATACAGATGCATGTCATTAAAGAGCAGGTAGAGGTTAGATAGTGCAGACAGTTACATGTCATTAGGAAGCAGTTAGCAGGCCATGGCATCTTGCTCAAGGATGCCTACAGGCAGACTGCAGCCCATTGAAATCCACTACATCATGTTATTATCAAAACCTGAAGACCAAATGATGATAAGTAACCTAAATGGAAACTTATACTCCAGCATTGTCTATGTCAGCCCTCCACAATTTGAATGCCACAATTATTGAGGAAGTCGACGGGAAACATTGAAGAGAATATCCCGCTCCACACTGCGAGGCGGTGGATGGATGGGTGTGTATATTAGATTATTTTGTGTTCTCTGAGGAAGCATTGCCCTCTGTTCCCGTCCCGCTGGTTAAATCTCAGTGGGACCAGATTCTCACTGGTTTCCTGCTGGGCCTCATAAAATGACATAAATATATAACTAGTCATACCTCGCTCAGAAAACCGAAAGAGAATGCAAGTGATTAGAATTAGACCCCCCCCCCCCCCCCCCCACCACCACCACCAACACCACCCAGAAATATAGGGTTTGTTGTGTCACGGTTTGAAATAAATACTTTGTGTTTGAGAAGCACCGCTTTACGGTGAAAGCATAGTGGCGGCAACCTGCAGCATTTTGAAGGATGACGTTTCTGTTTCCTATTTCCTGTACATCCAGTTCCTGAAGTGGCCCCAGTCAACGTGAGCGGGGGGGGCGGCAGCGGGGGCGAGCTCGTTATCTCTTGGGAGGTAAGAGGATCCTGACTCATGGTTAAGTGAGGGCCACTGCTGTGACACGTCACTTTTTGAAAGATTTTGCCAATGGTGGGATTTTTTTTCTGAGCAATAATAATAGTTCCATTTTTGCCAGCATTGATGAATGCAGGTTATTTTAAAAGGCCTGGTTTGTTGATTTGCTGACCCAGACTTCAAATCAAATAAAGAATCTCATTTCAAAAAGTGTAAACTCAAGCATGTCAATCAGAATCCCGTTGGACTTTGATGGTTATTGCTGAGGCATTTATTCATATCTATTTTTGGTTGTGGCTGCAGAATAAAAAGCTAAATTTCTTTGTGTATCTTGCTCTGTGATATGGTTTGCAAAAGATCAAACTGTGTTGCTTTTTGTCAAGCCTGATGAGTGTAGATGTGATGATCATGGCAGAACCTTGATGTCTTTGTCCTAGCGGTAGTCTGGAACAGACGCTGCATCTCACAGAGGAGAGGAGGACTTGAGACAAAAGACACTTGGCTCATATGCGATTCACAAGCAAAGCCAATGTGTCACCAAGCAGGATGTTTACCCGTTTGTCTGTTTGCTCCGCGTCCCTGGAGAGCCAGTGTGCTTAAGGCATCACTACCCATGAGTTCCTAATGGCACAACCTTGGACAAAGATAGAAAGGAGGAGAAAAAAAAATGCTATATCGAAAATAATACCTTACTTTTCGGAACAAAATATACCCTTTTTAACATTGCTATCTTTACTAAAGAACATCTCGCAAAGGAAACCAAATAACGTCACAAAAATAAAATCTATACATATATATATATATTGACCATCAAAAAATCCCCATTTTTAATGAATTCGTTCTCCTCTGTTATATTACATTCTGCTCTACTGCGACGCAGCCCGTCCCAGAGGAGCTGCAGAGCGGCGAGGACCTGGGCTACGTCGTGGCGTTCCGGCCGCAGGGCTCCGGCGCGTGGACCCAGTCCGTGCTGGCCTCGCCCGACGCCTCCCGCTACGTGTACTGGAACGACAGCGTCGCGCCCCTGTCCCGCTACGAGGTCAAAGTAGGGGTCTACAACGCCGTGGGAGAGGGGCCTTTCAGCCCCGTGGTCACGGTGTTTTCCGCCGAAGACGGTCAGTCATCGAAGTCACCACAGGCGTGGCAACATTTACGTTTACGTTCAGGGCGTTTAGCAGACGCTTTTATCCAAAGCGACTTACAATAAGTACATTTGTCATGAGAAGTGAAACAATATATCGCCGTCGGTACAGTAAAGACGTTCATAGAACCAAGTGCAAGTACTGACAATCGCCAGGCCGACCCCATTCCCCGTATACAGCAGTGATGGCTAGGCTACTGCAGATGCTACACAACTAAGTACATGCTGCACAACATGCATGCACAACACAATTAAGTACATGCTACACAATTAAGTACAATGAATGAATACGTGCATTAAGTGCATTCATCAAGTGCCAGGACGTACAACAGACAATACAATAGTGCAACGGACAAATAAGGGACTGAATGTCTATGTAGAGTCTAGGTGAACTTAACGTCCTGTTTACACCTTTTTTTTTGCTCACACACTCACACACAATAGTCGCCGCAATAGTTTGTTAGTTAAGTCCTTCCAGGTGTTCAGTCTTAGAAGGCCCAATAGTATTACAAACAAACCATGAATCAAAGGTATTTATGGTTGTGTATTTTCAGAACCCTCAGAGGCCCCGTCCAGAGTGTGGGCCAGAAGTGTGTCGTCCTCAGAGATTGAGGTGCACTGGGACCCAGTGCCAGCAGCTCCTGGCAGTGGGAGAATCACTGGATATGAGGTTTGAACAAAAAATAAAATAAAATAAAAGTGGACCGTTTTGGGCCGAGAGTTCTTGGTCGGAGGGGGAGAGGGGTGAAGTGTTATCACCATGGTAACAACCCACACAAACATTTGGGATACTTAGTTTTTCCAGCTGTAAGCTTTGTTTTTATGTACCATCGGTGTGTGTGGCAGCGGCATACTGAGCGGTGTTGTATAGGGAGTGCACCACACACCGTGGCGTAATACCGCAGGTGTCCGAGGGGCTTAACCCTCCGTCTGACCCGCCCGTCAACATGAACCTCTGCCCGTACAGAGCGCCACTCATCCACACACGCTGGGGTCTCTTTCGCCGGGCGCAGAGATACTCTTGTAAACATTGGTCTTTTAGTAACAGCGACAAAATAACATAATTGCTTTTGTTGAAGATCATATTAGACGTATATTCACGTTGAAAATTATTTGATTTGGGGTTCACTCATCAAAACCACGACTGCTTGGGGATATTAAAGCCAATGGGAAATAGATCACAGGAATCCCATGATTTAGCCGACAAAAGCACAGTAGGTAGTAGTAGTAATAGTAGTAGTAGTAGTAGTAGTAGTACACCAAGTTTGTGTGAAATTGTCACCTGCCAGCCAATAGGCAGATAGATATTTAAACGTTAGGAAGCCATGTACATTGGAGCTGTGTATTAGTCACAGTCTAATCTCAAGGATTAAATAGGAACGATGTGTGTTCACAGCTGCTCTCGTTTTCCACAACAACCCAATGCCCTGGGAGGCCAAAGCTGTGAAAAATAAAATGTGCGAACATCACGGCACTCTACAACAAACTCTCCCCCGGGTGTCGACGTGAGAAAATCAGGATATTTTGAAAACCGTAATCTTTCAAGGAAAAGCACAAGGTTACGGCCTCGGTTCCCTTTACATCTTTGTGGAGAAACTTTGGTCGTCTCACGGAGGGGATATGTTTAGTTGTAGTACTCCGTAAAAACAGAACTGTATACTTTAAATCCGTCTTTAAATTGATTTGTTCGCCACTCCCTCAATTACCTCCTTAAGAGCAATTCAAACAGTTGTTATCCTACAATGATAGAAGATAGGATTTGGCATAATATGGAACTAAAATGTTTTTGACAACCTTTTGCGATTCAAGCAATTCTTAGTCAAGGCAAAAATAATAGGGGAATCAAAGGTACATACAGTACTCAAAATGTCTCCTGTAATGACCACTATTTTACTATATGTCAGTGGAATCGTTTGGAGACATCACTGTTAGCCTAAATAACGAGAGTTGTGCCTGCAGATGTAACTACAGTTACATAACCGTCCAGTCTTAGCGTAGCTGGGCACACAAACCATGTCATGTTCACGGCAGCAAATCAGAACCTTCCCATTGATGCCACCATCCCCAATGCCATGGGCGTATCTTACTGGTCCACTAAGTGCTGCCTCAGACCATCCCTCTTCTGCTCTCTCCCCCCCCGACACTTCTCCAGTACTTGGAATAGGTTGATATGTTAAAGGGCTTCGTTTACGCTCCTCTACTCCTAGTTATAATGATGTTATATCTCCCATGTGCTTTGCTCTTTATGGCTTTTAATAGCTTAAAGGCAGCCATGATAAATGCAGTCTGGACTAAACTAAGTACTGAGAGAGACGCAGAGGTAAAAAAAAAAAGAAACAGGGGCAGAGGAAATGTTAATGTCACAGGAGAAAGTATCAAAAAATGTTCACGCAAAATGTAATCATGTCACACAGTTGACATTATTGGCAATCCGCGCTACATTATGGAAGCTATATCTAATATACCAGAATGCATTAGTGTCTAAAGTTTCCAGTTGACCAACTATACACTATTCACCATTCTACTTCCGTACATTTTACTCCCTGGTACCCGTGGCTCACGGGAAAAGGTTGGGAAGAACATCTGAACCTTTTCCCCCAGCCCCAACAGCCGTCGGCAAAGGGCGGGAGGAGGGGGAGGGGGGCACGGGGGGGGGACATGAGGGACAAAATGGCATGTGACTTGAGTGACTTTATGGGACCAGAGGAGGTCATTTAATAACAGCACATGCCAGACGTCTCACTGGGCCAGTGTCCACCTGTCTGCAGCGCTGAATAGCAGATGGCAGACGTATGATAAGTGTGTGGTGTTGGTCGCCCATCTCTGGGCGAGCGACGCGCACATCAACAAGCCCGCCGTCAGGGTGTTGGCAGTGATGATGTCATCTGCGTGCATTCAAATGGAGAGCGAGAGCGTGAGAGAGAGCTAGAGCGAGAGGGCAAGAGAGAGAGAGACAGAGAGACACCTGGCCAATGGGACTGCATGACAACTGTCTAATGGTATTGCTTTTTGGGGGCGATAACAACATACATGTATACCGTTTTTTAATCATTTTATATTCTTTGTATTGTAAATGAATACATGTAAACAAGGATGCTACTTAGTCATATGCTTTTATCTATTTTCACCAATCAGTTTGTATCATTTTATTAACTTTTTCAATGCGTCGATAACGTTGTTTAAACAATGTTTAACAACACTGCAAACTATTCGTATATGCAAATTAAACATGCAAATGACGTGTTTTGTTATTGTGATGAGTATTATTACGATTATGATCATTGTGATTATTGTTATCTTACAAGTGACACACAATTGCACTATATTATTATTATTATCATTCATAGTATTATTATTATTATTATTATTATTTGACAAATGAACAACATTATTCTCAAATGAGCCGTTCAGAGGATCCTCCACACGGGGTCACATCACGCTGACGTCTCTGTCGGGGGCAGGTCCTCTGCTGGGCGGAGGGCACGGAGCCCAGCGCAGGAGAGAGGATGAGGGTGGCCCAGGGAGCCCCGGGGCCGACGGGGGCTCTGTTCTCCGGTCTGAAGTCCAGCGCCATGTACCTGGTCACCGTCCGGGCACGCAACAGTGCCGGCCTGGGCCCCCCCAGCGCCCCCCGTAACGTCACCACCAAGAAACCCCGTAAGACCGCCGCTGCTATGCCACCGCTCCGCCGTTCACCGTTTAGACCTTTTGGTGTTTGGTTTAAGTGACGCCACACAGACCAGTAATTGCTTGATTATACGGTAAATGAAGGTACATACATCAGAACGCTGAGAATAAAAGGACATCAGTGCTTAGAAAGATACGATGGCTAACAGGTTCCTGTGATTCCTGTGAATTGATTATCTACTAAACTACCACCTGCTTACATTTTAACATTTGTCAACAAATAAATAGGAAACAGCATTCTCAACATAACTGATGTAGACCAATTAGTAGATGCTTCTTCAACTTTGAGGCTCGTCCCAAAAAAAGACGTGTTACCATGGAACTGACCTCGTTAATGCTAAGTGTTGAGCCTAGTGAGGATGTGGATCTGTCTTATAATTATACAAACACCAACACCCATAAGAAAAAGGATCAGTTAAGTCATGTCTTTATTCATTTGTGGTTGTAGTTTGACATGGGGTTCAATAAAAAAAAGTCCCAAGTCGCTAATCAATTTGCTACTTTCTTTAAGGCTGAGTGAGTGGTTCTGTGGATACAATCAAATGTGAGCATGGATTTTCACGTGTCGCACTTGGATCTATACACATGTGACGGTATTGTGTCCCCGTTCTATCACATCACAGCTCCAAGTCAGGCCCCAGGCAGTATCGAGTGGAACCTGACCAACTCCAGGATCTTTCTGAATTGGGAACACGTCAAAGCGCTGGAAAATGAGTCCGAAGTGACGGGCTATAAGGTCAGTATGTCGCCACGATAGCAGAAGGACCTTAACTGGGAAAACAATATCCTCGCCTGCTGCTATCATAGCAATAAAGTGCCACTCTAGGTTGTGGTATGGTGGGCGGCGGGGGGGGGAGGGAGGGAGGGAGGGGGCTGGCTGACGGAGCTCACCACTCCAGTGTCACGTTATGGATCCCTTCCTGTCTGACTCCTCCAAATTAAAAGATCTCTCCCAGGTGATAAAAATAATCTCTCTCGTTGACGACCCAATGAATTGGGGGACCCAGGCCCTCACCCCCAGTAAAACGATGTCATTCTAGACATTTTGCACAGGCTTTGTTTTTTCGTAGCAAACCAATTGTCCGAAACAATTTTCTATGAATTGGGGTTTTATCCACATCCTCAGTGTTTTTCTATTATTTTATTTATTTACTATTTTCACTGATACTTGGTTAATTGCTTACTTTTTTTTTCCTTTCAAGCCACTCCAATTCCTAGACTTTTACTTTTCATCTCTGTTCCAAGTGGTTGTCTGAAGGGTGTCTGTGTTGTGTTTAACGGGTGGGACGTATATAAACCTTTCCTGGCCTAACCTGTAAGACGTATTTGTTTCTTGGGAAAAATCCACCGCGTGACATCAAACACTTCCTTTGGCAACAACATTAGAATCATCAGTTTTCTCAACAGCTTCAAGCAGAAGCTGTCCGTTTATTTGTTGATTGTTCCTATTTTGAACATTCGATCACGTAGTAACCTTTCCGTGTGTGTGTGTGTGTATATGTGGGCATGGGCATGTTGGGGTGTGCGCGTGTGTGTGTGTGTGTGTGTGTGTGTGTGTGTGTGTGTGTGTGTGCGTGTGCGTGTGCGTGTCCCCAGGTGGTGTACCGGGAGACCTGGCAGGGAAGAACTCGCATCCTGGAGACCAACAAGACCAGCGTGGAGCTGCAGGTCCCCTCCGACGACGAGGACTACCTGATCCAGATCAAAGTGCTGACAGACGGCGGCGACGGAGGCAGCAGCGGCCCCATCAGAATACCAAAGATGTCAAGTAAGGCCCACGCCAGTACTGTGATGAAGATAGGTAGGGAAAAGAGTGTATGAATTATTAAACTAGCGAGAGGTCACGCAAGATTTAACACATTTAACAAGACTAAGTGTCCATCTAAGTAGCCCTTTCTGGCTGCCCGACGCAATCACTGCAAGGAACTTTTCTCACAGCAGTGACAGTAAATCTGCGAAGGGAGACGTGGAAATGACCTCCAAAGGGAGACATTAAAATGGCGTGTGTCTCTACTATATGGCTCAATTTGGAGAGGGAGGAACAACATACTGTGATTGCCGAGGAGCATTCTAGCTAGGAATCTTGTGACGTCGTAGTGAACTTCATTAGTAAGATCAACATTTCATTAAATAACGTGGCATTTTAAAGGCCATCACAGGTCTCCTCATGTGATCCGTACATTGAAGGACCCCTTGTATTCTTCTTGTTCACAGGTCTTAACTCAAAAGGAAGCGACGACCCAAAATCGAGATGGATTTGTTGTTTTGTACTTTTGATAGTCTCGCTGATGACCTATTAGGAATGTCTCTGTCTAGTGAGCACACTATTTAGCAGTCACCGCCTCTCCTTGTTGATAAATGAGAGCGGCAACTCTTCTCAACCACATGATATGCATATTAAAATAGGTGATGGAGATCCTTCTTTTGGAAGTTATAATCAAAAGATATGTATCTGGACTATTGCTTGTGTCAGTTTCAGATTGTGATTATGGTTGTATTTTGATTTGATGCGGTTTTGTCTGGTGACACTCTGTGGTGCATAGGGTTTAAAGGGACCTGTTCTAAGGTTGATTGTATAATTTCTTAAGCCTTATACTCTCACTTGCTTTCCTTGAAGCACCGTGCTACTAACCTTTCCAGCCTTGAGCAGGCTTCAATTTCCTTCTCAAAACCCTTCTCCGTCTTGTTAGCAAGTATGTGAAACATTTCGCATATCTCTTGAGAGCTGTTTCTTGAGAGCTCCAATGTGATTTCACATTTCAGAGAGTTGAGGGGAAGTGAGATGATCTTGTAGAGGGGATTGTACAAAGAAACAGCAATGTGGAGTCAAGTTGTTCTTATTAAATGATCCAAGTGTGGCGAAAGCAGCTCTTTTAGAGAGGTTCACAGATTTCTAAGTGGTGCCGATTCTCAAAAGAACTTGCTGTTAATAGAAGGCTAATTATTTCCCATTCAATGCTGCCTTAAAAAGTCCACGAGATCATATTAATTTCTAAATTTTCTTTGAAACAACTGACCCTGTTGGGATTTGTTTCGCTGAAAGGTCCCACTTATCAGTGCATGTGGGAACTTTTGTATATTTGTCCCTCATTTGTGTTATTGTCCCTGTAAATGTCCTTGATTAGTTGGTTGCCTCTGAACATTCATTCTATTTCTGTCAAAACATTTCAGAAAGCCTATTCATTCTGAATGTAAGCCTTCCACGGTGCAATATGTACATTACATTTACATTTTTTAGCAGATGCTTTTATTCAAAGCGACTTACAAAAATACCTTGGCAGTTAAGATGCACCACTATGTGCATTATTTAATGTGTATGTGTTTGTGTGTGACTGTGTGTGTGTGACTGTTTGCATGCGCACAGCGCCCTTACATTATTTTCCTCCCTTATTTCTGTTGACAAAGCAGCCAATCAACTCAATTAGTGGAACACCTACTGTTCTTCAAACACACACACAAACACACACAAACACTCACTCACTCACTCACTCAAACACACACACACACACACACACATCCACGGTATGTGGCTTCGAATGTAAAGGATGAAAGGCTGGTAATCAGAGGAAGGCTAGTGCCGTGCTGCACAGCTCGCTTCCATTCTCATATTGTTCTGTTGATGGAACAACACAACCACTAACTCCCAACGTTTGGTTTTTTCGTAGCTGAATTTGCAAGTTTAAATGAAAACAAAATATTTAAATGTCTTTATTTGCCTGCATTTACTGCCTTATTTGAGTAATGTGCCGTCCTTCTGAGATCTTTTATTGGTAGTAATCCCAATGTATATGAGTAACTGATGTAAAATGGATGACTTACATTTCTAAGGGATTTTCCACTGAAGTCTTCACTGTAAGACATTGAAAAAGAACAATGGGTGGCAACACTTTACAGTAAGGGTACATTAATGAACCATCCATTCACATTAGTTAATGCAGTTATAAGCATTCACTAACAGACAATAACAGTGAACTAATGGTATAGTTACCATTAACTTTAACTTTTAAGCGGAATAATAAGCATTATATAGCATAAGCGTAGGGGTTAAGGTTAGGGGACATGCACACCATTACCTTAGTTAACATCAACACCATTAGTCAATTATTATTTTTATTGTTAACTAAGTTAATGCATATTACTGCATTGACTTATGTTAATTAATTGTTAATTAATGTATCCTTATTGTAAAATGTTACCCATTTGGTACTCATTAGTTATACATATTAATGTCCTGTGCCTTCTTTAATTTATTACTTTATTACTTTTATTAATAAAGTTTATTAGTTTTATTAGTTTATTACTGTAATGTGGTGGTACTTATTTTGGGTTGATGGTTTCATGGGATTTTATTTACTCCATTGAAGAACCTTGATAGGGCTGCATCCGTGATGTCACTGAAACAATATTTCAGTGACATATTTAACGATAAAATCCAGTGTTTTGATTTTGTTTAATTAGTTGGGGAGGGCGTTCTCATTTATATTCATCAACCGTGTATGTAAATACGTTTCATTTCTAAAGATTATATGTTTCTGGTCTTATATAATAACTATACTATTGCGTTAGTATCTCAATACCATTGTATTCACACGTGGATTATCTCTGTGAGATGATATTAATGTTCAATAAAGATTTCACATTGAAACTGCTCTTTGTTTGACCTGGCTTAGCTCATTATGCTCTGAAACTGTGCAAGACGTTTGCTGCGAAATGCAAGGTAAACGGCACTAGTGTCCTGAACCGGCTGGCCAAATACACGGCGGGGAGTGACAGCCAGCGAGCAGACCCATCAATATTCAACAAACACTAGGTAGATATTATGTATCTTGGTTTTTTGCTTGTTTGGGTGCGACACAGGATTATAAGAGAGACGGGTCCACCCTCTGAATGTAAACTGTAAATCCCAGCCAATAGGACATCTCATACAGACAATAGGAAAAAGACTGAAATATCCATGGCCCTTTGAGAGTACACACTTAACACACAATTAGGTTCTATGTGTTATATGTTATTTCCCCAGGATTGTATTTCTTCACAGGGTCATTCAAAAAAATTATCCAATGTCAAACATGCAGAACGGATAACGATAGGTTTCTACATGTGATCTCTTTCAATTAAATATAATAGTGGAATAGTACAGTTTTCAGAAACCAATTGGACACAGTGAGACAGAACATGCAGTTAACTTATGCAACTGTTTTAAACAATTAACACTAACTGCATGCCATTTTAGTTTCTTTCTCTAAAGGCTGTTCCTCACCAAACAATTAGTGAGATAGGGTTTGGACCAGTAATCTGCAAACAAAGTGCCTTGGACTATTTTGCCAGTTAAATCTTATAAAGCCATTGTTTAGTCATTATAAAACATACAGATATACAATTAAAAAAATTGTGTATCATTCATATCATTCCTACATGTAAAACGTTTTAGTGCAGCACTTTTCAGTGTTGTTTTCCTAAATTCACTGTCACACAATGCTAGTGACAGTTGTGTGTTTATTCAGAGTTCATTTTGACAACAGGAAGTTGATGGTGGAGGTAGCTGTGTTCAGACAGCTACGTCCTATCCGTTGCATTTATCACAGCCTTGCGTTATTCTTTCCTTAAAATTCCTACTCATCTTCTTCACTCATCAATGGGGGGAAAAAATATACTTCATGTCAAAAACACAACCTAAAGCTCTAGGTAGGATTTCACAGTTGTAAATAGAGAGAGCAGAAACAAGTAATATTTTTAAACTTAGTAACCAAATGACGTTCCCCCCTCTCTGCACCCACCAATCTTTTAAAATGCTGCACCTTTTAGAAGACTTAAAAGGCATGGTCCAAGAGATACAAATATCAGGGAATGAGCCTTGTTTTGGAGGCCAATCCAGGATGGAGTTTTATATCATCTTCTTTGCAGCAAAAAAAGTCACACCAATAGTGTGTAAATCACCAATTACTTCAAGCAGAACTCTCAAAGTCCATTGCACAGTGACGTTTCGCTGCATTTCCGTCCTGATGTCGTACATACCGCCGGCGCATTTGGACATAATCCATATCACATCCAACTTGGATTTTTTTTACGCACTATTACACGTGAGGAATTGATCAGGTTAGCTGCTGCTAACCACCCCGGCCCACTCACATCAAATGAAGTCATGTAGCAAGTCATTTTGAAAAGTGCTGCACAATCGCGTTTGACTTTGACTCTAAGCCGGGCGGTTCCACAACCATACAACTCACCTCGACTTAAATATGTAAAGCAAATTGAAGGAGACGCAGAAGTAGACGAAGCAGAGCAAGACTCGTGACTCGTGCTGCTAATCCTTTATACACGGATGAATCATTTTGAGAAGCCTATATCATCCCAAGGATGGCTTTACCTCCACCGGGCGAATACAGAACGGCATGTAGCCCTGCATGGAGCTCAGCTTCACTCAATACTGTCATGTGACGCCTTGTGTAGCACAATCTCAATGCCACCCCCCCCCCCCCCATAGGTAACAAGGCGGCCTGCTTGATAAGGCCGCAATGAATTTTCTAACTAAATGCAGACTCCCTTTTCCCCTATTTCTACTTTTTAATGAGTATTTTATCAGTGCCCCATGGAGCTTGTAAGGCAGGGGTTATATTCTGTATATTGGAAGGGTGAGGGGTGGGGTGAGGGGTGGGGTGGGGGGGGGGGGGTGCCTGCTTCCTCTCAGTCTGTATAAATATGACTTGTTGTTGGGTTAGGTGCCGCGCTCGGGCGGTGTGAGGCTGACAATATTTGGGGAGAGCATTGTCTGGATGTGGGCTGCGAGACGTGTCAGAAAGTGACAGCGTGTGGACCTGCGCGGGGCTCCAAAGCCGGGATGAAGCGGGCGGTGATGGACAGAAGATTGGCTGAGAATTAAAAAGGACTATGAGCTCTCTCCGAGCTCGGCGGGACAACTGACAGGCAGCGCTTCCCCCCCTCCCCTGGTTCCTTCTCCGGCTGGAGAAGCGTCCGTACGGAGGACTCCTGCCGCTGGGAGAGCGGACAGACACAAAGATTGGAGACGTACCGCCTGTTCTTCCCCAAGCCCGTATGTCTTTTACTTTGTGCATTTGAGCTCAGTGCTCAGAGTATTGTCTCTCGAGAGAACAGTCCTAACTGTCGCACCCCAACTTATTTATTTAAAAAAAAAAAAAGTTATTTGGTTGTTTTGTTGCTCCTGGCATTTTTATAAAATCGAATAGAAAGAAATAAATCATGATCAGTCAAAATGATCCCCATAATAGCAACTGAAAAGGTTCAATTAAACAAAGGCAGCACTGAGGGGAGGTGTGCGATGAATCTGGTATGTGAGGTTAAAATGAACCACAACCTAACCTAACCAGACTTAAATCTGAAGAGCAATTAGCAGTTTAGTGGATGAGGTGGGTATGTAAAAATATCATATCATACTACAGTAATATTTTATACATTAAATATGTATATATAAAGAAAATATGCATCATGCTTTCAACAGTAAACCTCCACATAGAGAAGTATAACTGGGAAACTATTAGCCATGAAAAGCATGAGAGTGAAGTGGAGAGGAGGATTTGGGGCATGTCAGTGGGTTTGATTGATTACACTTGGCATTGAAAGCATCCATGTTAACTTGCATTAAACCTCCATCAAACACAAAGCGCTCTGTGATGTTTGATGAGTTTACTTCAGTCTCTACCCCATCGATTCCTTGCTATTCCCTTCGGCCACGACGATGAAAACCAACACCTTGATAGTCAGAACATCTCAAGATCAATAAATTAGATTAAATACAAAATCACACATGGTTACGACTCGACTTCTTGACTTCACTGACAATCTCAAAAATGATTTATAGGTATAAGTTTGTTGAAAATATTGTCTCTTCAGGCAAATGTGTTCAGATTTTGATGTGATTTTTGTTCTCCATATCATTTACTAAATTGGACATCAAAATATGTAGCTGTTCAGATAGAAACACTGTTTGGACCGCATAATTGTGCGACACAGCGCAGGTCACCAAAGGACGATTAGCGTCAGTATAAGAGCCTGCGCCGCCTGTCAGATCCAGCGAGTTTGTTTGAAGCACGCAAGATGTTAAATTTGTGGTGCGAACATCACTTTCAAAATTGCGCCCATAGGCCAACCCTCACTCGTTATGTGACAAAACAACGGGCCCATCCTCGCCATTTAGAAAGCCATTTTGAGCTTAAAGTGGGACATCATTCATTTCCCAAAGCAACACTGACTAATGGTTCACCGGCATTTGTGACATGGAAGCACCCTGACTTACGCTCCTGGCTTTGTGTGACAGTTGGCACACTACCAGAATAGAATACTGTGGTTGGTAGGCCCATTATAGTGTATTTTCTTTCGATTTTATTACATTTGTATGGGGAAAGGTGCATAGATACATTACAGAATTTATTTTATGAGACAGTGTGTAAAACCTTCCATGTCTATAAGTTATGATGTAATCAAATAAGAATGTATGTGTGATACGTTTCTCAATTGTATAATCGTTACCACCTCATTGGAAGGAGATGTGCATAATACTGACATGTCGCCGTCATAACCATGACATGACTCCTGTCACTTGTCATGATGACGGGAGTCTTTATGAATGTTTTTGACTGTTGTCATTGTTTGAGATGTCTTTGTTATGACAACTTGACATTAACCAAGACAACATGACCTGTCAATGTCTCTGTTATGACAACTTGAAAATAACCAAAACAACATAAACTGTCAAAAACAAATTATTAAACCATACTATTGCGGGGTGCTACGGGACGTCTCATTAATATATATATATATATATATATATATATATTATATATTATATTATATTAATATAGTTTTCGTCATCGTTTCAACTTCAGATCAACAACAATGTTTTGTTGTTATTGTTATTTATTTATTATTATTTATTATTATTTGTGTTTACAGCCAGCTGGATGGCTTCAGGTCAGTGGTAGCCGCTCGTTCTGCCACCCGGAAGTGTCGTTACGGCTGTTGTTTACTAACATTCTGAAATGCCGTATACTAATATCATCCTTTCCCAAACTACAGTGATACAATTTCGACTTTTCATTAACACTGTCAAATGATTTGAAATACCTTAACAAAAGCAATAGAGAAGTCAAGAGACAGTTTTTCCGTTTGTGTATTTGCACAACAAATATTTCTTAAGAAAGTTGTAATTGTTAGAGGATGATTCTATTCATATCAGTTCAGATGAAAAAATGAGAGAAGAAAATATGACCTTTATATAATATATATAATATAATATAATATATTGATTTCGGAGGCAAATAAATGCACGATTTTATGAAACAGTAGGGGGGTGGAGCAGTGCAAAGAGCGGTGGGGAGAGAGAAGTCCACAATGCCACAACAAGGCTCATATAAGGACACATGGATATATGTCTTTTATGAAACATTTATTGTGCAAATACACAAAAGAAAAAAATATCTATTGACTTCGCTCTTGCTTGTGTAAAGATATTTTAATATTGTCTTCGTTGTGACAACTTGACCTTAACCAGGACAACATAGCCTGCCATATACCTGCCATAGCAGGCCTAATTATAAAACCATACTATACTATACTTCCTTTACCCCAACTACAGTGAAACCATTTCACTTTGTATTAAGGTGTCATTAAATGTTTTAAAATACCTTAACAGAAGCAAGCGAGAAGTTTTTCTTTTGTGTATTCACACAGTAAATGTTACATAAAAGAGATGTATCCATGTGTCCTAATATGAGCCTTGCTGAGGCATCCACACAATGCCGACCCAATGACTCAAACTACATGTCTACTCTTTGCACTGCTCCACCCCCCACTGTTTCATAAAATGTTGTATTTATTACTCCAAAATCAATATAATACGAAGGTCAACTTTTCTTCTTTTAATTATTTATTTTTCGAATCATCCACTGATAACTTTTAAGAAGTCTTTTTTATGAAACGTTTGTTCAAAATTCACAAAAGGAAAAAAATCAAAAAATCTGTTGATGATTATTAACAAGCATTTGACAATAAAATAACATTCAATGACATCTTAATGAAACGTCAAAATTGTAACTGTAGTTGAGGTGATTCCACTTATTTATGACACAATTATAATGATCTTATGACAGCCAATGTCAAAACCAACCCCAAATAACATTTGAATCTAAGCTGAACATGTAATGTAAACATCTTTTTTTTGGTGCCTATGTAATGTTTATGATATGTTGTCTTGGTAAATGTCAAGTTGTCAAAACAAATTCACGTCAAGCAACATATAACATATGTCATGGACATTCATAAAAACTCCTTATGATGGTGTCACGTCAGTTTCTTGCACACCACGTCAAATAAGGTGTTGCCTGAAACATCCACAAACACATTAGTCACTATATAAGATGGACACATGACACCTTTAAGTTAAAACGGGACTCAACTCCAGTTATCAAGTTCAATAGGTGAATCAGAGGACCCACTGTATAAAGGAAACCCCTTCTCCATCCCTTGGTGAGGAGAGCCATCTACACATTGACCTTAAGAAACTGAATCCAAATGTCAAACTCAAGCTCCTGACACCTGGTGGATCGCGAGGTACCCAGAGTCCTCCGCCGTCTCCCACTGACAGTGCAAGGTTATATTTAGGCAGACATCTCTTTTGGATAAGACAGACATTTTTCACAAATTTGCCTTCTCCTTCATTACACTGTTAGAACGCCAGTGCTTGGAGCAGGAGCTGAGAGAAACCCACCCAAACACACGAACATGTATACCCCCCCATACAAACACAAACACACAGAAATACACACACACACACACACACACACACACACCCGTATACCCACACACACATGCACACACACACACACACATACACACACACACATGCGAGTGAGTGCAAATAAACATACACACGCACACACACACGTGCACATGTATATACACACATAAACATGCACACACACACACACACACACAAATAGACACACTCACGCGTGATTGCACACACACACACACACACACACACTCACGCGTGATTGCACACACACACACACACACACACAAATAGACACAATCATGTACACACACAGCAATCAGCTCCAGATATTTTTTCCCTCCCTCCTGACGTTTTAGAGAGACGGTGGATCTGTTATCTACATGAATTGATTTTTTGGTCTGACTACGGCGAAGCACGATACCCCCACCCCCACCCCCCCAACGCTTTCAGATGGTTATTATAACCCAGCTTATCCTTGAATCCCCCCTGTACTCCTTTGTGGTGCTCCCATGTTCTCGCCTCACCCTTCAACCTCACCCCCCCCCCCCCCCACCCTTTGCCTCCCTCCTTATATGTCTGATTGCTGACTGAGCCTGTTAAGCAGATTCTCCAGGGGTCCATTTCCAACCTGTGTTTATAGTCGGTGCTGCACTGCTGATAAGGCGAGCCGACCCACCCGTCACGGAACAGATTACCCAGCGAGTTGCAGATTTTAGATTTCACATTTTGCCTCACATTTGAGCATTGACCACTGTTAGCTTCTCGTTTGCCCTTCACATTGGCATCGGCAACGTGTTCTCACGATTTACTAGTGCCTTTTATGACAGCGGGTAAATTTTTTTCTCATTGGCACACACATTATGTGAAAGTACCCAACCAACACAAGGACACTATTTACTTTACTTTGTCACATGCTGAAATCCTGTACCAATCAAAAACAAAGAAAGGACTGCCTGTAGGCTGAAGAATGCATAGACACATTGATTTAAAAGTTATTCAAATTAAATGAAAAGTATAAACAGATATATCATTATTGAAATGATTTATAAGTATATTAAAATTTATTTTTGAAATAAAAACATAAATATCAATCACCCCTAAAATGTTTCTTCAAGTAGCTAGGCCTATACGTATTACTATGTTAACATCAATATCAAACATTACAAGAGGATTAGAAGAACATACATATATAAAGGAAACAATACAAATGTTTGTTTTGTCCAAAATCAAATCAGAATAGAAGGAAATACTGTCCATTGTCTTAAGTGGTCCATCATTTGAACATAACATATTGGCACAACTCCTGGGTCTGTATGTCATCATCTAAATAAAATAAATATCCTGGAAATTATGAACAATCTGAAACATAAATTATGGTCTACACTGTAATTAAAGTATGATTAATAGGAGCTGTATCACAGTGATGTCAGTTGTATAATTAGTCGATTTCCAGATAGTAAACAGAAGATAGCAAAACAACAACACATACACACTGGCACTTATAAGACTACAATAACAAGGACCGACAGTGCTCAAAAACCATGCAACATCATTATTTTTGAAGAGATCAGACACGTATGAGGAAATATACAGTAGTAGTTTTATTAAATTCAGACTGAAATTTAGAATTTAGAATTTCCGAAACAGGATGTTGAATGCATTTTTCAGAATCATTAGCCTTCTTTCCTAGAATCAATGAGATATGTGTTTTGACACCTAGATGCTGCCACTGCGACGTCATGGCTCTTAAAAAACAGAGCCAGAGTAAAAACAATGTTGGAGGAATGAAAAAGCATCATGCAGAGGCACAAACTACTGCTGTGAGGCTTAGGAGGCAGCAGGGCGGCAAAAGGATGTGTTGCAGGCCCCTCCTCCTCATCTCAGCCAGAGTCCCGGGTGAGTTTCAGGGAACGGGGGTTGCTTTTGTCAGTTTGTGTGCCCAGCGTGGAGCTGTTGTTGTGGGGCAGGCGGATCACTCTGGGTATTTCTGTGCGCTGTTTGTTCATTGAGCCATCCTGAACCCTTTGACATTCGGGGCCCTGGTCAAAGTCTGCTGGCCTGGCATGAACAAGTTGTGGCTGGCGTTTTACCTTTACTGCATTCCCGGGCAGCAGCAGATTCTGGGTTGTTTCTCCTGATGTTGGCTTTAGACTAGGAACTAGTGTGTAGGCTGGAAAGTGTGGGTGGACTTCAAGTGTCAAATAAATTTCTAGGTTTCTCGTTCAGTGCTACACCAAAAAGAAAAGGAAGACCCATTAGTACTTCATGAGGCAACCACCCAGTAGTCCTGTTAGGCACTAGTCGACAAAAGCGCAAAGGGTTTAATTAGGTGAAGCCAATTTTAGACTCATTTGTCTGGTTTTATTTTTGTCAATTAGTTTTTTTATCATTCTGTTTGTACATTCCAATTGTCCAGAACTTTGTGGATAATATGGGACGTAGAATGTCCAACTGATACCCCGCAGTTTTTCCTCATCTTTCTGCGTAATTTGTCTTTTAATTCTTTCCTTGACCACGGCCAATAGCCAATTTCTTCTCGTCTATTATTTGTCTAACCTTCTGGTGAATTAAATAATACTTAAGAGGGTGAGAAGTTTGACAGGATCCCATGCACGTTTTGGTAATTTTCTCTAAGCGACGCAATATATCTGTCCTCAGTTTCATAATTTTTAACTACAGCCCATAAATTGTCATTGTCTTAGCAAGGTGAAGATTTCCTGTGTCAACCATTTGACCCCTCCTTTTTGAAAGTGAAGACCCTCATGAACTCAGACATCACACACCCATGTATATATGCCCTCTGTTCTGCAACAAATTGTCTATCAACATCCAGTCACAACTCACTTGTCAAAGATTCACTTAACTGGGCTTCATATATGTTTCAGGGAAAGATTGCAGTTAAAGGGGTAGTTCAGGATTTTGGACATTGTGTCTCATTTCCAAGTGAGCCAGTGTGTTATTTATCATTGGAGACCGTTTTCAACACTTTTCATTCAGTCCTTCTAGTTGCAGAAATCGCTGGTGCTAGGCTAGCGCAAGTCAAGGGGAACTGCTAGTGGGGTCATCCCTATGTTCCCCGGGTCCTATGTTCCCCGGGTCTTATGTTCCCCGGGTCTTATGTTCCCCGCTTTGTATGTGACCGGGGAGCAAATGTGTTTTTCGCAGGCGGAATCCGGAATAATCATGAATATTAGGGTTACGGTTAGGGTAAGGGTTAGGGTCACGGTTATGGTTAGGGTTAGGGTTAGGGTTAGGAGTCAGTGTGCAAGTTTGTCGTGACCGGGGAACATAGGACCCGGGGAACATAGGATCCGGGGAACATAGGTACGCTCCCCTGCTAGCCTGCTAATAAAAACAGTTTTACCCACTCCAAAGTACATCCGATGCAAACCAATTATAATGCCCGACTATCGATGTAAATGTCTGTGTTGATAGAATAATATTAGAAGTAAAACTATCCTTGTATCGCAATTACATTTTGGGGGACTACTTTCTCAGCAGCGGCGGAATTTCACTTTGCTCCGGTGTAGCAACCAATTCACTACAGCAGAAGGTAAACAGAGAAGCGCACTCCAGGTAATATCAGTCCGCCGCTACCGTAGCTTGCTTCCAACTACAGGGATTAACACTAACACTAACACTATTCTATCAACACAGACATTTACATCGATAGTCTGGCATTATAATTGGTTTGCCTCAGGAGTGGGTAACACTGTTTTTATTGGCAGGCTAGCAGTTCCCCTCGACTTGCACTAGCCTAGCACCAGCGATTTCTGCAACTAGAAGGACTGAATGAAAAGTGTTGAAAACGGTCTCCAATGATAAATAACACACTGGCTCACTTGGAAATGAGACCCGATGTCCAAAATCCTGAACTACCCCTTTAAAATGTTCCATGGAAAATATTAAAATTCATCCTCCGTTAAAGTTGTACCTACTTCACATGACTGTTCAAAAATCCCATCCAAAACACAATCATCATCTCCTACAAGTTCAGAATAAGCAGGCAGAGATTTGAGAGAAGCCAAAGAAAGACAGCATGTTCCATTAGTAGTGAGAGGTTTAATTAAATTAGAAGCTGCCCCCTTCACAGAGCCAAACAGGGTATAGATGACAGGGGGAGGGACTAAGGGCTTGCTGATCTGCTTTCTGCTTTGTCATTGTTTTCTGTCATGCAACATTGTGACATTATTATAATTTATTCTTTTTTATTTTAGTTTTTTGGAATATTTTCAGGTCAATGTTTACTCAGTATTGTCCTATAGTTCAAATCCCAACTTGGGTCAGATACTGCTTGAGTGTTGACAATGTATTCACAGGCTAAGGCCTCGTTAACTGCTAATTATAGAGGCCCAAATCCGAAAATTGGCACACTTTTTCTTTCTTTTTTGGGGGATCTCGTACTTAAAAGGAGAAATGGGCAAGATTAGCTTAAGAAGAATGTAGCCCTTTGGAATCAAATTCTATTCTAATATAGAAATAGCCTGGTTCTCTCATGAGGATTGCATTAGCTTTTAGAAGAGGTTGCATATATTCCATTAGATTCTGGGGGCAATTTAGCCTCCACCCATGTTACAATCATTCTCCCTTTTTGTTTCCACTTCCATCAATCTTGCTCTTATGACTTGACAGGGAATCTTGAGGGAAGCAAAATGTATCAGGCATTTCCCTACTTCGGTGCACCATTGGTCTTCTATCTGATGGATACAAGTTAAAGTAATTACAATTTAATTAAAATTAAATATGTTGTGTTATTCAAAATTAAATAATTGACAACACCTTATTAGTCAGTTTACTCTTCAGTATCCAGTCATTAAACAGTGGTGTTTCCGGCAGATTAATTATGTTTTGTAAAGGGTTGACAGTTGATCCAAAACTGAAAATCACAAGGGTTGTTTTTTTTTGTAAATATTAAGAAGACCATCTACAGGGATCTATAAATGATACAGCATTATGTTGCTATTATGCACCAAAGTGTGGTATAGTGTTATATGCCCTGCACTTACAGGTCATATAACTTGACCTTCATCCACTACTTAAGTGCATTTTTTTGTATCCATAGAAATAATATTGCTTCCGTGTGTCCTTTGTCTTTTATCGCCTGTCAAACAACCTCTTACATTTCCATTAATGCATGGTTGCCATTAACCTTGCATCCCCCTGTGGATTAGATACTGCCCTGTCGATCAGGAACATTCACTTCCAACGGAAATTATTGATTGTGGGGGAAACATGAGTTTATGATCCATCATTTGTTGTCTATTTTAAAAAAATTGAAGGTATCCTGTATATGTATTTAAAGTGTGTGTGTGTGTGTGTGTGTGTGTGTGTGTGTGTGTGTGTGTGTGTGTGTGTGTGTGTGCAGACACAGTATTCACTGACATGGGTTGTGTATTAATAAAAATGTAATAACTAAATTCTATTCTGGTGAATATATTTTACAATTTTAATTATTAAGTCACCCCCAAATAAGACATGTTACAGTCTCATTCTTCACTAATACTGAAAATGAACTATTTAACTGATAATGTTTGAATACTAGTTTAATAAGTAAACGTTGTTTGGTTAAGTATCTTTTACAAATGCAATAATTTAGCAACCTCCAAAATACAATCAAAGGTTATTCTGTAGAAGTTATGCTTCTCGTATTTTTTGTATTCCTCAATGTGAAATCCCCCCAAAAAACATTACATTTATTTAGGATCACACCAAAATGTGATTTCCTCACGGCCATTCAGTAGTCCCTTGTTCTATGGCAATTACTTTTTCGAGAAGAAAAAAAATAAAAAGTGGAACAAGACTTCAACGACTGTGCCGGTCTTCAGCAGGAATGAACTGGCGGAATCCTGTCTCGATCATTCTCCAGAGTATGATGTGAAAGACTTTGTTTGCGTTCTAACACATAAGCAGCTTCTGAACAACAAACCA
The DNA here is from genome assembly GCF_964030765.1 of Micromesistius poutassou. NCBI lineage: Eukaryota > Metazoa > Chordata > Actinopteri > Gadiformes > Gadidae > Micromesistius > Micromesistius poutassou. Next base: position 19,985,389 of record NC_140272.1, read on the forward strand.
GTGTGGTCCACAGAGGACTTGTGTGAAGGTAACCCTGTTCATGGGTCCCCTCTGAGAAAGATGCACTGGCCATATGGCGAGCATAAACAACTGAGATATACTCTTAAACCTAAGGGACCATGTAACTCTTATGAGCCTTGTTCATTAGCCCACGATGAACTCTGAAGGTGAGAGAGGGGGAATGGGGTAGTAAAAGAACTGTGTTGCGGTGCAATGGTAGGCTTGACTTTGCGGGTTTAACGTGCGCTAGGCCATAATATAACCATGATTGACATTGGAATTGAATAATGGTTTCTCTAATTGTAGTTTTCAAAATGCATCCAAGTATGTGCTTTTATCCTCACGAGAAAGGTAACAATTGAGTGGAAAAAAACAACTTATTCCTGATTTGATTGTTTTCAGCTTGGCAACAAGCACTTTCATTGTTGGCACAAGTATGTGGTATGTAATGATTTCATGATCCAGGTACTCTGTTTGTAACCAATGCACTTATGTTGCTGCAGGCACGATAATGCTCCAAAGATACTAGCATACAGACCAAATAAGGCATTATTTTCACAAAGTACATCTTTGCAGCTTGACCTCAATTAACGGCATCATCATCATCTACAACCCTCTTTGGCCCTACGTGAGGGATTGGGCTTATTCTCTGGGCCACATTGCTTTTTGCTTTCTATTAGCCAGTTGAACTCTTGCCCCTCCAATGTGCTGATCTTTTAAAGAGGATGTTTCGTTGACTGAGCGGCTCAGAGACTCTCTGAGATATTTTCTGCAAATGAGACCACTTAACACTCAGCTGTCTTTGCCTTAAGGATGTACAAATCCATTAATGGGCCATCAAAGTCTCCTAAAATGGTTCTCGGTGAGCTTCCACAATGAGCTGCCACTCACTGATAACCTCAAAGGAGACCTGTGAGATTGATGAAGCATTTTTACCCCAGTCAAATACGTGCACAAAATGCCCTCTGTTAGAATTTTGTTTTAGCATATCTGTCCTTTTTGTATAACACTACAAAGAGAAAAAAACCTGCCCATGCATACACTCTCACTACGTCTTTGCAAAATATCCCAAAAATGTAATATATTTTGGATCGGTTGCGTTGACTTTAAGAAATACACCACAATGCATAAGTGGCAGCCTTTCTGTTTCATCAACGTGTGTGACTGTGTCGCGGACATGGCATGTGTATCGAAAGGACTATCTTGCACTTGACTGTAAGAGCTATGGGAAATTCAATTGTTGATCATTGACAATGGACACTCGGATCCAGCGTGGCTTTCCAACATCTCCCATTGACAGACAGTCCTCGGAGGCATCCTCCTCTTCCGTCTCCACCCCACGAGTGAGTGCGCTGTGGTCAGGGGAGCCCAACGGCCTGACGTGACGATGATGGATGATGCCTGAAAGAGCAAACGTCACGGATCAAACTTAAAGAAACGTGACACTGAGGAAAAGCGTCCGCTCTCCAAAAAGCTCTCTGATCTGATTGAATATTTCTGGATTAGTCTCGTCAGAGTATTCTGGAAGTCTTCTTCTTATTTTGCAGATGCGGGAGATATATACGCGCGCACACACACACCCACCCACCCACCCACCCACCCACCCACCCACACACACACACACACACACACACACACACACCCCCACACACACACACAGACGTTTCTGTATGGAATGCAGAAGACAAAACATGTTGTTGTCTTTTACCCTGTGGTGAACATGGTAGTTGATAAGCCAATGGTATTGCTGCCTTAGAAGTGCGTTATGGATTCTTACCACACACAGTATTATGTGACTGTAATCAAACATTGCAAGTTGTTGGCAGTGTTTCAGTATTTTAGTACCCACCGTTAGGCTATTGATAACATATCTAAACTGACACATTTTCTCGGATACATTCCTATCAGCATTTTGACAGTTTATTCAATGTTAAGCAATTATTTCTAAACTGTTATATGCTAATGTAGAAATGTACTACCGACATTGTGTTTACTGAGTAAATACACCTTATCAACAAACCACATAGGGTCCACCCCAAAAAAGCAACAATGGTTGCACACAATATGTGGAACAATACAATTCTTTGTAAAAAATTGGTATGGTTTTGGATAACAATATATTTTTACTAATTATATAATCATAATGGGCAAATTTTATTTCAGTATGAATAAAATCTAACTTTGTTCTATCATGAATATGTCAGCACTCATCCATCACATTCATTAGGCATTGATTAGAAGTTCCTGATGGATTCAGTGTTGCCAAATCAGATTAGATTTGCTAGCCCCATCCCAAATTAAAACCAGCCCAATCCAATAAAAAACAGCCAAAATCATAACTTTGCCAGAAACTGATGTAAAACCATTACAATAGAAAACACATCATGAGAATATAAGGCCTCATATCTGTATAAAATCATTTAAGATAAACCTTTTAATGAATAGGCTATTGTCACAATCCTACTGTTGGGTAATGTTAAGCTGGTGGGTAACTGGTTGTCAAGTGTTCGTCTATATACGTTATACGTCAAACTATAACCAAACGGGACAGGCTACCGTTTGCTCCAACGCTTGGGCTACCCCTCAACCAGTGAGAAGGACCAGAGCTCGAACCAGGAACCCAGGTGAGTCACTGCTCACGTGGCCGGAAGCTAGTCGCCTGCCAGCTGTGGGTTTTACCACTTATGTGTCTCGACTCCTGCCTAGACAGAGAGCCGGTTCGAATATATCAGTGGGGTCGTGACACTGTCACAACCCACAAAGAGTGCGAAGTGCGCCTCTGTTAGCACAACCAAAATAAAGTCATCATCAAATACTTTCAGGAAATGTGGGCCACAAACAAATACCAAAACCCAAACTAATTAATGACTACAGGATGGCAGGCTCTCTCTGTCACACGCACACTTTTTTTTTAAAGTGATTGTGAATTCCTCATTTATGAAGTATTGTTTACAAACAAATTAGTAAAAATGTCATCAGTTATAAATGATTAATAAGATGGTTTAGAAGATAATTTATCAAATATAACTTCATACAATGTGTTAATAATGCTTTTTAAACACACTACTGCTGCAATTCATTATTAGTTCAGGTAGTTAGAAAGCATTAGTTAAGTATTTTGTTTGAGAAAATCTAAAGTGAGGACTTGCTATGCCATACTAAGCATTTATGAACAACATGTAACAATTGGATTGAGCAATTAAGGTAGTAAGAAAGCATAAGTATATTAGTAAATGTATTTTGTGTGAGCTGCACCAAGAATAACTTATTCAGGTTTGGTAGATGTGTTGCTTAGTTAAAGAGTAAACTATTACATTTTTTATGTTGTTGTTGTTTTTTCAATAGATATACTATTGATTTTCGTAAAGTTTGACACATCCTCAACTGATCGCAATTTATTGTACGATCCAAGTGGCTGTCAGTCATTCTAATCCAATTTAATTTCAGTTTTCACAATTTATAAATACATCAGTTTACACATATAATTCAAGTAATGTCATGAAATTAACATTTCAATTTAAAACCCCCATTTACATTTTAAAGCGTGTCAACTGACACTCACAACAGTGAAATTGGATATATTGCATTATAAAATATAGACTACATATTCTCAACAACATGGGATGGTATTTGAAGTTCAGATAATTGCCAATAATTACCGGTGCAAACTACAAAGGTTACATTAATATGAAGGAGTGGGGTGGGGGCGAGCATGCTGCTCTTTACCTTTCCGTAGTTATTTACCTTAGCCATGGTTCAATTTTAATTCTCATTATTTTCACGCCGGATATATAGACATGGGGCAGCTTGAGGTAACACACAGCCCGGGTCCTTGTTACTGTATTGGCAGCTGCATGGGGAGAAACAACAGCTACAGGGAATTAGTAGGTGTGTAAAGCATGAAGGAAAAAAAATGAGAGCTATGCAAATGAATCCTGGAAATATGAAGCAACGCTCTGTGTATGTACAATGATAACATAATGAGAGGCGTGGAGTATATGCAATGTTCCTCGTCTCCACCTCCTTCGCCGCCGCAAAGCCAACTTTAAAATTAATAGCAGACGTATGCAACTGTCCTCATTATGTCAGTGCCTTGTGCAGTGTGACTGTTCCTTTGGCGTTCTCCAGGGCATCTGTTTTAACAGGGCTCCCGTGCACTCACATGCCCACGCAGGGAAGCCTTGTTTGGGCTTGTGAATATCACAGCGCATTGTCACACACAGACACACACACACACACACACACACACAGACACACACACGCACACGCACACTCTCACTCTCCCTGGTCTGTGTGCTCCCCGTTGTGCTGAAAAGAAGGGCAAGGCAAAGAGAATCTAGGGTAAATCTAGGATGTGTCCTCTTAAAGAACGCACACACACACACACACTGTGTTTTTTTTGCCAAAAATATGATTTTGATTAGAGGGCAGGGATTCCCTTTTTGAAGGTTTCTTTGGTGCAGATGAGTAGTGCAGACACCCAGGGAAGTGTGTGTGTGTGTGTGTGTGTGTGTGTGTGTGTGTGTGTGTGTGTGTGTGTGTGTGTGTGTGTGTGTGTGTGTGTTTGGGTGGGAGGGGGGTCAAACCTGTCTCAATGAAAGACCAGACCAGTGTGGTTTATAAATAAAATTGACAGCAGGCACCTAACTGAACCATGACTTGAATGTTTAAAGGGATGGCAGCATCTCCTTGCCCACGTGATGTGTGTGTGTGTGTATGTGTGTATGTGTGTGTTTGAAGCCGGGAAAATCTCTTGCTGAAGAAAAGCGCAGCCAAGTACCGCTCTCTTCTCCAGGCATGAATATGAAGCAGGGCGGTCCCTGTGGCAGGGCGCTCTGAGGAATTACACCATGTTGCTGTAGCTGGTGCCAGCACTGTGTGCTGCATTAGGGAGACCGGGGATAGAGAAGAGGCATGGGGACTGTCGTGTGTGTGTGTGTGTGTGTGTGTGTGTGTGTGTGTGTGTGTGTGTGTGTGTGTGTGTGTGTGTGTGTGTCTCTGTCTCATACGCAAGTTTGTGCGTGTGCGTGTGTGTCTCTGTCTCATACGCAAGTTTATGTTTGTGTGTGTGTGCGTGTTTGGGGGAGAACAGTGAAGAACGTCAAGGTGAAGCTGAACACCACCTGGGCTAAGAGGAGACGAAGGTGACGAGTTGAACGACGAAGACTCGGATGGCGCAAGATGTGGCGATAGGGGGAGAAGATAACATTGAAAGAAGATCAACAACAACAAAAACAACCAAACAACTCCTGAAAGAGTTGCCGGAGGACGACGCCAGGACTATCGATTTTTTATTTATTTATTTATCTTTCTTGAAAAGAAAATATCTGTTGAATTAGTTCCTTTTATCAGTATCGGGAATCTCCCGAGGAACAATATTATCTCAAACAAAACAATGAGTGACAACAACTGTGTCTTTTGTCGTACAGTGAGAGAGTGAAAATTGTTCCCCCGGATCAATGATTGTGTTATCACGTTGAGACCTTTGTGAGGGAAGTTTTAGTGTGTGTTTGTTTATTTAACTCAGGACATAGGAATGCCACTTTGTGGCTGATTCCAGCACAGGAACAGGGTTTTGGCAGCAGCCACTTGTCCCCGTGCCTTTAAGATGCTGATTACTGAGGCTGCTGTTGCATGAGATTTTTCATACCAGGACTTTATACTCTTTGTCTGGAATAAGAGGTTGTGTAGACATGTGCTTCCACTTGCCATCTGGTTGTAAATGAAGATAACCCTTCTGGCAAGAAGTAGTCTATGGGTATAAGAATTGATAATAATAGGTATAATATATTAGTATTATCACCTAGAATGTTCTAGGGCTCACTGATACATAATAAGTTCACACTTTGCAGAAATGTTTGACTTGCTACAACCAAAGCACTTAGAAACTGAGAAAAATGCAGGTCTTAAAAAAAATATATGAGCTATATTAGGTTCACACAATATAGTGTGGACAAATACCCGTGAATATTAACATTTATCATTTCATTGCAAAGAATAAGTCAGATTTATATATGACTACTACAAAACATGAGATTTAAGTTTTAGATCAGTTTTATTTTTGCGTAAGCAATTTAAATAAGATTATAATAAAAACTGGAAGGCACTCGTATTTTTATGCCAAATATACGTGAGTTTAATTGGTATAGCTTCCTTCCTAACACGTTGAAATAAGCAGTATCTGAGCACAGAGAGAGAGAGACAGATTCTCCGCCTCCTTCCTATATTCCTCCCAGGTGCATCAAAAACTGTGAAACGCTGCCCTGGCTTCCGTTCCGTGGCACACTTCCATCTCTGGGAACTGCAACACACAAGTGCCAAAAGGGGGGTGGAAATGATCATGAGTTTCAGCGCGAAAAAGAAATGGCGTTTTCCTATATCTCGATGATATTCCTTCATTGTCAGGGGGGGGTGGATGACAGTAGCAGTGGTAGAAGTATGCAGTAAAGTTGAGTCAAGTAACCATGAAAAAATGTGTCCCGAAATTGCATTTCCTGAAAGGCTAATGTGAAAAAAGCATTACGAGGCATTTTTTTTTGCTTTGATGAACAAATTGGAATATATTCTCACATTTCAAGCACCATACGACCATGAAAACATCTGAAGTAGAACATTCTGTCTATGAGGCATGAGAGCTGACCAATTAGCCATCTCAGACCGTCTCTGCTGTTGAGATCATCACTCTTTCTTCTATTAATTGGCCAGCACATGTTGTAGGGGCATAAAAGTTTCTTAAATTACAAATAATAGTTGAAGGAGTTGAAGGAGTTACAGGTTTTACCGTTTTGTGTAATATTTCACTTGGCCACTGCTTAACTTGATTAAATCAATTAAATTAAAGTATGTCCTTATGCTGCAGGGCACAAGTTAAGGATTTACTCATCAAGGATTTACTCATCAATTTTTTATTGATTGTGTTTATATCTTGAAGTTTGTGTCCTTGTGATAATTTGTACATCTCTTTGAATCAGTTCAAGACTTGAGCTGCATTAGCTCAAACTGTGACATTCAATGTGCATCAAGGTAATATTTTTTAAACCTGCTTAATGATTTTCTTTAGACCTCACATTTTCAGCACACTATCTCCTTACATAGCCTTCCTCTAACGCCCGAATAAAGGATTGATTTTAAAACATTATTTTGGGTTGGGTCTTAGGTTGACCCCAGGATGGAGTGTCATTGTTATGATTTCTCCCCCCCTTTTTTTTGTAATGAGATGTACATTAAACATGTTTGATCACATGGCAAAGTTACATTGTTCTTGAGATCTGAGAGTGAGAATACCACCAACATTTTCATTAAATGCTATCCTTTTTTCCCTTGTTAAGCTGTTTTCACATCAAAGGTTGTATCAGCGATGTTGGGTGACGTCACTTCTGTTGGTATTTGATGCCAAGATCCCAAACAAACAGAGCCAGCTCGCCCCTCCCTTCCGTGTTCGTGCATCCAGTGAAAACTATCATGAACAAAACCCCACAACAACCACCCCTTGTCGGTGATTGGTTGGAATACTATTCATTTTGGTTTTGAGTGGTTGATAGTACCATTTGTGTACGATCTCGGAGCACAGGCTGCCTACAGAGATGTGTTTTTTTGACGGCCTGCTGATGGGGCGGGCAGCTAGCGGATCGTGAGGAAAGATCAGATGAATGTGATAATTTATGTTTCGGCCTAGAATCGCTGATTCAACCTTTAAGCATCGTATTGAAAGTAAAACGAAGGACTCACACTTAATGGATAATGGATTTTCTTAATTGAATTGAAAATAGGCAATTCTTCTGGAAGTGAGTAAACTAGTGTGTGATTTCCAACAAATGCGTTCAAAAAGAAAAATAAGTAATGGAGACACGATCTGAAAGTCCAGCATGCCAACGCGGCATTGAGTCGCCTGAAAGTAAACAAACATTTCCAGAATCATATACATATATTAGAGTATACCCTATCATCCAAAAATGAAATTTCATCCATGTCCGCAAGCTATAAAAGTTTCAGGGGTACATAAGAAGAGGGAGAGAGCATATTTGTTTAAACACAGTCAATAACTTGCACAAGTGTTATGGCACCTTAGGGTAATATCACACCACTTGGAAAAACATAAGTGGATATTTATTGACTAGCTGTCACAGGCTCCTGTTTGTATTGAAGCATTATATAAAAAAATACCATAGTAGAGACAGAAAATGGCTTTAACATATTAGATGACTGCCATTCATTATTTAATGCCGGACGGTAAGAGAAAGGATGTATGGCTTTGTTTCACTCGCTGACATTTGTAAACGAAACAGCTTGGCCCCGTGTCTGAGAGAGGCCGGCTCCGTCGCCCTGTATCTCTACAGGAACCTGGTGAGAACGAGACCCAGACAGCAGAAGTATCAATGCCAGGTGGGACCACTTACACCAGTCAGTAGTTAGCATAGTGGACAGGATATCTGAATGTCAGCTCCACCTCCGGGGACTCTTTCAGTTTGCCTTGCTTTAATGATGTCAGAACAAGGGCTACTGGGATGACAGTGGGGGGGAAATATACATTTACCCTCCTCTGCCAGTGGGGGGGGGGGGTTCAAAGAAAAACACAGGGTATGGCGGTTATGATATTACCTGCCTTACTTTGCTTTCATTTAACAGGGCATACTGTATCTGGGAACATTGCAGACATCTGGTGACTGTGAGATTTGAAATTAATACATTTACATTTACATTTAGGGCATTTAGCAGACGCTTTCATCCAAAGCGACTTACAATAAGTACATTTGTCATAAGAAGTGAAACAATATATCGCCGATCTTAATAGTCTCTAAATTAATTTCCAGCCAACGATGGGTTTGTCATAGCGTAGACGAATACGGCTCCTACTCTTAACAAACACAAAATAAAGGAGAAGAACATGCTATACATAAGTCATTTCTAAGAACTTTTCTGGCTGCCTTTAAAGCTGGGCTTCACATTCAAAGATCCTCCTTAATCTGGAATGCTTGACATCATGTTCTCTCCCCTCCCTCGTCAACACTGTGTAATCCGCGGCTCACCTTACACAGGTTAACAGAATCTCTTAATGTGCCGCTGTGCTGACAGTTCACACCTCATTGGCTGTCAGACTAGCCTATTGTCAGGACATCGTTTCGAACCACACTAGCCCCACACCCCCCTCTACACCTCTCCAGCCCCCGCCTTAGTCCTGACAAGTCCTCCATCATGGATTTGAGGCCCCCTGCTATGGCTGGGAGGGAACCAGCCCTGTCGCCTGTGGCGAATCTCCCAGGCGATCTACCACTGAGCAAGCCGCTGTCACACTATAGCGTTAACCTGCTTCTAGCTTTGGTGCTCTGTTCAGAGATGGTGCAGGGGAAGAACACCCTTTGACAATCGGATATGACAGTGAGCTAGAATTTGGGTTGGTTTTTTGCATTTTATTTTTCTATATAAATGTGAGCATGCAGATTGAAACATGAAGATGATGAGAACTGAAGAGGCTCATCAGATGGAGGGATAATAAGTTCATGGGTGTCATCTGCCAAATAATCTGTGACTACAACGCTCCATCTTTTTTCTATTTAAAGCCCAGTCATCTATGCCTTATCTTTCTGTTTTTGTCCCAAATGCAAGAGCAGAGTCAATTAGCTCTGTATCTGTGAAATTTCTCCAAGAGCCATGAGGTTATTTTATGAGATATTTTACAAGAATCCTATGGAAGACCAAATTGATTTCAATAGTGTAGCAATGGACCACAGCATTATTTTTCATATCTCAAATTGAGAATTATAAAAAACATTTTCTACTGTATATTTGGCTGAGGTCCGTCCAGAATCAATGGATTATCGATGGCACCTTGTTGAGTTTAAATTTTTGAGCAGTACAAAGGAAGAGCGCAACACTGCTGCTTTACAATCACCACTTTATGTTCCGGCGTGCTGCGTGCTGACGTTTCGGCACTGGGCCTTCATCAGAGCCTTGTTGTGTTTAACACAAATGACAGTATTGGTCTACTGCATTGTGAAATGAGAAAGAAAAACAACTAATTACTGCTTTTTCACCCTTTTTAATTATTAAAGGATCATGATGGGGGTGTGGGGCTCCATATATCACTGGGTTTCTGCCCTTATCTGCGCGAGGTACACTTTCATCTATTCCCTGAACACACACCTCGGGATGCATGGCTGTCAGCTAAGTCAGCAGTTGGTCCAAAACAAACAAGCTAGCAGAGAAAGATTCAGCTGTAAGGAAAAATCGAGTGACCTTTTTAAAAAGACGTGGTTTGTTTATATAAGTATGTTTGCAATAACAGAAAGTTGTTGTTTTTTTTTGCTCTTTTTTTTTTTTTCTTGGTCATTAGTCATTATGATTGCCTCTTCTTTGCTGTTTCTTGCACCCAAGTTAAAAAAAAAAAAAAAAAGTGATACGGCTAGGGCTAATGTTGGCATTGAGGTATACCCTAATGTAAACATAGGGCTAATATAAGGGTTAGGTTAGGGCCTATGTTAGCATTAGGGTTTACATTAATGCCAAACGTAACACTTTCTAGTAAGTTATAATAACTTTTCTGCTTGTGGATACAAGCGGTTAGCTAAAGATGAATTAAACATCAATACTATGGAACTTATTATATTATAGATGTTAGAATCGGATTATTCTATCGTTAGTAACAATATAAGATCTACATGTATCTGAATTATAAACAATCAAAATACCTTTATTAGTCATTTACATCACATACATCACATACAAGATGGCAACAGGGTATTTAAAAGAAATGGCATTGTACAAAACATTTTGAAATATTGCAATAATTATACCTTTGCAATAATAAATGATGTGAAATGATACACACCTCTATATTATTGTGGGCCTTCCCAAGAGGCTTATGTAGCCCAACAGACAAATACACTGGAGCACCTCCTAACATAATTTATAATTTTTCTTTGTAATTAGAAGAATTGTTCAGTTTGTCTTTCAAGTCATCTGCCTTGGCCTGCAGCATCATTTTGTATTAAATTTGCAAGTTGCATGGCAACCAACAGCAGCCTTCTCTTTGTAGTGGATTTGTAAGAGATGTATTTTCCTGGTGCTAAAATCGCATTAACATTAACATTACCTGTGTGCCCTCTGTGTAAATCCCTTGACCTTTTGAACATTTCAAAGTATCAATCCTCTAAATAACAGATGCATATTTTACCTTGATGCATGTTCTTAAAATATGCTTATGAAATGCATTTTAAGGCATCAGAAGAAGGAATTCTTGAATAGGAAGATAAAACATTTAATTTTCATAAAAATCATGAAAAGAAGATGAAACAAAGCTTCAGCTTCAATCATTTCATGATGAGGTTCATAACATACATTTTAGTTTGATATGCTCTTATAAGTTAAATGCAGCATCACTTCAAGGCCTACCACTGAAAGTGTTGGACAGACTATTTACTCTGACTGCACAAAGACAGAAATGTCCTAAAGTCTTAAATGTTGTTTTCCAAAGCGGAAATGACTTTAGACTTTATGAATCTAAAGCCCTATTTATGAGACTAGGGTAGTGCTAATGTTAGTGTAGGTATAATCTTGGTTCTTTTGACCCAACCGTAGTGACCCCTAATAAAGGGGACCATAAATGCACAGGTTGAGCCCAACCCCCAACACTGGACTACTGTCGCTGCGCACACTGTTCCCTCAGGTGCACCGTCTGTCGTGTGTTGCGTTGAAGTTGCTTTTTTATACATTGGCGTGTAACACGCTTGTTGTCATACACTACAGGTGTTGAGTGTGCCGTCACTGTTAACTCTGTGAGTACCTGTCTTCTGATCTCCCCTGTAGGTATTCAAATGAAGTTGATTTACAAATATTTAATTGTAATGTACAATTAAGGTAAGTCACTGCTGCTTGTCCTCTGGGGTTTTGATCACAGGGATTTACACTACACTGACTATTAATGTCATTCGAGCCAGCTCTTAGAACGACCAGCAGGCAGTAGTTGGCCGCCAGTGTTGTCTTTGCATACAGGTTGCCTTGCTTTATTTTGTACTGGCGGCCGCGCTGTGGTGGTATGGGATAGTGAGCCCTGTCCGACATGTTTTGCTTTGGTTGTGAGTGAGTTTAAGCACCTGTTGCTATGTCCCTTATCATTTGTGCGTTATCTTAAGGTCACCCACACGGTTGTAGTTTGATGCTCCATACTAGTGAACCTCGTTGCAGTCAGTCCATGGCCAATCACCCTGTTAATAAAATGTCCTGTGTTTGACGACCCGTTTTTATTATTCTTGTATTAATTAACTGCTTTCAGTAACCTCTGTACTGTTATAAATTAAACCCATCTTGGCTTGTAACTCTTTGTCTTAGTGTTTCATTTTTAGTGGGAAACCTGTTTTCAAACCATTTGTCAAATATGTCCTTGGCTGAGGGGCCCAAGGTGGCGTTGTCTTTTTAACAAGGCCTTCATCTACCACCTGGTTATATTGGGGTTAGGCCAGGGCTAATATTAAGGTTAGTACTAGGAGAAATTGCATTAGGGTACGGCAAATGTTGAAGTCAGGATGCTTTGGTTATAAATGCATTTACTGGTGACACAAACAATTCTTTTGAACACAATAGTCAGCATGGGAATCTCTCCTTCTGTGTATGTGCTTAAGCATGTCAATCCTTTCTGTTTCATGTCGCCATGCCAACTGTGATATGCACATGTCTTATACCCCCTGCCCGCATCGGCATGTGTAATCAGAGAATCTTAAACGCCATGCAATTCCACTGAGGGTGGGAGGGAGGGGGTGGAGGCGTCTGTGCTCGTTATTAAAGCTTGCATGGTGTTTCGATTCACTGGCCAACCACCCTGGGGGCTATATGCTGTGTAACCATTTTCTCCATCCGTGGTCGCATAGCGTATATATGTTCTACTAAACAGTCTGAATGGAGCAGGCTGACTGAACTGAGCCTGGCTAATGTCTGCCGCCCTCTCTGTTGAGCTGCAGGTGGCTCTGCTTGCATCACCCTCAAACGAGCCCCCTTCATGGCCACTGCAGTATTCCTTCTTCTCCTATTCTCCAAAAACCTCCACCACCAAAACAATCCCAGGAATCCTCTGGGAACGACTGCTAATGATGCACGTCGACACAGTGTACAGTGGGGTTTAGGAGGCAGAAAGCCAGAACTGCACCCGGGAAGGGGCGCCCGTGTACAGGCCGTCATTAAGGGATCCAACATCAAACCCCCGTGTTGGAAACAGCAATCCAAATGTAATGCCTTTGAGCAGGGCTTTGGCCTGCTGCCCCCCACCCCACCCAAACCCCCCCATCTCCTGTGGCGCTTTACATTCAAACTTGAAAGCAGAGAAACTTTTTATTTTTGGTAAAAATATTGCTACTTTTATGTCCAGTATCAAACAAAGACAGCAAAACAGCAACTGTGCAATGGATGCTCAAGCTTGGGAGAGACAGCACTAAAAACAGGCTCTGTGTGGAGAAGCCAAAGTGGCGAGACGCTGGTAAAATTGAGAAAGCCATAGCAATACAAACATGCGTGAGGAATGGTGGGCCTCGTCAGAAAGCAGTCGTGAACTGACTCCAAGTTGTAAACTGTATACAGTTTAACAACTGTTATATAACAGTATACAACTGTTATTCAAAATATGATAACAGACCATCACAGACCAGCAGATATGCAGGTAATTTCACAGACAGAATAGAAAGGATAAAAATCGCTCACTTTTTTTTATCGCATTGATCAAATGAGTTTTTTTTAAGTGAATAAATCATCTAAAGAAAATATCTCAAAGAACGAAAAATAGCTCACTGCCATTAACACGGTTTGTCCTCCAAAACCTTGAATATAACTTTATTGAAAGAGGGATTGCAGTTTTATTAGCACAATTTAACAATACGGAATAGAATTCAGAGCATTGCAACGTAGTTCCACATGTTTTTGCCCACAAGATTGGCTAGCACGAGAGAAGTATGTCTTAAGATTCTCTCTGAAGTTTACAGCTCTTAACTTACAAAACAATACTAATCTAACAATACTAAGTATTTTGAAAGTTCTTACTTTGTAGTTGCAGTTAAAAGACTGCTAGGGAAATTACATTCAGGTCAATGCATATTTAGGATTGTAATGTTTGATTTTTGGGGCATTTGATAAAAATGTACTATATGTAATATATATATATATGTGTTGTACATTGTTTTAAGACATGTTCTTATAATAAGCCTTTTATAAGTATGGATTTCTTAGTATTTTACCAATCACGATGTGACACTATGGTATCCCAATACGCTATAGGTTGATAAACTGCATAAATTGGCACCAAACTTCAAAAAGGAGATTATTGAGAGGGGAAAAGGAATCAGCCTAACACCCTCTGCATGCAGGGGTTTGAGAATATAAAAGGATGGATAGGATGTAAGAGAGCAAGCAAAGACTCAAAGCTCTGTGGAAGTATACATTACAACTAAAACACTGCTTTTCCTCAAAGCCCATATAAACATGCTGATTGTTTTCCTCTTTCAAAATGCACAAAAATCTTTTTGTGCAGCTTCTTTCAAGCAATACAGGCAGAAACTGAAAGGTGTTTAAAATATATGCATATACATTGTGCATTCATGTGTTTCTAAATACAATACTATAAACTGAGCTAGATTAACAACCGTTTGTTATAATCAAATCTTCAGCAATAAAAGTTTGTACACAAATAACAAACAAAAACAAAACAACAGATAAACAAACATGAACATCTGATTTGACTCTTCTCTCTAAATTTAGAGGTACTTCTTGTGTCAGATAAAACCAGATGTTCCTTGAACTGATTGAAGATGCACAGCACGTGCACTCTCTAATAAAAGCTAATTACACTCCCCGCACCAACAAGGATTGATTACTATCTCACTGATTTAAGAAGCAAAAGCAAATCAGAAAGACTCGGGCCCCAGTTAATAAAAAACGAAAAGAGTGTGAAGTATGATTCCGGTACAAGGTTGCAACTGATAATAAATATTAACTGAAACCCTACATCTTTTAAGATATTTTGATGAATTAATTCATTTTGAATGTGTTCAATGCAAAAGTGATTACCCATATACATAGGCGTCGATTTTGCTGGGGACGCTGGGGACTAGTACCTACCAGTTTTCGTCAAGATTCATTTTGTACCCACCTACCCCAAAAAAAATGAATTCAGTAAAAAAAAAAATTAAAAGTTCATAGCAATAGCTTAGCGGGACATGATTCTCTGTCAACAATTTGCAACAATTGTTAACATTGGGATAAGTTCTAGGATGGGGGTGGGGTGGGCGGCATGGTGGGCGGCATGTGTCAAGTGGAGCTCGTTACTTTGACTGGAATCTTCGCCATGGGAATCGCACGT
Organism: Micromesistius poutassou; assembly: GCF_964030765.1. Lineage (NCBI taxonomy): Eukaryota > Metazoa > Chordata > Actinopteri > Gadiformes > Gadidae > Micromesistius > Micromesistius poutassou. The sequence continues at coordinate 20,000,723 of NC_140272.1, forward strand.
GATTGGATGATGTCATCACGTCAGTTATGCAGCTGAAAACAATGTGCCTTCACTTCTAGAGACCTTTTATTCATTAGTATGCCGTCTTTCAGAACCTTTCATTACCTGCACTAACAAGAAAAAAAATAGTACAGCAGCACTTCTGAAAATGCACTTCTGAAAATGCACTTCCAATGCAATGCGTCTCTGTCCCCAGCACCTTTCAAACCAAACTGACGCCCATGCCCATATAGATTGCTTCAAGAGAACTCACACTTTGCAAAACCTTTGGCAATTCCATTTCCTGGCTCTTAACAAAAATTGAAATGGCTTTCACAGGATGAAAGTCCACGGTCTGGAACCAGCATTTCATCCAACATGTTAGTTTAGATACCTCCTGCCAAGGCCCTGGGCAAAGGCACTTGCCTTAGAGCTGGAGGGGGACGCTGATCACAGGCTAGCCACTGAGCATAGTTGGGGCAGAGGACATATTCCAAAAGGGAAACAATAAATATCACAATTGTTTATTTTGACAAAACAAATGTATTACTTCCAATGTTTACTCCAAGCAACATGGTCCACTCGTACCTTATTGTAAGACGCTTTGGATAAAAGCATCTGCTAATTTAAGTGAATGTAAATGTAAATTACTGCTGTAGGCCTACATTACAATGTTATTTAACTAAATGGTTTATATACTTTGCTCTCCCCCATATAACGAGTTAAACAGCATTAGTTCAACCGGGTACTGGCTTGGTGTTTCCAAGCAAGTATTGATCAATGCTGTACATGATTTAAATCTGTTAAATACATCTAGATGAATCACAGATTCACAGGATTGTTTTGCCCCTTGACAGGCTGTATAGATTATGTCTTAAAGCTCAGCTATAGGCAGTTTTCATTGATGGAATTATTTTATTTTGTTGGAAGGAAAAATTACCTGAATATAATAATTGATTCAAAGTTTTATGAAGCTGCAGACCGTGGAGTCATTAAAGATGACAAAGACCATCTGGCACAATGGTGTCAATCACCCACGTGGTGGTGGAGGAATCAGCCTCCAATCTGCTGTGAGAATTCAAGTTTCCCATGCTGGCTTTTTAATGGCAGATGAGTGCAGAACTACCCCACTAAAGGGGTGGGTGTTTTAGGAAGAGCTTGATTTGATATATATATATATTTATACTTTTTTGGGGTTGTTTTTTTTACTTGCTTACACACAATATACAGGTGCCATCATTGCCTTTTATTCATTTCTGGTTTACTTTGTGGTATGATTAAAAAAAAGATGCCAAGATACAATCTCCAGCCTCACTCTTCCAATTATGTTCTTGATACTTCACACCAACATGGATGTTTGTATCAGCGGTAATCTAGACAATCACCAAGTAGTATGGCTCGCAGGCTGTGTTGTTTTAAACAATATGATGCACAAATACACTGGGATTGTCTCAACGATTTGTATCCAAACTTACTTTGAGGTGCTTTGGATGAAAGCGTCTGTACTAGTAGTTATCAGAAGCTTTTGCCAAAAACTACTGACTGAAAACTCAAAGGCATTTTTCTGTCACAGCACACATAGCCCTTCCCTTTGCCTCCCAGTGTAAGAAACAGCAGGGAGCCTATCAAGTAAAACCAGAGGGCAGAACCGGCCCCATGAACTTTGTGACTCTGGATGTCTGTTATAATGACACATGGGAATGTCCATCCCCATGTAGTACTATAGATAGATCAACTTACCACCAGTCTACCCAGTGTACTGGACCAACTGGTAGGCGGTTTCACAATACATCAGGGTGGGCACCATGTGTGATGTCACTACAGGGTCGATTTTGTCGCAGTGTTAAAATAGGGACGTCAAAATAGCAATTCAAAGTATCTGATTTTTTACATTGCACTTTACATAATGTTGCTCTCTACCGTACAGCACCAATAGAGAGACAATCATGACAACATGTGAAACATCCACATGCTACCACTGCCGCTAAATTAAAATGATCGTCGGCTGCCCTATCCCCTCCCTGATGGACATACACACCTCCCACTGCCTCAGCGGGGCAAAAAACATGATCAAGGACAGCTCCCACCCTGGGTCTGCCCTGTTTGACCTGCTGCCCTCAGGGAGGCGCTACAGGTGCATCAAGACAAGGACTAACAGACTCAAGAATGTGTATGCACTGGGAAGGAGACGCTTTTAATCTCATTGTACTGTGTATAGTGACAATCAAAGGCATTCATTCATTCGAAACGATAGACACCATTTATTCATCAAAGAGTTTGCATTCTGAAATCCCGTTCCGACAATAAGGGTGACAACTTGATCACTAGCTTTGTACACAAATTCAAGACAAATAGGAACAAATTACATTGTCTAGTAGTCTACCCAAAGGCAAAATAGAGTAGAGATGAAATAGCCTGCCTGCCTTTACTAATTGCACGCATTTATGTCTATTCCATTGTCTTCAATGAGCATTACACAAGCGACATTACCATATTACATATTTGCATAACTTTCAACTTAAAAAAAAAATTGTATGACAATGGCACTTATGTTTCCTCTTCCATGACACTCAGCCCCTGGTGTAGACAGGCCTTTGGTCAGGCAATGTTCATAACGCCCCGTCTCCTCTGCTGCCTTCAGTGGCCTGGCTTAATGGAGTGTGTTCCTAATCACTTATCATCCGTAGCAATCACAGCTGATATGTTTAAAAAGAAGGTGGATCCAGTGATCCGTAGACTTTGTCTCTCTTGTTCTGACTAAGCGCTTTTAAGGACTTTCGAAATATGTACTTCAGTGCCGTTGGCCTAAAGCTCTAATCGGCCATGTTTAAGTATTTGCAATGTGAACTTCAATCAAGACCGATATCATAATATAAATGTTAAATGTGTGTCCTTCAACCTCTAATGACAGTAGGCTACTACAGTGAAAAGTTCTATAACAATAACATAACAATTTCACATATCAAAATAACCGGATGTATCTGCACACTCAAATTGCATGTAGTTTGTTTGAATCCTTGCTAAAGTATCAGTACTGTGCCTGCTTGTTCCAAACATACACACTCCCACAGTTTCAAGCTCAAAACTGGGCCAAAGCACCCCAATAAAGAGACATCCCACTCCTACTTGGCTACAGTCAGCTCCGTAATCTCTTCCATCTGGAATGTATGGTATACTACTAGTTACACTCCAAGTTTCATGATTCAACAGTCCATACTAGAGTAAAGACATTAATAAAAACTCTTGTTTTTCTTCGTTAAGGTCCATCAATGAGACACAACTCAGACCGAGCAGACATTTAATTAACTGTAGGATTCCTCTTCCTGTCTGTGTTGTGACAAGTTGGATTCTTTATAGTAATTGAACGTGTGTGTGTTTTACACTCTGAGCTCATTTAACACCCTTCAGTCCAAACAACAACGACGATGATGTGGAAGGAGAGCGGATAAAAATCAGCTGCACTCCAAGAGGAGGTTTATCTTTGGTGGCGGCTGATTTGCTTGCTCTGAATTATTCATCAACAGAAAAGAACGAACCGCGCTGCTGGTGAGCGCAGAGGGAGAGAAAGAGAGAGAGGGAGCGAGGGAAAAGCAGCCTCACCTTATCACTCTTAATCTTAGAAGCTGCAGTAATGCAATTCCTAACATTTAGCACCTAATGGCATGTCAGAGAGAGAACATGATCTAGGGCCATTAGGCTTGTTTTGTGCTGAGGTTCCAAACAGGCCTTTGCCCCTCTTATCTGGCCCAGCGTGCGAAGGCAGAGCAGACGAAAAAACCTTTCGAAAAGCGGGTGAAGATAGTCCAAAGTTTTGGGCTATCGTTGAGTTCCAGGACTTTCAACCATGTTCCTTGCGTGGTACTATTTATTTGGTGTGCGGTTTTGTGCGTTTGTAGTGCTGAATGATACTCGTAAACAAATATACTATGATATATACTATGATATGACATGATATGCATCAAGTAACAAACTTATTGTTCTAATACTGCTGAATATTAATAAGTGATGTATTATACAGGCACCCAAATCCACCAGTTAACAATACATTTTGTATGAGACAGAAAAATGTCCTGTCAAGTATCACAGGGAAACAAGTGAAATGGGAATCAGAGCCAACCTGTTGAACAATATAGTTTAGGATTAACTGAGGTTCAGCTTGATGGGAGCAGTATGAGCTGTGAAATAGTTTGGTTATATTCAGTTTACTGGGAGTCAACCAAGATGCGTTGTGATAATCTGTACTAGAACTATTCAAAAAGGAGACCAACGTCAACACGCTAAAGAAAGAAAATGAAGGGCGTTTTCACACCTATAATTTGGTAGGCGCGCTCGATTCAGTGGTGAAGTTGATACCTTTTGAAATGTTCATGCTGTTCGGTTAGTCTCACATAGGAACTTGTTAGGCAAACCTTATTCAACACCTTGGGTCTATTAGACAGAAAATCAGAGGGGAACTCACAACGCTTCCTTGTTGTGTTAGATTACAATGGAGCAACACCACATTAACATTACAAATAAAAATTAAGCCAATTTCAACAATTTTGTCACTGCAAATTTTAAAATGTCTGTGTTTTTATGAAGATATTTGACCACAAGCTATACATAGTCGTCCATCTATATTTGAATGAGTGCTTGCACCACCTGAACACAACCATGTCTGACCGGAGTCCTTGTCTCGCATACCTGGCTGAATCAGTTGATTATTTAAACCTTTGACAATAGTGTAATATTGTAATATTCCACCAACAATGCATTGAATTTTGGTTTGCTTCCTTGACAATAGTTCAGCATTCAACACCATTGTGCACTCTAAGCTCATCATTAGGCTCCTGGACCTAGAACTCAACCAAACTGTAGATTGTGTAGATAGATTCTGGACTTCCTGATGCATGCGGATGGGCACCTACACCTACACTGATCCTCAGCACTGGAGCACCCCCCCCCCCCCCGCCCCGCCCAAGGGCTGCATGCATATGCATAAGCACTGCAAGCCCATGCATAAGCCCCCCCTGTACCGCCTGGTCACCCACGACCGTGTGGCCACATAGCTCCAACACCATCATACATTTGCTGTCGACAACAGCATGTCGTCTTTGGCCTGATCACTGGTGGAGATGAGACGGACTGCAGAGAGGAGGGGAGAGCCCTGACGTCGTGGTGCTAGGAAAACAACCTCAATCCCAACCTCAACAACACAAAGGAACAGGACACTGAGAAGACACCCGACAGCCCCTGACGACCAGGCCGTGCCCTTGCATGGTGAACACCGCCGTCGGTGTATGAATGTGTGATTGTGACGCAGTAATTGTTAAGTGTGTTGAGTAGCCACTGGTCTGAAACTGGTCTCTATAAATGCAGTCCACTTTCATTACTTTTATTATTGCTCTTCTTGTTACTTGCTTTGATAATAATTTATAATTAAGATATTCACTTGTTTATCTTACTTACCCACATTGTTGAGGAGACCTTGGAACACAAGAGTTTAATTTGCAAGCAATGGCATTTTTTGTTGTATATTTGTTGAATAAAGAACTGGAACGTTGATACAAATAATATAAATAATGTATTCATTGTTTTTTAAACATATACTATATCTCTTATCAAAATGCCACAGCCGTTAAATGTAATTTAGAAATGCTTTTGTGCTTTGCTTTTTGGATAGTCTTCACTTTAGATTAGCGCACATAAAAGTCTTACGGGTAGGGTAGGCAATTTAAAGAAACCAGCTAGAGTAAGCTCGATTGAAATTAAAGTATCCAATTTAAAATATCCAACCCCTCCCCTCAGGCCTCCTTCCAAAGCCCCTCCCCCAAAACATATGACGAGCTCGCTGGCTTTAGCGATAGGTCAGCCCAGCCTTGTGGAAGACTCCGGTCAATGACCAATGACCGTGCAGTGTGAGTAGCCAGGTTGGTAGGTAGACAGATAGCTAGGCCCTCCAATCATTTCATTTGGGCCTAATTAAATGATTTGTCGTGCTTATAAAAAGTCCCACGAAAAGTTTGTAAATCATTAACTAAGATTTATAAATGATCTTTATCTCATTCATAACTTATGAATTGTATAACTGATTATAAATGACTTACGGCAGCTACATTCACAGGTTAGGTTTCCTTACACATAAATTAGGGGTGCTTTAGGCATGTTTTGATAAACAAACAAAAGAAAGATAGAAATAGATAGATTTCTAGATAGATAGAAAAAGATAGAAAGATATAGGTGAAAGCATATATAGGTGCTTTATAAACGATGAATTCACTATTTACTAATACTTTATTAATGCAGTACAGTAGTCGAGCACATCTTAGACATTGCTGACATGACCTGCACTCATGTGTGTGTGCGAGTGTGCGTTTGTCTTTTCAACTTTCACGTTCAACAAGGCGAAACTAAAATAACACTCATCTTAAAACTAATTACCGTCTACTCGAGCCCATGTTAAACATCACCCAAGGGACTCATGCACACGCGTGTGCACGCATGTCCCTCTGTTCCACACCTCCACGAGATGATCACCTTTGACTTCTGTTGTCGCGGCGACAGTCCTCCCTAACTCTCTCTGTACGACCCCTCGATGAGGACGTCCCCTCAGGACCCATTACCGGGGTTCATGAGGTGGCTCTGCATATGCCCAATTACATCTTAATGAAGACAAGTGGTGCATAGCCACACTCTGCCCCCGGTTCTGCTGGCATCTGCCTCCTCCTCCTTACCCGCACGCAGCCCGCCTCAATGAGGACATGATTGAGAAACGGTGAGCAGCTCTGCGTGTCGAGTGAACCCCCCCCCCCCCCCCGATGGATGATGAAGGTGAACGAGACTCCAACACTTGGGAGTTAGTTTGTATTATTATGGCTGCAACCTTCATGAATATCTGGAGAAATAGAGAGAGAGAGAGAGAGGGAGAGAGGGAGCGAGAAAGAGATGAATGGTGCACTTTTGTATCCAGGTTTATTTTTCCATCACGGGACACAATTCTTCAATTCAAATCTCATTAGTGCTGCCTAATCTTGCTTAATCTTATCGTATTTTTTCCAGGACGTTAACCAGGTGACGTGGCCCACTAGAGAGTAAGCCGGGCCCAGCGCGACATTCGCACCCCCTCCCACCCCTCCCCCCTCCTCTATGTTACATTTAATCGTTCAGGTTTTTATAATAATTAGTATTACAGAATTGTGTAGGATCCTGAAGTGTTTCACATCAAGCTGTTAACAAGCTAAGTTTTAATCCAATATATAAATATCCAATTTGCAGTTCATTCATATTTTATGCGTGCACGTTTCATCCATTTCTCAAACTGAAATTGTATAACCTGAAAAGGTTATACAATTGTGCATATTATTGTATTCATTTATATTTAAATGAGTATGTATGACAGAGGTCTATAGCAATGTAACCTGTTACTAATCTGCTAGTTGAGTATGCATAATGAATAATTAGTAAGGGCAGTAAAGGTTTTTCACAGATAGTCACATACATTCAAATGTGTTTACTCTGAATTAAGGGAAGGCAGGCAAAATAGAACAGTATTTTCCTGCATCAACCTTTAAATGTCAACAAAATTCAGGCAGAAAAAGATGTCCTTGACAGCTTTGCTTTGAAAAGAAGAAGATATATACCGATATTTAACAGACCAACATTTAGCATTTAGGTTGGCAAATTGTCCTTTCCAGGCATGCATATCACTGTGGGAGTGATATAGTTTATTTTTCAGGCTCCATAATATTTACTGTGTTAAGGACTTGAGCTAGCTAGCAGATAGATGAAGTGTGTGGCTCCTACTGTTAGGAACATGTATGTAACAAACGTAGATAAAGATAAATAAAAAATATATTAATAACTAATTAAACTGACCCAATCTTTAAACTCAACCCAATTCAACTAAACTCAAAGTTCTCAAGCTCTAAGTAATAACTCACTCAAACAGAGCTTGTCAAAACCTCACAGATCTTACAAATAATGGCATTAAGGTTGTCTATTAGTAAATGGTAGCTACAGTTGCAATATATAGGCTAATAATAATAATAGTGATAACAATGATCATAATGATAAAAATAATAATAATAAACAAAATCATAATAAGCAAAAAGTTAAAAACTAAGACAATGATCCCAAGCAGTGGCGGTTCCAGGGGGGGGCCAGGGGGGGCCAGTGCCCCCGTAACTCTGAGTCCGGCCCCCCCAAACGAGCCAAACCCACCCCCCGTCAACAATCACGCCCGCAACAGCGCTCGTCCACGATCCACCCCCCCCCCGTTGACAATCGCGCCCGCAGTAGCGCTCGTCCGCGATCCACCTCCCCCCCCCGTTGACAATCAACAACAACAACAATTGTTGACAAACCAAATTGTTGAATCGCGCCCGCAGTAGTGCTGCGGGCGCGATTCAACAATTTGGTTTGTCAACAATTCGGTTTGTGCCCCTCTGACAGAAAAGCCGGCCCCATCTCGGCCCCCCCATTAAAACTGGTCTAGAATCGCCACTGATCCCAAGAAAATGTAACAAAAAAGACATAGCATACTACTACTTGTCATGAATTCAGTTCTTTGAAAAGGATCAATAAGACTAGTCTCAGAGCTTTTAGATGAATTCTGAAGTCTAATGGCAGACAAGCTCAAACACGGTTAAGTTGCAGCGAGTGGTGCATTACTGTCGCCACAAACCTGGATGAATAAAGGTCAAATGGAATATAAATACAAAATACTTGAGGGAGCCGGTAGAAGCTAACGGTAACTAAACAAACAGAGGACCTTGCTTTGTATCCTGCAGTTGAACAAGTTTGATTTAAAATGTGAACGACAGAAAGGTTGAAGTCAACACACTTATTACTGGGTTGTCAGTCCATTTGAGGCGGCCTGTGCTGATCTCGAAGAAATGTAGCGCGTATTCCTCGGCTGAGCACTATTCCTCAGCTGAGTACCACAGCAGTGTTTCCCGGTGATGTGTGCTTTCTGCCAATGTGTTGACTGGTTGCATATAGCATTGTTGCATTTAACGTTGATGCAATAAGCATTTCCCGAATACACTATCAGTGTATCACAATTAAAATAACATTACTATTTACATATGTTTATCAACTCACACACAATCAAATGTTTGTTAAGCAATTTCACACTACACAACCTGGCTAATTTACAGTGTGCATGTATATGTGTGTGTGTGTGTGTGTGTGTGTGTGTGCATGTGTGTGGGTAGCTTGTTAAGTGATTTCCCCCCCCCCCCCCCCCAGTAGGTCTCCCTATCAGACAAAAGAGAGAGTGTGTATAGTGATGGTCACACGAGGGCATGTCACACAATAAAACAAGCAAGTTGCTAATGTCTTTTTCAGGAACTAATTTTCTGCTTTGTGGCACGGCCCATAAAGCCAGGTTATTTTCTCTGGCGTCGAGGGACGGATAGAGATTTAACTGTCTTTTTCTCTTTATGGTCTCATTTAAACCATGCACATGGTGCAAATTGAAGAGGGGCGCTGTTGGCGTGGGGGGCCCCGGGATTTTTCTCTGATTATCTCAGGACAAGAGAGAGCAGAGTATCACATCTCAATAAGGCTGCGTTGCTCATTAGCAACACACACATTGCCACGTCTCCGTGCATTGATACGAGATGATTCATCATGTCCTTTTAGCGTAATTGCGTGTTCCCTATTTTATGGTTCAACATGGGTGACCGTTTTTTTTCCGCTTGCATTTAAGCAACAACAGCGCAGTAAGAGAGCCGTTGATGTGACAGCAGGGGTGGTGCGGACGAAAGATTACCTGAAAAAGCCGAGCCGTGTTGTCGTTATCCACGCCCAGCGCGCGGTAATGCAGCCACCTGCTGTAGCGCCGTGTACAGCAGCTCTGATCCTGCCCCCCGGGGGGCTTGGTTCCACCTAATGACTCTGGAGTATCACACAACAATGTCACCGACGCACTGGGCAAGGTTAGGCAGGGAGAAAAGACGAGCATGTAGTTGTTTACTGTATAAATAACTCACCTCTCATCTCTGTCTCTCTTTTTTATCCATCTCTCTCGTTATGTATCTCTGTTTCTCCCTGTCTATCTTTCTCCCAATCTCTATTTCTATCCCTTTCTTTCTTCTTTTTATCTCTCTACCTCTATTTTTATCACCCTTTGACTTTATCTTGTTCTCTCTCTCTCTCTCTCTCTCTCTCTCTCTCTCTCTCTCTCTCTCTCTCTCTCTCTGTGCTCTCCTACTAAAGGGCTATTTGAAACCAGAATATTTCGGTTGGGATTCAAGCACCTTAACTAATAGCCTATATTCTGAAAGTATAGTCTCTTAGAGATCCAGAAGAATTTGCAAGCTCATGTTTTATTTGCTCTGGCATATGCGTCCGGCGGAACCCCACTTGTTCAGATAGATTTACAGCATACCCAGCCTGGGTCGGGCAAATGTAAGCGTTTATGTAATATGGGACGGGTTTCATACGATGAATGTTAGAAGAAGCGCCCCGTGGGAGCGCCATTGAGGTGAGATTTTAATAAACTAGCAAGATGGCAGGTGCTGATGTGTTACGCATTGTGTTGCTCTGATTAGCTGTAGGTTCACCCAATTGCGTCCACAGGTATTTGGATCTGTGTTCATTGATACAGCCCAGGTGGAAATCAAAAACGAACTGAGCGGTTCCAGGCTAATACACTTTAGTGAATTGTTCTGGCTATGTCAGGTTAGCCGATTATTAAATAAAAACAATAATAATCATATCAATGAATGTCCATTATTTTTTGACTAAATGATACACTTTATTGTATAATTTAGTGAGGGTTAGTAACTCGTAAGTTAGTACTGCTTTACCGCTCCGTAGTCTACAATCTACCGGTCAATCTTCGTTCCTATCCTCACCCATGGTCCTGAGGGATGGGTGATGACCCAAAGGACGAGATCGTGGGTACAAGCGGCCGAGATGGGTTTTCTCAGGAGGGTGGCTGGCTTCTCCCTCAGGGATAGGGTGAGAAGCTCAGCCATCCGTGAGGAACTCGGATTAGAGCCGCTGCTCCTCTGCTTAGAAAGGAGTCAGTTGAGGTGGTTCGGGCATCTGGTGAGGACGCCCACTGGGAGCCTCCCTTGGGAGGCGTTCCAGGCACGACCAGCGGGGAGTAGACCCCTGGGAAAGACCCAGGACTGGGTGGAGAGATTATATCTCAACACTGGCCTGGGAACGCCTCAGGATCCCCCCCGTCAGAGCTGGTCAATGTGGCCCCGGGAAAGGAAAGTCTGGGGCCGCCTGCTTCAGCTTCTGCCCCTCGACCCGACCCCAGATAAGCGGATGAGGAGGAGGATGATACAATTTCACAAAATGCTAAGCCTCTTGTAAGGACAGAAGAAGAAGAAGAAGAAGAAGAAGAAGGATCCAACCATTGTCTAACCCCTGCTCCTCATCCATGTCCTCATGGGAGAGATGAGCTCTTCACTTCTATCTAGTGAAACCATAACTGCACTGGTGTAGTGTGACGTTTATTATGTCTGGACAGGAAACCCTGTCTCCCCCCCCCCCCCCCCCCCCACACCGGTAATGACCACTAGTGCCACGGATAAAAAGGCTTGATAAACACCAGCTCTCCAGGGCCGCATGGCTGGGTGGAAACAGCCCCTGGACTAATGAGAGCCATGCAGCGATGGCTGAGGGGAGGGGAGGACAGCTCTGCTCCACAGCACGTCTGCCCCCGCTCTGGCTTATGAGGCAGGGATGATGGTGGCGGGGTTGGTGGGGATGGCGGTGGTGGTGGAAGGTAAAGGTGCTGATTGGTGGTAGTAGGTGCTGATGGTGACGGTGGGTTGTGGAGGAAGTGGTGGTGTTGGTGGTGGTGTTGTTGGTGGTGCTTATGGTGATGCTGGGTTGGTGAGGTGGTGGTGTGTGACTGTGTGTGTATATAGGGATCAGTGGGGGGTGGTGGGGGGGGGCTCAGCTAGGGATCTCTCATTTGCAGCCCTGCTCGTCACACTAGATGGACAGGGCTTTACTGGGGGGGGGGGGGATCCTGAGGGGAGCGGGGGCACCGCAACGAGAGACTGAACAGAGAGAAGCCATGTGTCCACGGTGCTCATATACAATACTGTCTTCATACCACAACTATGAAAAGCCCATATACATGCATACACGTCTTGGGGGGGATATTTTAGACAAATGCAGATGGAATGCAAACATGTATGATATTTATATTTTCTTTTTAGTAAACATGATTGAATTTCAATATCTAATATTGTTTTCCCTATCCGTGCTTGTTATACATTTGATGAATTGAGTTGTACAATTTCCTCAAACGCAAAATTGCAAAAAAAACAATTGACTGTTGAACACTCCTCACCATGTTTGTTGGAGAAAACAGACGTTATTGTTATTGAAAAGGTCTCACCAGAGCCAAACCGCCAGCGGACTCTGTAACTCTACACACACACACAACCCAGCAGAGTGCAGCAATGCCATTTCCACTGCATGCAGAGAGCACACCGCTCCCCTTGCTTTCTAATGCTTCTTTCATTCAACTGTACGGAGAGAGAGAGAGAGAGGAGAAGAGAGAGAGAGAGTAGTGGAGAAGATAGGAGGGAGAGAAAGAGGAGGGGAGAGCCAGAAGGAGGGAGGGATAATAGAAGTGAGGATGGAGAGGAGAGAAGAGATGAGAAGAGAGAGGAGGGGAGAGAAGAGGAGAAGAGAGAGAGGAGAGAAGTGATGAGAAGAGAGAGAGGAGATAGCCGTTCTGATGGATGGCACAGGACTACGGCTGGTTCAACACACACATACACACACATGCACAATATGTGTGTGTGTGTGTGTGTGTGTGTGTGTGTGTGTGTGTGTGTGTGTGTGGCAGCTGGACGGTTTTGTGCACTAATAGCCCACAAAGCCACCCGGACCCAAAAAAACAATGCGTTCTCTTCGCTTAGTGACCCTTTTGCTCTACAGAAACACACACACACACACACACACTCCCCCGCCCCCTGTAGTGTGTGCAGTTATAATAGTGCACTGTTCCTTCAACAGTCAGGCCGACCGTTGGCGATTGCTGATCTTTCTACACTTGCACTATGCTAGCTGTTGAATTTTGTATTTTTTCCCGCCGTTTCACCGTTTGCTAACGGTAGGTTGTTCTGCGGTTTGCATTATAATTATCATTTACAACTCTGAGAGTGAGAGTGATAAAGAGAGGGAGAGAAAGGAGCATAGGACAGAAGGCATCACTTCTCAATGGCGAAGAAAAAGGGATTAGGGAGGGAGAGAGGTAGGCTTCTGTGCTTCCTCCTTAAGTTTATTCGGCATTGAAAAGTGATGCATTTCAGTGATTGACAGGCAAGGAGGATTTCCAGAACAAATCAGTGAGATACCCTTTCCAGAAATTAGGCGGGAGTGGTGTAGGCCTAACATCTAAATGAGCTCAGGGGCAGGCGTCACCTCGAAAGGGAGATTCTCACAGCGCGTTTCACCCATAGGGCATATTGACGGACGGCTCTGCCATAACGAACACATTACACTGAAATAATAGCTGACTTCCTAACTACCGCAATTTTAACCTGACCACCTGCAATATACATTTCAAACTATCAGGAAGAAAATAAGGCTACTAAACGGTTATGTAGTGTGTGGAATGGCGGGTGTTGGTGTTTGTGTGTGCATCTGTGTTTTAAGGATAAAACATCAAAGTGAGATAAAGTGCCACAGAGACAGATGCACAACGGAACGGAGGGGGGGGGGGGTCCTAGCTTTTCAACTAGCCTACACATCCCCAAGTTCCAGACGGACGGGGAGAGACACGATGAACCCTGATTTAAGGACTGATACCAGACGAGACCGACACTCTCCCACCTGTTTTACTCCGGTGGCCCGAGACACGTCGCGACGAGACGGAGAAGAAAAGAAAAAAGGTGGATCGCGTCTGTGTGTTCAGTTTGAATGCATGGAGTAGCGAGAAAGGGTGGTCGCGGTGGGTAGACTGCGTGGTGCTGGTCTCGGTGTCTGGAGCGAGGGGAGGAAGAGAGAGAGAGAGAGAGAGAGAGAGAGAGAGAGAGAGAGAGAGAGAGAGAGAGAGAGAGAGAGAGAGAGAGAGAGAGAGAGAGAGAGAGAGAGAGAGAGAGAGAGAGAGAGAGAGAGAGAGAGAGAGAGAGAGAGAGAGAGAGAGAGAGAGAGAGAGAGAGAGAGAGAGAGAGAGAGAGAGACTGACGCATCACTGTGTGTGTAGACGAGATTCAGTCCACAGTATGCAGCCTGCGGAGCGCCACGCGATCCCCCACTCCTCCCCACACACTCAGCAGTGAGACGCTGATGGAGACAGTAAGCCCGGTTCCTGAATGCATCACAGGCTGGCTGGCTCTGGAGGAGACCGAACCCCGGCGTGCTTAAAGTAGGCTACGGACACTGGATTTTTCGCCGATAGCAGCAAGAAGTCGACCAATGATGTCTATTTTGTTTAGTGTCACGTTACGGATTAATCTAGAGCAGTAAACATCCTTTTGGAGTAATATTCATCTGCAGGTAACGCACCACGCTTAATTGTGTTTACTTTTAATTTTTTTTTTGTTATTATTATTATCATTTTTATTATTACAAATAGTATTAGGCTATTGTTATTATCATTGTAATTATATTTACTATTAAATACATGATTATGCTCTTGTTATTTGGCCTACTATTGGAATTATTATTACTTGGATATTATTGCTATATCGTCGCTGCTGTCTGTAGTTGTTTTGACTGTGTTGGATCCTGGATCTACCTCGTGTTTCAGTCCGTAGACTAACTTGTCTGTACCTCTCGTCGTCTGGCGGGGGGGCTACTATCATTCCTAGAGATGACGATTTACAATGTTCGCTGCTGCAGCTGCTTGCTAGAGTTTCAAACTTTTCGCCCTTCCCAGATTAAACCATGATGGCATGCTCGCTGACTGTGAAGCGGGGGTAAAACTGAATTGAGTGGATGGCTCTGAATTTCAGCATTATAGCGCCTGAGCCGATCCTAGCCTACTGCGGATCACTGGGATGCGATCTGCCCCCGAGTGCGTACGTAGTGTCGATTCCCATTGTCGGACTATCATGGTGGGGACGGTAATCCACGGGTCGCTTCGCCACGCGTGTCCGTCCCAACGTGTGCAGATGTTTTAGTAATCCCCCCCCCCCACCTCCCAACTCCCCCATATAATCCCTTTGGGATTTACTTATCATGTTGTTGACCACCGACTATAAACACCCTGCAGAACATAGAAATTCGCCTGGTCTATAGGACATTAGATTAAGCATAAAGCAGAGGAAGCCGAGAGATGTCATCACATTCACTCTCCCACATCTTTTTATTTTTTATTTTTATAAGAATGCATGAAGTTCTTTAAAAGGATCTAATCTGACACAATGAAAAATACATTTTGTTCTCTGCCCTAATTATGATTGTGGACGAATCATTTCTGGTTGTTGAACTTGTCTCGGCATTTTAAGAAAGTCCCAGTCCCTCTGAATATGCTAAATAAAGATTTTTTTATAATAACATTTAATATTGAATTAAGGGGTTGGGTAGCCTACATTCCGTCCGCATGTTGTCAGATTTTTCTCGAGTAAGTGCTCAAGATTCCACATAACAACAACGAGAACGCAATAGGTTCACATCATCGTTTTTGATGCATGGGCATAGTGTGTAGTCAAGCATGCTCCTTAAAAATACATTGGCCAATTAGGGCTGTTTGATATATATATATATATACTCAGATCCATCTCCTTTCTGCATTTTCCACATCCTTAACTTTTTGACTATCATGCCCATATTCTATATATGTATGAGTGTGTTGGTGCAAGTGTAATGTGTGTTGCGCTTGTATATCTAGGAACTTAAATTTTACTTAACGTCACAATGGTGTGTGTGTGTGTGTGTGTGTGTGTGTGTGTGTGTGTGTGTGTGTGTGTGTGTGTGTGTGTACGCGTGTGTGTGAAGTCATTGGTGCCTGATGAACATAAGATGAAGAGAAGATATGGATTGATGGCTCTCAGTAAGTGCACCTGGCTGGCTGGCATGTGCTGAACAATACATGAGGTTGTCCTGTGGTTCCTGAGACTTCCCGGGGAAAGCTGGGAATAAAAACACGACTTTAATGCGTTAGTGTGCTGAGCCCCCAAAAGCTTGTCAAAAGAGACGAAGCTCAGTAGTGACATAAAAAAGATTGGGGCAGAGGTGCATTTAGAGTCTCGTCATCAAATTTTCATCACGTGAATTCTGCATGAATGTATTGAAGGAATGTGTTGTCAGGCTCATATTTATTGCATGTCAACTATCTGGACTATCTTGATGGCTCCACCTGCTCCTTCCCTCGAATACTGTGAGGTGCTACATTTTACATTAGCATTAAGTTATATTAACTCATTTTGTGGTGGAATACGGTGTGTGTGTTTAACATTGTCTCTTTAGTTGTTCTCGTGAATAATTTGTGCTGTCAGCCAGAACAAACGTCGGGAGTACATACACAGGACATAGGTCGGCGCTTTCTGTGCTTTTTTATTAATCCAATTTCATCTCTCCCTTGAATTCCGAGTTAAGCTAAAGAAATGAATTATCTGACTCGATGAATTATTAATGGAATCTCTGCACCAGTAGGAGTAGCAATAATGATACAAAAGGACCTGTTGACTGAAGCTAACGCATATATCTCTCGACAAACAAGCCACCAAATGTTCCACCAAAAGGACTGAAGTACACAGACTCAATGTTAAGTGGCATTAAAGGAGACCTGTTGTCCCAATGCACAGGTGTGTTGGAGGATAAACAAGCTATATCAAATGTACCCCACCCCCCCCCTCACCCTACTCCTCCTCTGATTGGACGTAACTTCTCCCTATACTATTCGTCCACATCTCTGAGGTAATGGCGGAGCAGGGGGACAGAGCATTCAACGTCCCAGAATGCTTTTCACCCACTCCTCTACATTTCCAGACAATCCATTCTATTCCTGTTCCTAAATCTCTAAGCCGAAGACGTCCTCGGGTAGTCACCGGACAGTCGTCAGAGTTGTGTGTGTGTGTGTGTGTGTGTGTGTGTGTGTGTGTGTGTGTGTGTGTGTGTGTGTGTGTGTGTGTGTGTGTGTGTGTGTGTGACACTTTTTGTCTGCATCATAGTGGCACACATTACAGTACAGCTCAGCCAATTAAAAATATATTTGGGGGAAATCGTGCACTAGTTAGTAGTGACTTAATGCTGGGAGATTTAGTTGTTCTTGTTACGCGCTAACATGTACATTGCTGATCATATTGAACTGGAGTGATGTGTGTATATATATATATATATATATATATATATATATTCACATTTATTTTTCTTACTTCATCTTGAGTGAGGCTAATCTCTTTGGCTTATCAGTGGCTTTATGTTATACACAAAAGAGTTATTGATCTACAAATATATTTTCTAAATGTTCCATTAAAATTCCATTAAAAGTTTTTCATGCCTTTGGGACAACACTTTTAAATACAACCCTTACATCCGTCATTAACGCTTTCCGCATTGGTATTCACACTCTGAAAATGTTTACTATCACATCCTTCTGCCATCTCGGAGTGTCAGACTCGGAGTGTGAGTTATAATGAACATTGTTTAATTGGCGTCCTAGTTTTCATTACACAAGCAATATTACATGTGTTACATTTTAACGTATGTATTTGAGGTATGTGCAATTTGTGTTGGATCTCCACATAGAGATTGGTTTCCGTGTCTTTATGTTAGAAGGGGGTTGATATCCAGCAGACTTAATGTATATATCATCTTGGGTGTACTTCTACCAGGCTTTTATTGGCTGTAAACTGGATTCTCAAGATGCATGTAAAAGCCAGCTGTAAAGGGACTACCTCTGCAATCGATACAGTTTAAATGTGGGTAGACTATTACACTGTATAATAAGGATGAAACCAGACAGACCTTATGCCGAGGTCTGTCTGAATTCTTTGTATGCATTGTATTTACAAAAATCTAAATTGACTTGAAATCTGATTTTGTTAAATGCTATGATAAAGTACTTCTCAAATTGTTCCAATTTTGTTTCAAGGTTACGATCTTATCCTATAATATATAATTTTTACATTTGTGTTTGAAATAGGTATAAGACATCAGATGTAGCCTTTTAAACAGTGTGAATATTTTATGAGAAGCTGACCACTTATGTAGACTTCCATGAACACATTGCAACTTGTGAAGCTAGCCATTAGCTGGCCATTTGCCATCCTATAGTGATAACTCAGTGAGAAACCCAGTGCTAGACCCAGGGGTACAAATTTGGTGGTAAAAGAGACAAAATGGCAAAATGTGGAGGGGAAATTGTCCCCCTGTCCGTCCCTTTTAATTGTGCTAATGGTTGACCACATTGGCGATTGCGACAAATCCTCTTTTGGAATCCATGGTTACCTCTAAGAGAAAGGAGGAATCTATGAAACACATCATTAGATTCTGTTCCAAGTGCTAACTTTATAGCGACAATATAGGCACTAGTAACAATGTGTCCTTGTAGGTCTGCTTGTTGAAGCGTTTTCAGACTCTCAGTGGAGTTGTATCTGGTTGGATTTGGCTATGGCTATGGCACAGACTCGACTGCACAAAGAGAACATGTCCACTGGCAAAACTGTGTGTAAGCTACTCTACAGCACAAAACAATCAAGGTTTCAATTATTTAAAAGGACAGGAAGTGTAAGCCTGCTCAATAAGCCAGCGTCAATGTCCTCCGATTTGGACCATCCCCATCTCCTTGGCACTGGAAAATACCCAGTGTACTCGAATAGTTTCAGCATCTGTCAATACAACCCTTCTGTATTTTAGTGTAACACTGTAAGGCGTTTCTTTTCTGTGCATAATCCTTACGGGGGCTGTGTGGGTCTTTGTCTGCAGTCTCTGTCTTGCAACATTTCCTTATGCAAACATATAGTCCCACATATTCTCTCCTTGGGAAGGGCTTTAATTTAGTGCCTAATAGACAGCAGCCGTCTTCAAGGGATTCTAAGCATTGGGACCACTGGTGTTATCAAATATGCCTTGGATGAAGCTACAAACATATATTTATCCTTTATGACTGCGTGTGCATGAGATTGTTGTGATAGGATTTTTTCCTAGAAGTTTTTTATCCTACATACGTCTGAGTGTAATTTATGATCTTTCTTCCTGTGCTGGCTGAACCACTGCTGCAGAACCCACAGGGAATTGTTATTTCATTCCTTTCACTCAACATCACAAGATTAAACAGAGTCCGGAATGACTCAACAAAATATATATATTTATTTTATTTTTATTTGTAGTTGAAGACTGCAATGAACCTTTTGAAATAATGGCTTGTGGTATTTTTAGCCCTGAACTTTGAACCTGATGTTGTTACTGGTTTGGTAGCTCACCATATGAAGTACAGATACATTTGCAGACACTATTTCTATATTATTTGTAAATTTTTGTTCATGAAAAACCTTTTCTTATTATGTCCTTGAGCTGTTATTAATTACTAGTTAATCCAGTGCTCAAGTGAAACGTTTAAGTGGATTTCTTTGCATTATAATGTGCACTTATGAGCTGGTCATCAGTTAACGGCAGTACAATTTTAAGCACTGCCAATTGTTTCCATTTTGAAATTAGTATTCAAGTGTTGACCACTGAGTAGCAGGAGAGATAGTTCTAGATTGTGCTTATATGTGCTTCATAACCGCAAGGCGGAGTATAATTCAATCTGATTGGCTGAGGAATTTGCATCATATAATTTCTACTATGGCTTGGCAGAATACTTTTTTGATTGGTTGGAGTAGGGGGAGAGGAAGGGAGGGGAAATGTTTTTTTTTGTGATGGTTTGAAAAAGAGGTTGATTGTAATGGATGTAGGACGTCTATTATTTACCAGAACAGACATGGAGGAATAACAATACAATTCTCCTGGGAATCTCTGCAATCTTGGTTACATGGTTACTTAATGGTTCCTACTTATTTCAGGCTCCCTGGCTTTTAACTAACTAGAATAGGAAACAGTGGTAGTTACTAACCTGGGCACAACACACATATATTTTATATTTTTCAGGCATGTCAAGCTTTCATTTTGCTAAAGCAAAGTAGGCCTACATCATAGTTTACCAAATAATGATTAACTTTGGGAATGTGACCTTTTACTTGGTCTTAGAAAACAAAATGTAAATACTATTCAATGTGCATTTCCATATTCAGTGTGTATTCAGCGAGCATTTGCATGGTTACTATTCCTTGTGTCTAAGACATAGATTGGTTGACATGGTTTCATGCATCTAGTGTGAAAGTGTGTTGAGACAAGACAGTTTAACCGTTCCTTTTTTTAACAGTTCTTCCTCCACGTTGAAAGGCTTGTAGGGCATTCTTGTGAAAATATAAATAGATAACACATAAGCTGGAAATATGGCATACGTATTATTTACAGATGTTTTGGTCAATCCATATCTGTCAGCCTATTAGGCTTAGTATGAACGAGCCTTAAGATACATTGAGATATGTTGGGTGACTTGACCTGACTCTGCACATGGTAACAGAACTTCTGAAGAGAAGATGTAGGCTAGCATCCAGCGAGGTCGTACATCATGCTCAAAGTGCTCGGCTGAAGAAACCAAAATGCCCAGCCACATAAAAAGGATGTCTGATGTATTTCTATCCATTTCAGGTCTTTGTGGAGGCTTAGCCTGGCTCCATTTAGGTACATTATTAGGGCTAGAAAAGCATAAAACTATTTATGCTCGGGTGCCTGACAGACTGTAGATACTGCAGGCTTCCATTAAGTCGTCAAAACGATTGTGACTTTATGTTGATTCTCGTATGTGATAAAATAACTAATACATTACACCAAAAGCGAGTGGGATGGATATCAGTCACTGCGTGTGCTGAGTAGATAGTCTTGCCCCTGCATTGCTCAAAACTGATGTTTTTCTCCTTCACAGTGAAATATTCCTTTAAAGACACATTGCTCCATGGGCGCTTTGACTGGGAACCTCTCAAGACTGACGGAACGAATGACCCCGCCCTCGGATCTCATACCCCGACCGCCCCAGGTCCCTGACAACATCCATCCTTGGGTGTCATTGAGGAAGATTGGTGGCGATGGGATGGGGTTATTGGGATGGGGATGGGAGGCGGGGGGTGCTCCTTTAATTTGTCATCCGCTGGGGGGAGTCCATCAGTCGTCCATCAGTGCGTTTCCCTGTGTGTTAATCAAATATGATTGCTGTGATTATGACCTTCGCAAAGGGTCAAGGTGTCATGACGAGAGAAGATTGTGTGTGTGTGAAATATCTGCCGCTGTCCGTCGGACGCTCCGGATGTGGCTATGATTTGGTGGCGGGTCTGTCTATTAACGTAGATCTCGGTGTTTGACTTACCCTTGTTCCCTGGCAAGGACGGCCGAGTGTTGTTTCCATGAAATTCTGACAATAGTCTACCAACGATGCTGAGTTTCTAACAGACACTCAGATCACTTGGAACTTTTTGTAGCTATGAACGTAATTTTGATGCTTATATGCTTAGATTTGAATCTGCGTCCCAAAAGTCACTTTAGTTTTGATGAAAGCATCTCCTCACTGACCTCATGTTAATAAAGTGTGGCAGGATAGTCCAGTGGTTGGGGAGGGTGTTTGACTCCTAGCCATAAGGTACTGGGTTCAATCCCCATTGTCCACTCCCTACCTTTAGGCATCCTTGATCAAGATGCCCTAACGTCTACCTGGTAGAATTCACTGGTATTAGCTTTGATCACTTGTCTGCTAAATAGTAGTTTGAATAGTAGTATGCGTTTGTGTGCTGTCCAATAGTGTAATGTTTCTTTCTGTATAGGGTCAAAGGCATTGTATCCTGTTTTTAGTTAAAAGAGAATTGGTTGGGGAAAAAAAGTATATGGAGAAAAAAATAAAGTACAGATTAGTTGCTGTGTTTTTCCCCAGATTTCTGGAACATAGTGGTAAAAAGTGTGAGTGACATGACAAGATAATTAAGCGGTGTAATTTTTCACGCAGACACCTCAAACAATTAAATGCGCATACAAAGTAGGTGCACAATGTACTTCAATGTGATAGTCACACCTTCTCTGTAACCATACAGATTTGTAGATTTGTATCCCTTTTATCATTACCGTAGTTGGCAAAAGGAGCTGCTGTTTTGTCGACTAGGGATTGTGTAGCACCCTTGTCAAAGCATATCACAGTTAAAATTGGGGAGGGTTTTTTAAGTACTGGAAAGATTGCGATTACATTTTGAATGGGGTTTGAGACAACTGCTTTTGAAAATGTAGCTTTATTTCAGCCTTTCCATTGAGGATGTGCATAATTATATCCAATAACATATGGTTCAATTCAATTAGCGATGAATTAGTGCTGTCACCCGTCCCCTCCTCCGCATTCATCCTCATCACTCCCCGCTTTCCTTTTCCCAAATAGAGAGAATGTCAACCTCTGGGAAACCTCACAACACGCCCCCCCGCACATGCATGCACTTGCGCAGAACATACACACACATACATGCACCAACATCACACACACACACACACACACACACACACACACACACACACACACACACACACACACACACACACACACAGTGACAGTTTCAAAGATTATTCCTTGGAGACATATTCTGTGAAGTAGAAGCAACGGAAGTCTAACAAAATAATCCTAGATTCTGTTTCATTCCGACGCTAGGACCTAGGCTATGAGTGTTAAAGTGGGGCTTCAAACCATGCATCTCGAGAGTTATAGACCCAACTTGTATGTTTATGGAAAATGTAAAATTTACACCCTCAATACTAAACTAATCATTTTTTGCTTTGCTATGACAACATGTAAAATGAGTGTGTTTGTGTATATAACAATTACCATTCAAATAAGTATTTATTTTTTCAAAGGAAACTAAAAGAGAGTGTGATTATGCTGTCAAATAACAGTCATCATCCATGACGGTCCTAATTAGGAAGTCTCCTTCACCTAACTGCATTAATCATTTAACACTCTTTTCCTCTTCCTCTTTTCCCCCTATATCTTCTGCACAGCTTTTGAAAACCGCAAAAGGTACAAAAGGATTCCATACATCTGTGATTGGCTGTGAGACTACCCTGACCCTGCACAATTGAAGATGATGTTGCTATGGAAACTACTCATGCTGCACTCACTTATGGGCTGCCTTGCAGGTAAAGTATCTTATTAAGAACTTTTGATGCATGCCAAAAGCTGCCTTTGTGAAGCCTGAGTCCCTATTCATATGTATTTGGGGCAGACTGTGGTATGAAAGCCATGGTTCAGAATGGAGAGAAGTCAAACAAATGAGCCTGGAGCAAACATCCAGATCACCTTATGTATTCCAACTGCTGTGCAAATAATATCACCATACGAAAACGATCGAAAACCGGTGGAGAATGTTAAAGAGTAAATTGTTTCCATGAAAATATTTCATTTTATTTCATGTTGGCCTCTGATTTGTGTTATTCTTATTTTTGTTTGAGCTGTTTCCACTCAGTGAAGTTTACATGTTCATGTTGAATAATAAGGAGTGTTTGTGGGCTTAGTTAGGGTATGTTATTTTGAGTGAATACGTATCATTTAAGTGATACGTCATTTCAACTAGTCAAGCATTTTGTATTATTATCAGAGTAAACTTTTGTTTGCGTGGTTGGTTGTTTTGTTCCTCCAAGTTGTTTTGTTCCTCCAAGCCGAAAGCCCCACAGGGCCAAACTTCAATGCTGAGACTACAATAACTGTATGGATGTAACCATGGGGGTGTTGAGCTTGGATCTGTGTGGGGAACTTACCTTATCCATGCTGCCTGTTGTATAGTGGATGATGGTAGTTCGCTCCAATAGTGCTCACAAACAAACAAATCCCCAACTTTTGATTCTGTGTTAACAAGCCACTTTGCATGCACGGACGTAGAGATTGAGGCGCGCTGTCTTGTTTACACATTGGACAATGTTGAACACATATTTCCCAGAGTGACCCACGGTTTCCTGCACTAATATATAACCAAACTAATAATTACGGATCAAGCAGTTGAGAACTCGGATATGGTATGTGTGTCTCAGACACATTAGTTTGTGCGACAAGTCAACACTGGTAAGCCTATTATAATTATATAATAGAACAAATTTTAACGAACCATGCAGTTGAGAACTCTTGGGGTATGGCGTTGTTTGTCTGACACAAGAACATATTCATAATATATATATATATATATTTTAATATATATATATATCATATATTGTACAATTTAAGAGACATATTCACTTGAGGGACATTCAATACTGGTACATTCAGTCACCATCTTGAGATACATTTAATTGCCATAGTTTTTATATATGCTTTGCTATACTATGTTATGGTATGCTATGCTTTTATATGATATGCTATTCTACATTATGTTATGCTTTGTGCTGTGCTATACTATACACTCTCAGAAATAATGGGAAATTAGCTATATACGTATTAGGCTACAAAATAAAAAATAAAGTATTGTTCTTTTAAATAATTCATACATTACGAGAAGTATTAAAAAGTGACGATTAAATGTATACGTTTAGTATGAAATAAAATATATTGATTTGAATTACCCTGCCCCCTTTAAACCAGTCAATTAATTTTGACTGGGTTCCCGGGCTTTCGTTAGACTTCATGTGTTTAAGTGTCTAACATGGCGAATACGTTTTCATTATCTTTCTACATTAAGATAAGCAATGATGAATTGATTCTTAAGGAAAAAAAATGTCAGACCGCGGATTTGGCAGTTGGTGTTCATTAGTTAAATGGATCTATAAAAGACAGACATCAATCAATCCGAATAATCTGACCATGCTTTTACAAAAAAGAAAAGTCCATCACTCTTTTATCGCACAGTAAAGTTGAATTATGGCTTCATTATGCTCTTGGTGCCCTGTTCACCCAAGGGCCATTTTGGCATTGATCTGGCTCGATGATAAAGGGCTTTCATTTGTCTCCCTTACAAATAGGCGGGGTCAGAGAGGAGCACCGGCAGAATTACTCTGAGTGTTTAATCAAGAGATATCTCATAAGTCACGTCGGACGACACCAATGCTCTATTGATGAGGTCACCGTTGGGTCGTGCGTGGTAGGGTTCCTCTTCTCATCACCAAACACACAACAGATCTGCAACCCCCAAAAAATAAAGCCATCACTTCCATCCTGCCTTCATCACCTATCAATTGTGCGTTGTTGGCGTGAGGGTTGATATTATTTTGTAGCCTTGATACCTCCTGAGGAGATATGAGATATATGTCTGTTGGCTTCTGTCTTTGGCTACTGTCTAGGCTGGGGCTACTGTCTGTGGGCTAATGTCTGTTATTACTGTCTGTTATTACTGTCTGTGGGCTACTGTCTGTGGGCTACTGTCTGTTATTACGGTCTGTGGGCTACTGTCTGTCTGTGGCTACTGCATGTGGCTACTGTCTGTGGCTACTGTCTGTGTCTACTATCTGGCTACTGCCTGTGGCTACTGTCTGTGTCTACTATCTGTGGGCTACTGTCTGTGGCTACTGTCTGTGGCTACTATCTGGCTACTGCCTGTGGCTACTGTCGGTGGCTACTATCTGGCTACTGTCTGTGGGCTACTGTCTGGCTACTGTCTGTGGCTACTTTCTTTAGGCTTCTGTATTTGGTTACTGTCTATGGGCTACTGTCTGTGGCTACTGTCTATGACCTACTGCATGTGGCTACTGTCTGTGGCTACTGTCTGTGTATACTATCTGGCTACTGTCTGTGGAATACTGTCTATGACCTACTGTCTGTGTCTACTGTCTGTGTCTACTATCTGTGGGCTACTGTCGGTGGCTACTATCTGGCTACTGTCTGTGGCTACTATCTGGCTACTGTCTGTGTCTACTGTCTGTGTCTACTATCTGTGGGCTACTGTCTGTGGCTACTGTCTGGCTACTGTCTATGGCTACTGTATGGTATTTAGCTATTCGCCATGCTAGGGGTGAGCACCATAGCAGTCCATAGATGTTGGCACGGCAGACAGCTGTGACAGGCATGCGCACCACGCACTTATTAGGGCATGCACTGTCAAGGCCTACCCCATGTGGAGCAGCTCTCTCTGTATGCACATGATTAGCACCATGGAGATTGTTAATACGATTTTAAAAGGGAACTCAGCATGCCTTTATATATATATATATATATATATATATATATATACAATGTTAATATATATACTATTATATATATATATATATATATATATATACTCGACTATACTCGACTATTCTTGTCTATATATATATATATATATATATATATATAACAATTAACACATGGACACTAATACTAACCCTTTATATGGACTCTAGGGGTTAATTTAAGTAGCGTGTCGAGTATTATTAACAGTATTGTAAAATGTGCGAAGTATATATAATACTACGATCCAACCTACATTAATCATCACACAGAAATGTCCACAAATTCTCATAAGAACAGACAGTACCCTATTCTTCCCAGTCTGAAAAATATAAGGTATTAATAATAATATAATAAGGTAATATACTACTGTAGGTAGTACTATTATATGAGTAAATTTAGATGAATTGTGATGAGCAACAGAAATAATCATTCAAAGGAATACATTTTTTTCCCACATCCGCCTCGACAGTTGGTACACACACACGATATAAAAATAACAATTTCCGTCACTTAATAATTAGTGATGAAAAACTGAACGGGGAAGTGGTTTCATAGCTAACACCCATAACAGTGTGGAGTGAGTCGGTGAGTGAATTCGATAGAGAATAATATAAAAAGGCTCGCCTGTACCGCTATCGTCAGTGTTCTCCTCAGTGTGAGGCTTCACCTGTCGCATCGCTCCTCATTTTCCTAACGTACCTCTCACCCCAACCCACTCTTTCTCGCGCGTGTTTCTCGACTATTCTTGTCTGTCGGAAGAATCACAGCCACACAAAATCCACAGCCACGCTTTCCACTTTGGTTCAGCGCACAGTGGCAGAGGGGGAATGGGGGGCAGGCTTTAAGAGCCTGGAGTGAAACAAAGTGATTTCATGTAGTTTTTTATTCTTTTCCCGCCTTAGCCGTAGTGGAAGGGGATGAGGCAGGAGAGTGAGCCAAGCCAATTTGCACCATCCGTGTCCATTTTTTCTCCACTAGCGAGCATTGAAAAGAGCATTAACTCTCCTCTTGTCCTTGTTCGCCCCACGTTGAATTATGAATATTACTATTATTTTACCTTTATTTAATATTGATTTATTACCATATAAATGTGTATTAATATTATTATTATTATATAACCTACATCATGATGATTCTAATTATGATTTTAATAATGATTGTAATTATATGTATGTATCTATAATTATATCATCGTGGCTATTATGATCAGCGGTAGTTTGCCCCCCATCTTGTGTTCTTGGGCAGCGGGCTGGGTGGGTCCCACTGTCATGGCCCTCTGATGAGAGGAGTCTATAAATAAGGCTTTAAGGAAAGGTCAAGCTGCCTTCCTCATGTCAGCATACAACAGAATAGTCCTGTGTGTGTGTGTGTGTGTGTGTGTGTGTGTGTGTGTGTGTGTGTGTGTGTGTGTGTGTGTGTGTGTGTCTTTGCATATGGGTCACAATGTGAAGAGTAGTAGGGGTAAAGTGTGAAGAAGTTTACAAGTATCTAATTATATGTATATATAAATATATTTACATATATAGTTATTATTAATTATTATTGTTATTATTACTTCACCTTGTGCATGTTCTAGTCGGTTTGCTTTGGGCCAAGCTCTCTCTCCCTTTCTCTCCATGTATTTATCCCTCTCTCCCTCACTCTATATCCCTTTGTACTTCCTTCCCTCTCTCTCTGTCTACCTCTCACCCTCTCTCTTCATAGCTCTTCCACCCTCTCTCTCTCTCTCTCTCTCTACCTCACACATGTTATATTGCAACCCAAATTCAAATTTTCGTCTCTGCCACCCCAGCTTATTTGACTACAATGAGGGAACTAATGCCGGTGCTTCTAATAACCATGCTGCATTTTATATTTTCGCTCTCCTTTTTTGCATGAGTGGCATTGCTGCTGCATGTTCACAACCATTTGGTTCCTCTCAGCCTAGCAGGCCATTTCTGAGCAGATTAAAGGGGCTGTTCTTTCATTCCTACTCAGCATTGCTACATAGTGCTGCAAACAGAAACACACACACACATACAAACGCACACACACACACACACACACACACACACACACACACACACACACACACACTGACACTCAAATGCCTGCCAATGCACACAGGCACACAAACTCCCACACTCATAGCACGCTGTTGTTCACATTCACAAACTCCATGTTGAAATATTAACACAGTAAACCACAATCAAGTCAACAGTTTATGTAGAAGAACATGAGAAGGAACACAAATACACCATCAAGGTTTAATAAACCAAATACGCCAAAATGCATAACAAGAATAGGATTAAACGCTTGCATAACATCTGTAGTTTGCAACTACAAAAATCGGTAGTTGCAAATCTGTAGTTTGCAGATTTGCAACCGGTGCTTTCAACCAGATCCTTGTGAATTCAGATGCAGGGAGCTACGCTGCTGAATTGAAACTCCAGGATTGGGGCCAATGAAACCTAGAGCCAATGAAACCTAACCCCCTTCTAGACGTAGCTCTTGGCACGCTAAACAAGCACATTGACAGTTATGAGGCCCACTAATGGAGTGCTCCACTAACGATGAATGAGTGAGCATAGGGAACATGGAGAGGGTGCAGGTCTGAGAGAATTGCTGGTTCGACTCACTACTGCTTCTATCTAGAAATATTATCAGTAAATAATTGTGTGTGTGTGTGTGTGCAGTGCACGTGCGTGCCTGTTTGTGTTTGTGTGAGTGTGTATGTGTGTGTATGAGTAAGAGAGAGAGAGTGAGTTTGTGTGTGTGTGTGTGTGTGTGTGTGTGTGTGTGTGTGTGTGTGTGTGTGTGTGTGTGTGTGTGTGTGTGTGTGTGTGTGTGTGTGTGTGTGTGTGTGCGTGTCTTCCGAGTTCTTGGATGTGAAACCAAGAGCATCAGCAATTTACCCTAGGCAAGGGTTAATCAAACTAATTCCTTTCAACTACATAACTTATAGTAAACCTATATCATTTCAAATATAGCATTAAATTATATAAAATATCAGCCTGGTTAATAATTCAGTGTTGTACAGATGAATCTGCTGACGCGGGTAAGTATTTTAACATAGCTTCCACCGTGCATTCATATCATTCAGCAGTATTAAACATTTATGTGGAAGCGTAAAGCAGTAGCTTTTATTTGTTGTTTTAAGCATACACCACAACACAAGGACTGTAGTCTAACGACATGCTATTCCCACTTACGAGTGCGTTAATGTTATATATTCATATCAGAAGGCAAGCATTTGGAGGCAATGTTTATAGTATCTAAATATGTATTCTATTGTAGACCACCGTGTCTTTTTCCTGCTATTTTCTTTTGCTGCTTCTTTGCCGTTCTCCTTACCTATCCAATTTGCCATCCCTATATCTCTCTCACTGACTATCTATTTCTGTCTCCGGCTCTCCCTCACTCCCTCTCTTTTTCTTTCTCTTTTTTGCTCTTTCTTTACTTTTTTCCCTTCATCCCTCCCTGTCCCTCTCTCCTCTGTTTCAATCTCTTTCTTGCTATGCTCCTTTGTCTGGATCCTTCACCGTCCTCTCTCTCTCTCTCTCTCTCTCTCTCTCTCTCTCTCTCTCTCTCTCTCGCTCTCTCTCGCTCTCTCTCGCTCTCTCTCTCTCTCTCTCTCTCTCATGCTCTCTCTTTACCACAATGAGAAAAAGGGACATTTGAATGGCCATTGTTAACCATGGTCACCATCATTATACGTATTATTATTACCCAGAGGAATGACGGCCCGGGCCCCGTTGATCCTTCAAAGTCATGCAGGTGCAGTGGCACAGTCGCCCGCTGTGGTGGAGCACAGCTTTGGATGGAACTGTCACCTACACTGAACAAATGTGCCCGTAGTCTTTCAGCCGAGGACACAAATGAAATGATTAGCTCAAACGAGTCAGTGAGGAAGATACTTCTAGAGTCTAAATAACGTGTGGCATTTGTATTTGTCGTCTTTTTAATTAGTTTGATAATGCCGGAGGAAACACTGGAATGATGTGAAGTAGGACATTGTTGACCGAGTCAAGCCGGTTGTCTGCCTAAGGGTTGATGGTTGGACCTTTTTAGAGTAGTTAGTTACATGTTTAACATACTGTGGTGACCACAGACGAAGAGGCCAATATCCCTTGTTGACTCTCAAAACTCAAGACAGCTTTACTTTAATTTACTTTAGCAGGAGCTGCTTGCTCCTCTCTGTCTAGAATATTACTGACGTTAAAAAAGAGATACATGATTCAAAATGTTTTGAATCAAAATGTTGAATTATATTATATTCTCAGTGCAAATTCTGTAATCAGACAATCACAGAGCTGCTTTTTTATGGTATTATCGTAGAGTATACTATATAGTATACATATCATCAATAAAGTTATCAGTGTTCAAATCAGCTGGGTGAGCATGAAAGGGCTCTGTGAAGAGAGAAGGGACTTAAGAGAAGAGAAGAGAGAGATATATATTCTCCATATCTGTGTCTTGAATATCCCCACCCCTGAAGAGCTAGGAGAGAGCCATCTATTCAAATAGCTTAGGCAGGCATGAAAGATACGGCCAGATATTCCCCACTGCTTGACCTTGAACCTATTTATGAATTATTTTACGACGCCTCTGTGGGCGAGAGGCTCCGCGGGAGCCCCCCCCGCCGAGCCCTCCGGGAACACGATGGGGAAGGAAATTGTAGGGAGTTCACGTGCATGTATGCCTGTGTATGTGTTCCACTTGCTTGTATGTTGTATTATCTCTGAGGAGCAGGAAGGAGCATATATATATATAGAGAGAGAGAGAGAGAGAGAGAGAGAGAGAGAGAGAGAGAGAGAGAGAGAGAGAGAGAGAGAGAGAGAGAGAGAGAACGAGAGAACGAACACCCCATGTTGCGGGTCAGAAAAACCATTAGGAAGGAGCCTTTGAACTTGGATCTTTTTCAAAAGCGTTGTTGTCCCAATGTCTTTTTTTGATTTCCAGGGCTTGCTGTTCTGCTCTCTTTGCGTGTGGTTTCAGTGGATTGCAGCAAGGCAATGAATCTTTGGAATTGCAGTAGATTGCAGATTTGTAAAATATGACACCCATTGTATTGTGTGATTAACATTAACCTTAATGAGCATGATTAAATCTGAAGAAATATGTACTATTTCATCAGATAGGGGTGAAATGGGAAAGGTGTTAGGCGTATTGCTCAAGAATGCCTACAGGTAGACTGCAGCCATTAGGGATCAAACCCATAACATTTTGACTGGCAGTCCAACACCCCAACACTAACCCAACACTACACAACATGATATGAACCAGTTTGTTTATTACACTCTACTGAGTTGACATAGGGTTTATGTGTGTGTGTTAAAAACATGGATGATTAGAGCCTCACATCTTTCCCCATGGAAATATGCTGTCATTGCAGAAACATACAGAAACAGCTTATTAACATTGCATTAACATGGTTTAGGGCATTGTTGGAATGCTGGGCATTGCAAACACATCGTGACTGGGGGACTTCCAAATGCAAATGCAACCCATACCGATGTAAGGCCCATTGTATTTAGTTAATGCTAAAATCTTTGCTAAAACTTGAATCCCAATTGCTGCGTCTTGTTGGATTCAGGATTATATGGTTTTCTTTTGTACTTCCAAACATGTCCCACTTTGAACAGAAGAATTCGTGATTCACAGATTTGTTTGTTGAATTAAATTTTTTTGCATTTCAGGCTTTCAGTAAACCCTTTGTTGGAAAATGTTTGAAAATACAACTTTAACCCAATTCGATATTAGCCCAGCCTAAACATGAAGCTCTGTACTTTTGAATGTGTTTGGGACAATGCATTGATTTTTCTAAATAATTGTCTTATTGATATTGTTAGCTTCAAATCATGATTGACTGGTAGAACATCCATCATGCTTTTATTTTTTCAGACACTGGGCTGTTCAATGCTGCTGTAATTGTAATGGATTCCTCACACTCCTTATACTTTTAAAAAACAAAACAAGAAAGAACTCGGGAAGATGTAGGTTTCAGTCTGTGTCTGCTCATTGTTTATGGGGAGCACTACAACCTGTAACACAAGTGTGACAAAGCGCCAGCACACAGATTAAAGAATACCAAGCCCATAGGCGGTGTGTGGTGCAACTGTTCTGTTTCAAACTTTCATGACCCTGTCTGGTAAATCCATTGCTTTGTCTCTATCATGGTTACACCGAGCCCCAGATACAAAGATAAAACCACAAGTCTCAAAGTAGCAACGAGTGTAACACTAACACTGACAAGGGTAATTGTGTGTACGGTATGTTACGGTGTAAGCCCTTAACAAGGCTCTGCTGCTCTGTGCTTGATATTTGTTATTTATAGACCACTTTAGTTTCGGTGGCAGCGTTAACGCAATTCACCTGGTATGATCTAGAGTCACTAATGACACAGCCAACCACTTACAATCTCACTCATACACACATTCACAGACACACGCATATACACAACCTGCCTTTGTGTACAAATTCACCATTATGCCACGCAGAAACACACATACTCACTCAAGCATACAAACATACACGCACACCAGACACAAACAGTCAATTGCAAAAACACACACACGCATTCATCGTTGCAACACTCACTCACTCACTCACTCACTCACTCACTCACTCACTCACAAGCACACACACAGCAGACACACAAATTGACATGCAAAGTATACACACACGCACACACACACACACACATACACACACACACACACACACACACACACACACACACACAAGCACACACACACAAGCACACAAACGAAAGACATGGTACCCAGCGTTTCTTTCATGAGCATATCTTTTGTCTCTTTGTTAAGGAGCAACCTGACAACCACTCAGTCCACCAACCAGTGTGTCTCCAATTTTGTGAACAGGGCTATCAGAAGCAGTGCTTGCTGCAACCAAGCCTTCTCAGCAGAACAGAAACGAGTCTATGAAGCAGTAATATCATGGCACTATAATGGCATTCATATTATGATGATACTTTGCCTTAATGTCCAAATTATTGTTGATGTTAGCAGCTTAATGTGTGTAGAACTGGTTTCAGGCAGTATTTTCACTGCACCACCATGCAAAATAAATAAATAGGAGGAATCTAAGGTCAGTTAATATACTGTACCTCATGCATTATGTAGCCAGAACTAGCAAGTATTTGTGGATTGTAGGAGTGTGGATTCACAGCAGTACGTTAGGGAGCCAGCGTGATAACTCTCGTGTAGTTTGATTCAGCCTCAGTCTAAAGTCTATGTTTAAAGGAGGGACCGTGAGTACTCAAATATAAGCCTATTCTGTCATGTGAGTATAGAAAGAAATGAGCCCACTGCATTGGAGAAAAACAAAAAGGATGCACATGAATTGAAACCTTGTGGGTATGTTCCATTACCGTGTCTACATTATCATACTTTCCCGTATCTTTCCTCTCCTTTTTCCTGTCCATGGAAAAATAAACATTACATTTCAAGCACAAACACGTCTCTTTTTTTTTGGTTGTTTTCATTGTTTTTAACAAGAACAAGATCATTTTGTACAACATGAAAAGGACAGAGGAATAAAAACCTTGTCTATGACAATCTCTGAATGCCAGGAACACCACATGCTCTTTAAATCCAGGCACATTAACAAATTGTTAGCAGCAGCTGTTGTGATCACAATGACTTCTTTAGCACTGGGAAACTTGTTTGTCAGATGCGATTTATTCCCTTTGTTCGCGCCTGTGTGTGTTCTCGTTTTTTCGACAAAATAAAAAAAATGAATCAAAGAATAATAATGTAGCAAACTGAAGCCGATTTTTTTTTTTAAATAATTGCAAAGTGACATTTCCATAATATATTTACAGATTCATCATTCCTCTCCCAACTCCTACTCAATGGCTGCAACACATTGCAGTGTCCTGGCCTGTGTCTGAACACAACTAGAGCCACCGTGCACTTTAGTTGGCAGAGCTATAATCACCATCTCCACAAAAACCAAAAAGTGGCCACAAAAAAACTAAAACCGTGCGTCTTTCCCCCTCCCCGGTTTGCCCGCTGGCCGCGAAGGACGCTGGCTCGGCAGCGGCGGCGGAAGCCTTGGCTGTCATGCGGCCCTCATGGAATACCAAGGACCCCAATCCCCCCCCCCCCCGCACACTCCCCCTTCCGTCCTCTCTCTCCGCTCCCCCCTTCTCCACGCCGTCGTTTCCCCGACGGCAGGGACGAACATTCGTGGAACATTGACCTCTTGTCATTCCTGCCGGGCGAACAGCCTGCCGCGGGGCCCGGTGGGGCGCGTCGGAGCGGCGCGCGGGGGCCGGGCGATGGGGGCCGGCGCCACAGCTGTCGCCCCCCTTTATTACCATGCGCTGATGAGGAGCGCGTTTCACCGCTCGCGTTTCACCGCTTCGTGGGGGGTGGGGGGGGGGGGGGGGGGTGCACTGAGGCGGTGCCTTGTTAAGGGCAGGCTGGCCGTGGTCCGAATAAACCGAACACACTATAGAGATATAGATGCCTTTATTTATTTATTTATTAGTGCATAGTGCGGTGGTATCTTTATGCAAACAATCGCATAAAGGGAAAATGCCTGTGGCGGCTTTCCTCACGTGTTGAATGTAATTCCTTGTCGAAACCCCATTGCAAGTAACCGAAAACCCTCCCAGAAACACACCCCCGCAACCTTAGACGAATTAAGAATCAACCACAGCTGTTTTTTTCACTCCATAACCCGCTGTGTTGCTTTCTACCCTAATGCCGCCTTCATTAGGGCTCGGCTGTGGCTCTGTGACGGCTATATTAGGCAGTCTGTTCTTGTCTGAGGCGACGGCGAGGCGCGTGTCTTGGTAACATCCCAGTCTCCAGGTGCTCTCACCTGCCCCTTCTCCAGAGAAGCAATTATTCTGTGTGTGAGGGTGTGAGTGTGTGTGCGGCTGTGTGTCGGCGTGTGTGTGTGTGTGTGTGTGTGTGTGTGTGTGTGTGTGTGTGTCAGGCCAAAGCAGCCAGTCCTCCCTCCCTCCCTCCCTGGACAGCCGTGCAGCAGAGCCCTTTGCTAATTGGCCATATTAGAAATTCCATCCAGATACAAGATGGAACCCCCCCCCCTCCCCCTCCCCCCTCCCCCCCTCCCCCCTTCCCGCCCACCTTCCACTCCCACTCCCAGCCCCTTCACTTTGCTTTGATTTTTGGGATCTTTTTTTTTTTTTTGGTCTTTTGTATTCGTCAACTCTTCCCTTTTGATATGCATATCAATAAAATGTTTTATTCATGCCCTCCAGAAGCAGACGACTGAGCGGGGAGGCGGCGTAGCGGTGGATTTTTGTCGTGTTGTGTGGAGAGAAAAAAAAAGCATTCTGGCGGTCGGAGACACCGCGCACGGCCGCCATTGAAAGACATTCGTGACGCGTCGTCTTTTGGATAAGCCAGAAAGAAATGGGTGCATTATGTAACCGTCTCTAACAGGCAATACAGATAAGCTGTGACCGTAGATCCTCCTCCCTCTTCCCATCCCCCCCCCCCCCCCCCACCCCCTGCGCTCGTCCCCACCCAGAATTTCGACAGATCTTATTGCATTTTTTAAATTCATTTTTTATTGCGACTGCATTGTTAATCAAATGGATGATTTCACAGAGTAGACGGATGCACAGCACATAGCATTGGGTTCACAGTTTCTCCCCTCTCATACACACACACGCACGCACACACACACACACACACACACACACACACAAAAAAACACACACACACACACACACACACACACACACGCACACCTGTTCCCTCGGAACGCCGGCTGCTGTTTAATCACAATACTTAAGACGTGGAGTTTAATTAGAAAAAAAAATTCACTCAGCTACAATCACGTCTGTGTTTATTAGATCCCGGCGCCCCTCCTGGGGCCCTGGGGGCTGTACCCGGGGTAGAGGCTGTTACAGTACCGCCAGTCATGTGTGTGTCGCTCTCTCTTTTTTTTTTACAGAGACATGCACAACACAAAATGTAGGACTATTTTCGTTATGAAAGAAAATCCTGATTCTGCAAACAGCAACCAGCTGAACCCCCCCCCCCCCCCCCCCCCCCCCTCCCACAAACCAATTGTGTCGGCAAGCACGCTCCAACCGTTATTGTCTGAGGGCATTTCTAATACAATTGCACTTGGCCGTGGTGATATCACACGCGCTTACACTTGTATACCTGCCTACCCAGTCACAAGGGGATATCTTATGGAGGACTGTAATAAGTCTATCTGTCCTACAAGGCGGGGGGGGGGGGGGGGGGGGGCGGGGGGCGCGGAAGAGCCTCCAGTGGAATTAATCTGTACAAACGCAATGTAATAAGGGGACAATAGGGCGGGAGGGAAAAAAAAAAGGAGAACTAATAAATGACTCTCGCTGTCGTTAAGAATACGCTCCCGTTTCTGTGTCGGCGACCTACAAAACATCAGCACGCCGCGCCGCCCGGGGGCCCGCGACGCTTTGCGGTTACCTGAGACGGTGACCTCACGCTTGTGGCAACCCTGTTTGCAAACACTGTGTGATGAATTAACAAAAGGCCTAATATAGGCTGTGTGGAAAGGTACAGGTGGCTGCCTCTGTTGTTCCAATTACTGAGACCGCGACGAGCCACTAGAACAGCACACAACCGCACTCTAGCACTGGTGACGTGAAGCGCAGCGAACACGCAGCCCGGTTCACGGGCGGGACGGGGATGAGTGTCGTGGCTTTGCTGCGTGGGTGTGCGCCTCCCAGTCAAAAGGTCCCAGGTTCGACGCCCACCTCCGTCTCCATGTCGGCATCCTTGAGCCAGATACAAGTCCAACGGCCCTTGATGACCTGAATTGACTTCAAGTCACTGTGGATGAAACAATGTAGTCCTATGTCACTAACTAGTTTCCTTTCCGTCCCTCTCTCTTTGGAATAAACAGAAACTGCCTGGGTCTATTAAACATCGCACTAGAAAAAACCCCGTCACTTCAAAATATAATGAAGCCGACAAACACGACACAAATACATACAGTGGGTCAATTAGGTATTTGAGATTGCCCTGGGGTTTGACTTTTTATTCTATTCACAATATAATACTATGCACCGCAGTTTGAATGATATATCAACCCCCCTTCCCCCCCCCCCCCCCCCCCATCATTTTGCATGTTGTCAAAATAATAGATGAGAGACGCACACGGGTGTGGAGTTCATGGATTTGCTTACTCTTAAGGCGCTTCACCTGCCACTCGATCCCTAACAGCGATGGGGTTGTCCTCGCGATTTGGTAGAACTGAAACTGAGTGTATTCACAACTATTATTATAAAGTTAAATTTCAATAAAAGTAACCAGGTCAAAGATTTAGCAATGCAGATTCCCTTTTTTTTTTGCATTCATTCCTTCATTCACTCACTCATCAGTCAGTCACTCATTCATACATTGACCCATTGATCCATTCAAAATTCCAATTCCATCATACATTCATCCAGCGTCGGATACATTTGGAAAAAAGCCGAAAGCTTCCGGACATTTTAGAGTGAAAATGCTCTGAATACATCAGAGTGCACACATACACATTTTTCTGACTCAAAATGCTGTCTTCAGTGCAAAAAAAGATATGATATTATTGGTGCTGCTGGAAATAACAATGAATGGACGGGATATAGCCTGCAGCATCTCAGACATATTTTCAATAAACAACAAAGCATGCAATTATATCT
Organism: Micromesistius poutassou; assembly: GCF_964030765.1. Lineage (NCBI taxonomy): Eukaryota > Metazoa > Chordata > Actinopteri > Gadiformes > Gadidae > Micromesistius > Micromesistius poutassou. Next base: position 20,038,474 of record NC_140272.1, read on the forward strand.
ACAATATAAATTAATCTGCAATACGTGGAGCTAGAATAAACAATTCCTTGTTCCTAATAGAATAAACAATTCCTTTACGAAGAGCAGCTTATTAGTGCAGCATAGACAAAGTCACATTAGGCGTACTATATAGATGAAATAAGGTCACATGGTAACCTGACAGTTCACAATTCCTGCAGAATGAGGCCCCATTCAGACTGGAAGTGCGGTGCTCACGTTATGCTCTACTCTCTATCCACTTCTGTGACTCACGGAAGAGCAGGCACTCTGAACCAAGATGCCATACTCCCCATCGCACTATGCAGCTCAGAGGCCCTGCTGGGACCAATTTACAACCGACACCTGTGTTCTAAGTTCTTACTTTTTCAACGATTTCCATGTACCACCATGTGGCACATGTGTGTCCAATACATTTAAACCAGAGAAATGTGATAAACCTAGAGCGCAATGTACATACTACAATACAACTGACACAATACAATAATAATCGAGAAGCATGGTATGCTTAAAGTACAGTATGCATGCACCATGGGCAACATTACTTGCTTACTTGTATATATACGATACAATAATACTGCAGTAACATGCAACGGTTATATGTACTTATTGCGCACAGTATTTCTGTCCCAATCTAAGCCGTTATCTCAGTTTGTTACATGCTAGTAACAAGAGTAAGTACTTCAGCTGTTGTCACACGTTCACCTCAGGAACAGCAGATAGAAAGAAGCAGACGTTATTTTTCTTTTTGTCGTGATGGATTGAAGAGCGATGGATTGAAGGGTTGGTTCGTGTGCGGTCAGGCACAGACTGCGTGTTGGCCCTCCGCAGATCACGGAGGATCTAATTGGTTGGAATTGCGAGGGTGAATCACAGAGCGGTGGGTAGTGGATGTAATGATGATGTGTCATAAAGAGACACGTAAGAAGCAGCGCCGGGGTTAACGGCTAGACAAGAGTTTTCTTGTGTGTTGGCACACTGAGTATAACATAATCGTATGAATAATCATGATCATAGTAATTATGTTTTTGATTATGCTTATTGTTTCCCTGGTCGGGGTGACATTGCAGGTATTGCGCGCACACAATCACACGCACGCCGTTTTGTAAATATGTAAAACTTGTGCAGCAGCTAGACTTAATAACAATGAAAAGAATGGATGGAACACTGTACTGTGGCCGGACCGTTTTTCCTGGTGCAGGATCTGCTGTGGTGGGTGTCCTCAGCTTCTGTGTGACAGACTGGAAGACAGGCGTTGGCACCCAGGAGGGAGGGCCTGACGCCCGGCCGGGGGGGAGTCACCATCCCCGGCAGCCGTGTCCACACTGTAACAGCTACATCACACATCTCCGTGTCACAAGATCTCAGGCCATTACACTGGAGTTTTCTAGAGTTTTCTAGAGCTACGTGTGCCCCAAACGCTGTCGCACTTTCCCAGCCTTTTCAGTTCAAAGCACCTCTCACGTACGTGTGCGCCCAGGTCACGTTAGCCTGGCCGCTGATGTCTGGATCACATCACGCTCACACGGCAGCCTATTATCAGCACTCCGTTTGAACGTTGTGACTCCCGGCCTTACCCGGCCTTACGACCTTACTACTGTTTTTGGTGGACAAAAAGACGAAAAGTTTTAGTTTGGACAGAAAGCCAAGATGGAGAGTAACAGACATGTGACTAGCGCATTAGTGTGGACATGAAGCCGATGAAGATGAACCGCGGTTGTTAATGCCGGAAGACTGTTAGAATGCTTCATTCTTCATTTCTCTGTGAACATAAAACAACATGTTTTGATGTGACAACTTTGTATTGTCTTTTCAGCAGACCATCTTTAGTAGAAAGAGTAGAGCAAATGAAAGTGAGGGTTTGTTGGACTTCATGGCACCAAATCTTTTGAAAGGGCATGAAAATGAATGCTATCTTTTTGATTGTGAATCTCAGTGGAGGTTAGACGGATGGTGAATTAATGACCACATGGCTGAAATAAATGTGTGTTCAATAGTATTGACGTAAAGCTTTAAAATGAGGTCTCATTATTTGACCACATCAAAGAATAACACTTAATGAATATCACATTTTAATGAAAAATAAGATGCCATCGACCTAACCTTTCAGTTTTCAAGCTGTATGATTTCCTGCGATATAAAATGGATAGCATGCAAACAAATCATGAAAATGCCTTTTCAGGGCATAATAGGAAGCACAAAAAAACGAACAAAGAAAATTCAGAAATATAAGTTAAATTTGCCACAACCTTGGGTAACAACAAGTTATAGTTATATAAATGAATCAAAGTGTTGGTATTTATTAGTATTAAAAAATCCTCACCCTAGAAACCATTGAGCCCCCAAAATCTGTCTCTTGGAAGCCTTGAGATAGCAGTGGTCCTAAATACCAGTTGGTGTCAATCATTTTGAAACAATTTGAAAATTGTGCCACTCTGCCAGTTGTTAACACAGCAACATTTTCACAGGCATTTATCAGATTGCAATTAGCAGACTGCATGCAAAATGGGAACATATTTAGGAAGAAAAATTATGTTTTCCCTAGTTTGAGCAACGTGCCAAATCAAGTAATCATTGATGGCAATTATGCAAAAAAATAGTGTAACATTTGAGAAATTTTGTGTTGTATAAAAATGTTAATGCATTGCCCTTCGTTATCTGCTGTCAACAATTCCAGCCCCAAAATAAGTCATTTAGATTTAACTTTGTGTTCAAATGAAAAGCCTAACACAGTACAGGGGGTTATTTAAAAGATTGCACTCACACAGCATTCATTTAATGTAAGTCGATATAGCACATGTTTTTAAAAGCTTTTTTTTACGATGACAGCAGCATGAATTTAAAGGATCTCCTCAGACAGAGTAAAATTGGACCTTTAGATGTGTATAACCGCCAAATTCATTGTTAGTGTAGCAGTTGATAAAGTCACACTCACCCTTTCTTAATAACCCACCTTTCTTTATTGTTCTTTTCTCACCCCTTCTTTGTCTTTGTTTTTCAGAGGTACAGTGGTTATTTATCACTTTGACATTTGAAAGCTTGTGTCTACTTGTTAAAGCTTTCCCCATTCCCCCCAAAAGGATAAGAACAGCTAGGCACCTTATAGGCAAGCTCTAAACAATGTTCCAGACAGACTTGCAGAAGCCATGGCAGCTACATGCTGTTTAAATTCCCCAGCATCCACCTTCACTACCTTGCAAACCACAACCTCCACTTATTTTCACCCAAGCTATTTGGTTTGTCTCCATTTTCCCATACAGACCACTTATTATTCTTGGACACCCTTGTAGTTAAGTGGAAGAGGCTCTCCGAAGGCATGCACCTTGGATACTCTTCACAATTGGTGGAAAATCTTCAAGCCAGCAGCATCTCCTGTGTTCGTAATATTTTTTTACACGCCCCCACTCTCCATGAACCTCTCTCTATAGGTCTACACCCCCTTGTTCAAAACACTTCCACTTTATTGTGTGTATGCAATGCATGGCATGTGCCTATGTACCTTCAATTGCCCCCTGGGGACAAATAAAGTTTTTTTGAATTGAATTGGCATGCCCATACCAAGTTTCTTAAAAGTAGGGTATGCAATTTGGAGAAGTATGAAAACTCTGAAAAAAAAATGCCACTATAGCCACTTCTCCAAGACACAGGACCAGCTTTCTAGCTCAAGCAGTAGGTCTGCCTAGCATTGTGGAAGGTCATGCGCAATACGTGCACGGGCAGAGTGCTCGCAGGTAGCCAGGTGGGTAGGTAGACAAGACAAATAAGCCATCCAATCATTTCAGTCCTGCCTGTGACAGCCACAGATGCCAGATTTGATTTCTTTCTTTTGTCAAAGCTTTTTTTTTATTGATTGTTGTCGAGACAAATAGAATTTCAACAAATACGACAAAAATACCTTCTAAAATCAATTGCCGACCCTACCTTTAACATATAATCCCTGAGCAAGTGTTCAAAGGAAGAGAAGAGAGTTTTTGTGGATACCGTGGGCTGACAACTGAGAGACAGTATAGACATACAGCCTTACGTGTTGACTTGACAAGCTTGTGTTGTTGTTGCAGAGAGCACAAAGAGCCACGGAGAACAGTCATTGTTTTGCTTGTCTGCAATATAAATGACAATCACAATTCAACTGTCATATTTTTACATGTGCGCAGTAAACTACTACTTAATCTTAAAATTTGAAATCGTATCGGACATTGTTCAAAAGATACAGTGTGTGTTTTTGATTTGTTTACAAGAGATGTTGCAGTGCAGGCCAGTTTGATGTTGTTAATGGTTAATTATTCAAACATACAAGAATACAAAACCAGAAAGGCTGCCCTCCAATAAATGCCTGCCCCAATGAAGTACATTTGTATAATTAGCCCAAAATATACATAAAAATGTTAAACAAAATAAAATCACAAATTAGAAGCCTTACTCTTCTGATTGTTCAATATAAATCAGACGCTGTTTCCTAAGCAGAGTTGGAGGACACTTATCGCGCCATATCATTCTCCCCACCCACTGCCCGTGCTGGTGGGCGATGTGGCACACAAACGGCAGACAAATTGATATCTTTTGTCTGCTCGTGGTTGTCCTTGTTCTCTCTCTCTCTCTAATCGCTCTCCTTCCTTGGGTGCCAACCCATTTCCGCCGCTGCTGACAAATTGCTTGTTTTACAAACTGTGTTGGTGTGTCGTCGTCCCCCCCCCCCCCCCCCCCCCCCACCCTCGCTGATTTTTTAACAAACAGGTTCGGCTTGTAAAACCACACAGAGGCTAATTTGTCTTCCTCTGCCCACAGAGATTGGTGCTGCCGTGCAGAGTCCGGTGTTCAGCAAGCAGCCCGGCAGTATCGTGTACCCCCTGGACGCCGTGGAGAAGAACCGGGAGGTGATGTTCAGCTGTGAGGCCCAGGGGAAGCCACCCGCCCTCTACCGGTGAGTAGGGCAGGGGAAACCGAATCTGATCCCCAATGTCGTCCCTGCCCACCCCTAAACCCCTACCTGAAGGACAGGGGTCTGAGTTCACTGTAAGTCAACTTGGTTAAAAGCATTTGGTGAAAGTCTAAATGGTCCTGACATAGCACTAAGAGGAATCCAGGGACATGTTTTGTCTTCATATATCTATCTTCTGTGCTTCATTGATCCCCTCGCTACCTTCCTTCCTTCCTTACCTGTCCCCTTCTCTATTCTCACCAGCCCCCCTCCCCTGACTCATTTATCTTCTCCCCATCTGATCTCTGACAATAATATAACATAATGACAATATGGGAATTATGTATGAAACAGTCATACAGCATGAGTAATGTGTTGCTTTACAGGAAACCTGGATAGAGATAAATAGATAATAGAGATAAATAAAAAGAATTGACCTCTGCCCCTTCCAATGCATAAGCATGAATGAGCTCTTAGTTCGACAAATATGACCCAGACAAATTGCTGTCACTGTTGTTTCCAGTGTCTTATTTATTCGCTGAATTGAGCATTTGAAGGAGTTGTCTGTTCATTCAAAGACACCTTGGTCTGCTTGCTTCTCTTAATTTTTCGGAAGGAACTTACCACACTGAGTTTATTCAGAATCAGGACTGACTTGTAGACAGGTGAACTGAGTCCTGTCTGAAGCAAACACTCTGGACAGGAAATACACATTAAACCTCGAGTAGCCGATTCGTATCACACACTGTGCTGTTAAAGTGCACGAGAATGCACATTCTTTATTTTACTATTGGTTGTTGTCATGTTGTATCTTAAAGCTTCAAATCAATCACGTCCGGTCTTCGCCGGATAATTTTTTGCTGGGGCAAGAGTTGGGAGGATTGGGACCTTTAATGCGTGGGAACTCAGCCAGCTTAAACGATGACCCAATCAACCGCGTGTCTGTCAAGGTCACCAGGCGACGGCCCGGTCTGCAGTGCAGCTGTCCTGTAAAGATGTTCCCGCACTCGACAGCTGACGGATTAATCACGTTCAAAGTTCATTAATCCCGCATACACCATCCTCATCCTCATCATCATCATCATCATCATCATACCGGTTGCAATGTTTTGATTAAACGGTGCCGCATCTTCTTCTTTATTTTGCAAACGGCAATCGTTCTCCCAATCTTTATAGAACTGCTCCGGAAAAAAACCTGTAGATTTTCAGACTAAACAAAGCGCAGACTTTGTATTTGTTCTAAACGAAGCGCAGACTTTGTTTAGATCGCAGCATGTTCTGCCACGTCATTCTCCAGATGGCGGGCATTATGCGATCGAGGGCGCGCGCTACACGGCCTGCTGTAACGTGATTGTATAAAGCATGTGCCTTGCAAATTGAACTGCTGTTCCTGTTTTTGTTGGTTTTCTCGACTGATTGTTAATAGATTAATGAAAGGATCTGGTGTACGGGTTGGTTGTGGGTTTCACCGCAACGTGCTGCACACATATGCTGGTAAAAATAAAGCAGCCCTTGAAAAGTGGTTGGTTCAATCCCCAAATGTCTGCAGCCTACCATGTTGGTATGGATGCTGCCAAACCCCTACCTGCTGCTTAACGACACTGCGTTGCTTTGGATAAAAATGATTACTTAAATGATTGCTTAAATTTCAAATGCATTTCACGTTGTGCTGTGTAGAATGTATGTTTTGTTTTTTGGTGAAGGGTGTGTTGTTAGTTTTTGTTTTGTTTGTTTGTCTACATTTGCATCATCCAATTGATCTTAGTCTAGCAGTCCAGCCCTCAAAGACCTTCCCAAACAGAAGACATCAGTGGTCCTCTACATTTACAGCTACTGCTTTGAAGTGGGTTGCCTTTTGAACAAATCCCTCCCCAAAAACACAAACAATAGCTCAATCTGCATCAGAAAAATCCCCAGACTCAATTAGTTAGATTCAAAGCCAAATCTGAAAACATAAGACAATATAACAACATAACAATGAACAGACTTTTGTACGGATGGTTTTAAACCTGTCTTTTTTTTGCTACGTTCCTTTTTTTCTCTTGCAATATCCTTTTCTCATCTAAATAACTGGAGAAATATCAGTGTTACCCCGGGCCTGTTCCTGAGCCGCAGTGACTGGCGGCAGGGCTCCTTCAATGTTTTTTTGTAGTCGATTGGATCCTTCCCTCTCCAGAAACAGATGAACCCATGAGGGACAGCCCCCTCACTGCCTAAGCCCCCATGCCAACGTCAGAACCCCGACACAAACTTTGCGGTTCAGAAGATAATTCTCGTCATGTCCATTTGTCTGGACGGTATCTCCGAAGCACATCTTTTTTTAATATATATATATTTCAATCGTTCCGCTTTGACTGTGGTGGAAGGCAACACTGACTTGGTCTTGCGAGACGTCCTTGTTCTACTCTAGTGTGTGCGGTAACAAGGCTCTGGAGAAGATGCACTCGCATGGAGCCGGATGGGATGGACCAGTGTCCACGCACATTGTGTCTATTTATAGACTTGTTGACCTCGAGTAGCCTCACAAATCAGACTTTAGAATGCTAAAGTTGCATAAAAGTATAAATGTATCCAAGAATAAAAGTGATGGCTCAAACCTTTGTGAACGGGGCATTTTACTTTATTTTGTTTGATATTTGTTATTGACCAATGATGTGGCTGGAGGCGGGGATCTGTAAGTGGGTAATTGGCAAATACAAAAAAAAAAAAAATCATCCACTCGTGCAAATTAGTTTCTGTTGGGTAGAAATCCCTGTAACGGAAGAGAAAACAAGGCGTAACTCCACACTTTCAGTGTTTAGTTTCCGAGGTCAGGCTCTATGCCGTCTCCCCTCAGAGGTTCTGCTGCAACATAGTAGGAATGCTGGATCCCAGATACGGCCTGGATAAAAGCCCCGCTGCTAGTGTGGCGCAAACAGACCCACAGACAACAAACACTCGTTTTAACGGAAGCCGCTCTGTAGGGGACACAAGCCGTTTAATTCGTCCAGCAGGATGGTGTTTGTCATTGTTTGTCTGTCTTTAACAGAGATAACTGTTATAGAGATAACGCCTGATAACGACTTATATAACTCAGTATGCACTATGTTCAGAATCCAATTTCATGGACAAATAGCACGTCCACGTTATTCAGTGAAGTATATAACATTGTTTCATAGACGTGTTATTAAGAGGAAAATAAATCTATCCCTAAAAGTTAATATACATAACATTTGTTCATGTTTATTATCATAATCATTCTTTCTTTGTTTACGTATGTGAACAAAGTAAAGAAACTACCTTTCCTTATTGATAGCCACATTATTCAAAGAAATCAAAGGTCTTTCTACCTCGACTTTAGTTATGCATGCTGAAGGCATACATTACTGGACGTATGCCTTGTCTGGAAATATTGCAGGGAGCCTTTAACTCATTTTACCTGAATAACACTTCCACATCAATCACGCCCTTAACACTGATGATAATCACATGGACTTGAGTATAAGTCACAGGTTGAGGCAAGGTTGCAGGCGTAACTTGTAATTGTGGCAGCATAATGATTTAGCAGCATGTGTATACAGTTTGACTGGGCTCGGGCGAGATGGATGGCCTGCATCCCCTGTCTGTTCCCAGGCATTGGCATCGCAGTAGTGCACTGTTAGTAAGATGATCAAAAACGCTAGAGGACACGCGATTTCTGGGAACTTCTTCCTCTCCTCTACCTTTTTCTTTCCCCCCTGTTGGTAAAAATTAAATGAGGGCAGCACCAAGTCTGTCATTTAGTTTTGTGAATATCGACACCACCTTGGGCTAGGATGGATTCAATTTGAATGCGTTGCGCAGGCGTTGATTCCCTTAAATGTGTTCTCTGATCTCCCCTGGTTTTTTGTTAATTTCAGGTGGAAACTGAACGGCACAGTGCTCAGTGTGAAACCCAGCGGCTCCCACTACAGCCTGTCTGGAGGCAACCTGAGAATCAGCCGTCTGAACAAGGACCACGACGCAGGGACGTACCAGTGCCTCGCCTCCAACTCCTTCGGGACCATCGTTAGCCGGGAGGCCAGTCTGACATTTGCATGTGAGTTTTAAACCTTTCTAAACCAATGGGTTTTTTTGTGTGTTTATTTTTGCTTTGTTTTATGGGTGTAGCTTAAAAGTGTGTCAGTTTGAAACGGTTTGTCAGTGGCAGTCTGGGACGGCAGCCTGAGACGCCTGTCCCTCTGGGGATCTGAACGCTGCCAGTGGTCCGATGAGTCTCTTCTCCTAAAGAAAGTTGCGTGTTTTGAGTCAACGGCACAGAGCCGATTGAAGAGCTGCGTACGCCGCAAACAGCTGACCAAAACAAGATACACTCAACCCTCGTTTCCCTAAGGTAGGAAATTACTCACGATACCGCCACTACCTGTTATTGTGCATTCGACCAAGAAGAAAATAAAGTAAAAAAATCAAGAAACAATTCAAAAGAGGCTCTCACATAGAATTCAATCAATCAGGCGTACAGGAGGTGGAATGCGTCTAATGAGCAGTCATCCAGTTTCGCATCAGAATAGATTGGTTGAAGTCTAACTCTGGGCCTTCAGATTCCTAAAGAAACACAAGTCAATAGGTGCCAATGGGCCCATTTATCGGCCGCAGCGTAAATGATGACGTTATGTAACTGAGTGATGGCGCACTCAGATTAAATTCTGAAAGCTTCCCTTTAAGCGACAAGGACGTCAATATATCTTCGGCCATTTTATTTTCTCCGTGAGTCCACGCGGCTGTTGGTAAGTCGGTCCCTCGCTGCAGAAAGAACGATTCTTTCTGCAGAAGTGGACTGCGCTACGGTGACAGTTCCATCAATTGTTAAGGCTTTGACCTTACCAGCCCACAACTCCTGTCACACCGTCAAGGAATGGTTGTACGGTCGGATGTCATTCATCTTCTTTATTACACACTGTAATGCTTAATTAACTTGTGTCATGATCCAAAGGTTAAAGTTCAACAAAATCATTTAAAAGGGCAACCAATGTGATATATGTGTCTTTTTCCCCACACGTCGCTGTAGAAAAACAACCCTTAATGAGGCCAATGGATTCGAGCAGGAAAGGTTTTAATGTCTTATAGGAAGTGTTGAATGTATGTCCTTGATAAGGTTTATGGAAAACAAGGTCTAAAATGCATTTTTAAGACGTATCTTGCTTCGATAATAAACGTCTCATTCTTTCTTCTCCCTCTTTCTTTGTCGCTGGCTAACCTATGTGTTACACGTATACGTATATATATTATGCATCTAGTTTAATTCTGAGGCTGATTGGCTAGGTGGCTAGGCCAATGGCTAGGTGACATGCACATCATATACGGTGTGAGCTATGCGACAAACAGACCTAAATGCATCCTCCTGCCTTTATGTGTCTGGGCTTTAAAGAGACCATCAAAGTAGATTACACTATCAGGGCTCGCAGAGGGCTCCCGCAATTTATGGTTGCAATCTAAATAGAAGCATCCGGAATTTGCCTTCTTCCTCGTTGCACAATGCCTCTGGGGTTGTGCTGAATGATCATTTTCAAAGTTTACTCCCCACATCACGCACAACCCATGTTCCTCGAGTCGCACCACACTAGTCAACGTGACGTCGTTGTTCATACAGGTCTCCCTACGATTGGACGGTTGAGTCTCAAAGAGATCTTAACAAAAACCGAAGATGGACATTAAAAATATCCCATTTGAAGATGCATTATGTGCTATTTTTCACACACCACCCCTGATGTCAAACCGAAACCAGCTTTTCGGACTGTCTACCCAACTACTGATTCTCAATGGCCACATGCTTGGTTTGACATTTCAACCTCCTATTCTGTAATGTTACTCAAAGGGCCCCTACTTACTGCAGCTACCAGCAGGTATGATGTTGATTAGCCATCAAAAGCCATTTCAAACCATTTCAACCCTATAGATACATCACAGGAGTGTCCATCCAGATGTTTGATGGACAGATCCACCTACCTTACTACCCAGTGGACAGTACCAACCGGCGGGCTAGCAGATAGCATACCGTATATGAATCGCCTCTACAGGAAAAGTGTTTGACTTCAAAGTAAAGGGATTTTTATAAGTTGTCCAATTGTGGAGGTTCTCTTTTTCATCCTTGCATACCACCCCCAAGATATTCACTGGCCCAGATTTTGGCCCCACCTAATTAAACCCTTTTTTTTTTGTGCGCGCTGCACATTGATTTGTAACGAACAATCCGTCCGCCGCCCCCGTAGGTGTGTGTACACCTGCATGCAAAGGAGTCCTGTGCTCTCCTGCCGCGGACTTATTCAAATTCCATAACCCCACAGTGCAACAGAGCTACATGTAATAATTAGATCGGACACAATTTTTTATTCAGTCTGTATTTAAATTTTCTCCCTGGGGTAATATTTGTTTAGTCTACGCGTCGGCTATAGGGCCATCCAAGGTTATCGTTTGAAAGTGGGCGAGGCTCCAGACTTGTTCAGCATTCCCCTCCCTTTCCCTCCAAAACTTTTGATGGATGATGCTACTTCTTGAGAGCAGCGCGGCTGTCCACGCGCCCCGGATAACGGATGGGCCTGTGGGCGCTCTCACTCAATACTGGCTGCCCTTGATTAGTATGTCTATCGATTCCATATCGGTGATTATGTAAAATATGTACGCCCATAATTCATACTGATGAGTGCGGTCAATGTGTGCACCGCAGCCCCACATCCCGGAGCCCGGTGTGGGCAGGCCCTGCGCCGAGGCACAAAGACAGACAGGTCGTAGCGGTGAGGAGGACAATCTTTACGGCACAATGAGCCGGCCGCCCCGACGCAGCTCCACTGCATTGGTGGAAAAGGTTCAGGTCAAAAAGGGATCTTTGTGAACACGGGTACACGCTGAGTACCGTCACCTGAATATTATGTAGGATGGTCCAGTGAAGAGTGGCTGTTTGACTCCCAGTGGAAAGGTTCTGGGTTCAGACCTCGAATGAAGCGAAGTCTACTTGTAGGCATCTTCGAGCTTAACCTCTCACCCTAACTTCCAATGCGTCTAACCTACACCCACTGTAATTCACTTTGGATATAAGCATCGGACAAATGGCAACGAGAATTTTGCTTTAAAGAAGCAAAACATGGGCCTACGAGCCTCAAATGCAGCCCCTGGTTCCCTCGATCTTACCACTGCCGTTTGACAAGGGACTTTGAATGTGTGTCCGGTGTCAGACTGGCTGATATTTTGCCAAGCATGCTGTGGAAATCTCAAGCTTTCACTAGGGTAGGACTTTAGAGGCCTTGAGGGGAAACATGAATACCTCATTTAAATGCAAATAAATCCTCTAGACCCCTCTCAGCTGTTGTGATAATGCGGTGTGAGCATATTGACTCGGTTAATGAGGTGTAAATAGCTAATGGGTGTACTCTGGTGCTTATCTGTGGTATACTATCAAGATATTGCACAGGAGGGAGCTCAATAGTATAGCATAACATACTTAAACCCTGCCGTTCATCTCCTTTCTTGGAGGCACATAGATTAGAGGAAGAAGTCAGCCATATGATAACCATATAATTAAAAAGGCAACAAAGGCAGTGTGACACAAAACACAAACACACCATCTGTGTGTGTGCGAATGCAGCCGCACACACACACACACACGCATTCTTGCACACACATATTTTGGAAGGCGAAGAGCATCCTTTCGAACTCGTTATGCCTCATGATAACCACATAATTCAAAATGCGATGGGAGGCACAAACATAATAGCACATATCATCCATGTCTGTGAGCTCGCATGGCTGCACACACACACACACACACACACACACACACACACACACACACACGCAGGACACGTATGCACGAGTCCGCACCCTCCGTATATTGGCAGACAAAGGGGTTCCTTAAGGATGCTCTCAGGTGGTAATGAATCACATGGTTACGGCGGGACAGGCGTGTGGAAGTGTGATAAGTCGCGGTGGCATTTGGAACTGCTCATATATCTGGGATGTGATCATCAGGCTAATCGGGGAGATCATTGTTTGTAATGTCAGCCCAGGTTAACGGTAATTGATGCTAATGCGTCTAGATGGGGCATCACATTTACTGGTCCTGAGGACATTAATCATTGTTAGCCCCGCTTCCCCTTTAAGAGACAGCGCTGGAGTCCATCGCCCGAAGTCCCAGTAGTTTTTTTTTTGGTATGCTCCCAGTATATTTTGATTTCGTTTTTTTATCATCCCAACCGAGCAAATCAAAGGGATTTCCAATGTCTGTGTCGATCTCTTTGTTTCATGTGCTCCTGTCTTTTTTATTATACATCCCAGTAATTATGTGCACAGCTGCGCATGCACAAAAAGTGTGCCTTTGCCACAAATCCCCGTTTTACAATGTCCCCTTGTCTGCGATGCAGTTTCTGAAGTCATTCGCCCGTATCAATAAAATACTCTTTCATTGCCGTCCCCGAAGCCCCCTGTCTCGCAACAGCGGGTTTTTGGGGGGCTCATCTCGACCACTCAGTGTGGGCGGACGGGCGCAGTTGAATTTTACCACCCTGGCTCAAAGCTTTCAACGCGGGAAGAGCATTCGACCAATCAGGACGAGGAAAAACCTCCAGCAGGCCCGAGAGAGGCAGGCGTCTCCGTTCCTCTCATGAAAAAAGCTTTAATCTCAACCCAAAAAAAAAAGCACACCCCCCCAAAAAAGATTTTCGGAACAAAGAAATAAATTTAGTCTCTTCTGTAGCCACATGTTTTTAGAGACGTTTTTTTTTTTGTTCTTCCTTTAATCTAACCTTCTATCGTACCTTCAGATGAAAGCAAGTGGTTGGGCCACTCCAAAGCCATTTCTGGGCCATTTTGGCGGTTGTCAGACTGTGCCAAAACCGACTTTAAAGGACAACCAGAAACACTTGCTTTAAATACATTAGGAGTCCATCTTGCTACCCGAGCAAACACGCTCAATACCCTTTCTTTATTAAACAAGATAGGATGTTAGACTTTAGATAGTAAACCAGGTAAAAAAAAATATATAAGGAAAAACCTTGAGACCTGCAATAATTTCATTAAGAGCCGGTGATTGTAGCTCAATATCCAATAACACTTTTGTTCTGAGGAAAGATAAATCATGGTCCTCCCCGCTGCACGGGGGGAGGATCCCAGAGCCAGCCGACTGTAATGCACAGAGACAGTGATTTGCAGGCTAAAAATGGCAGCCGACAGCCAATTTGTCATTCCATCTATGGATTGCCCTCATATACTCAATTATTCTGGGGCACAGTATCTTGTTTTTTTTTGAGCGAGCAGTTAGAAGCAGTGCAAAATATGTAGTCCATAAATTAAACATGTCGGAGAAACATTTGTATGTTTAATTGTGGGCTTTTAATGGTGTACTATCTCATACTTGAAGTCTAGACTAGCCTTGCAGCCTAGTCGTAATCACCAAGTGTAAAGAGAATAGCATACAGATGATATAGCATATATTAAAAATGACCCTTAAGATGGTCTTTTTAGGAGTATAAATCTGCAGGAATTGTTAACCATTTAATTAGATTCCATATAGTCTCATGAAACTACCATTCAAATTGCTAAAGGGCTAAGGGCAGATGAATGTGTTAAATCATAATGAAAGGTGGTTCCTTAATGGCCAAGTCAATATGACACATATTAACTGACCAGGGAGTCCTTGTTGTAAATCAGCCAACTGTCGAACAATTGTACATTGTATGTACGATTGTACGTACACACACACATACACAACAATTGTACAACAACAATTGACTAATCAGCCATGGGGTTCAAGTAGGGCTTGATGGAAGTCTGTGCCTGCACTCCTCATCTGCCTCCACAACAAAGAGCAAGGATGCCTTATTCATGGCTGTTGCATTTTGAGTATCTCACTCTAGACAACACAAAAGGGAAGCAGTATTTAATTCACTCAAATCACTGCGTTTTGGATTAAATTTTCTCCTCAAAGAGATATGCCAAACACACACACACACACACACACACACACACAGCATTAAATCTAATCTCGCCTCTGCACGGCAGTCCTCAGACTTGTAGCATTTCCAGAGAAGACATCGTCCCCTCCCACCACTCCCATTGTGTTAGTGCACACTCAGCCATGACCCCCTCTCCGCTCTCCTCCTCCGTCTTATCTCTGAATTAACTTCCCAGCCAGATACCGCCGGGCGAGAAGGAAATAAAATTAACACAAGGAAATAGCTGGCTAACGCCGTTATTATTATTATTATTATTATTATCCCTTCAGTTGTCCTACGAAAATCCTGGCTAATTCAGGAGTCTTCTCCCTAGGTGAACCTTACCAGGAGTTGGTTGGTTGTGATGAACACACGCAAGGGGGGGGGGGGGGGTACTGATAACCGCTGGAGCTATTAAAACCCCTGATGTGTGACCAAGTGGGAACTGGTGGAATGCGCTCGCCAACCCAGAGAGAGCGAGGGAGAACGGAGTCTGTGTGAGAGAGCGAGGGAGAACGGAGTCTGTGTGAGAGAGACAGCGAGAGAGAGCGAGGGAGAACGGAGTCTGTGTGAGAGAGACGGAGAGAGAGCGAGGGAGAACGGAGTCTGTGTGAGAGAGACGGAGAGAGAGCGAGGGAGAACGGAGTCTGTGTAAGAGAGACGGAGAGAGCAGAGATCTCCGTGATTTCCCCTCCTCCCCTCATTAGGGTGTCACTCTTTTTTCTCGTGCCGTGGAATCCCAACGCAGCAGCAGCTCATTTGCTCGACCTTGTTTCAAACTTGTTTTTGTTGTTGTGATACCGTCACACATTTCATACAGCATGTTAAAGGCTTGTTGGTGAAGATATTTATATCGTTTTACTATTGTATCCTGTGCAACACTGGTGTCTCTGTGTGTGTGTGTGTGTGTGTGTGTGTGTGTGTGTGTGTGTGTGTGTGTGTGTGTATGATATAGTATCCTACCATACTCCATTTTTCTAGAGGTCATAGAGGACGGATGCTATGCTCTTGTTTCTAAAGCCAAATACCCCCCCCTCCCCCTCCCCATACTTAAACACCTGCCAAGAATCTCTCAGATGGTCTCCCTAATTGTGGAACTATTCTCCTACGAACCCTCGGTCCATCCGGTCAGTCGGCGCCTAAAAAGAAATGAGCTGAACCAGAGGGGCAATGAGGAGGAGCTTTCAAACTCCGCGCCTCATATCAGCAGAGACAGAATAGTTTGGCTTCTGTGGCGACTCTTTCCCGGCAGCGGTTTAGTCGCTCCGACGAGACACTGGGTAGAACGGGTTGGAACCGGTCTCGGGTTTGTTAGAAGGGTTGTCAACACCGATGGTCACAGGTCTGAACAGCTGCTTAAGCCCTGCCTTAACCTGAGCGTTGTGTCTTTTGTTCTTCTGGATTGCCGTGATGTTCTGTGCAACGGCAAATGTGTTTCTGGCTGAATGATTGTGAAGAGCTTTTCCGTCGCTTCGTCCCTGTCCTGTACTGGTACCAGTGCCTGAACTACACTGATGGCACTTTTTTGTTTTTCCAGATCTAGAAAACTTCAAGACACACAAAAGAGGCTCCGTGTCGGTGCGGGAAGGACAAGGGGTGGTGCTCCTGTGCGGACCGCCTCCGCACTCAGGAGGTAAGATAACAAACAGCGGCTTTTTGTTGTTGTTGTATTTTGTTTTTATTCAATTGTGATTATTCATTCATGAAGAAGGCCGACAGTAAGACCGAAGTTACACTTTCACCACCGCATTGAAGGATTGTGCGATGGAGAAACACAGCGGCCTTGTTTCTGTTGTTTTTATTATTTTCTCCGACGGAAAACGTGTCTTCTAGGGCAAGTTAGCGTGTTAGTTGTTGGCTTGCGTGTTTATGTTGTGTGCAGTCACTGTTTAGTCATTTATTTAGCAGACACCTAATCCCAAGCAATTTGGCTTGAATTCAGATACATTTCCTTAATGAGGGAGTTTTACGTAAAGTGGCCGAATCACTTGGAATGACACAAGTACTGACCAACGACCCTGTAGTTGAAGACCATTAAGCTCTTCCAGAACGAAAAAAAATGATATATTATTTTAATGAGTTGGCTGTACTAGTGGGCCGTTAAACGATCCACGATCCAAATACAGAGATTATTTAGAGATTACGAAAAGTGCCGTACAGCCTAATTAAGCTGTTGTAATTAAGTGCAGTTGTAACAGTAGTCAGTGATGAACAGTGTGAAGAATCACTGTGTCTCGCTTCAAATAATACTGCTCCCAATGAAAACATTACATTTAGCACTGACGCTTCCAGACCATAATATTCTGTCCTGAGCACTTAATTATTATTTACTAACTCAGTTTCCTTTTTTCGCCATGATTAGTCCTCATTTCAATGATAACCTCGGATGACCCCATCAGAGACCAGCACCCAATGAGCACACTTAGGCATGAAAGGAAAACTATGAGTGGTACACCATTCAGCTGCCACAAGTCCAAAGTACACACACACACACACACACCACACAACACCACACACACACACACACACACACACACACACATACACAGGTGGGGGATTTACAAAAAAAAGAATTAAGATTACGCATACTATTATCATTCAAGGTTTAACAAATAACCAGATATGTCCTTAATTATCTACAGGATTCAAATCGTCTTACAAAAGCCATATGGATATAAATCCATCATTCTTCATGTAAGAGTTATGTGTGTAATTTATTCAGTTTTGTGTTATCAGAACACTGAATTTCTTGAAGTAATTTTTTCAAAGTCGCTTCTCTGGCACTACTTTTATTTTTAAATGGAAGGATATTTCCTCCTCTTTTCTTTCACTGCAACAGATGTTTCAATTAATACCGTCCCCCTTTCTCCCTAAATGTTCAGTGCAACACCTGTTTTAATTACCGTTCTCATTTGACAAGCACCTAAAACGTTTCACTGATTCATGTGCCAATCTGTTGCTGTGTGGGGGAACAAAATCTGCTTTGTAGCCTAAGTGTTATATTCTTTGCCTTTTTTTTTTTTTAACCGGCAAAGTACCTGACAAGGTTAATGCCTGATCCGATATCAGGGCGTTATTTATCTGCGTATTTATCCCGCAAATCCCTCAACTGAACCCATCTGCTTCTTCTGATTGTTTTGCCATTCGAGTTATTCCTTCTTATTGGTTTTTTTCATCTTTCGGGTCCCAACAGAAATGAAACATATGCTGAGGCGGCTCGATTTTTAATACCTTGTGTTTTATGCTGACACCGTCATCCAATCCGGTGGCGGTGGAAGGAAGGGGGTGCGTGGAGGGGGTTCTCTTTAAGAGCCACGACGCAGCCTCCCTCTCCAACATGACAGCCAGAGTCTCCAGGCTCCCCCCCCCCCCCCCCCCCCACCCCCCCCGGCTCCTCCTGCTGTACTACGAGCAGGCCTACGGAGGGCCGTGGCACGCCGTCTCAATTAGAGGGATGCTGGTTCAGACCCCAGGCTGCTGTATTAATGGGCTAGGGGCCGTTTCCTAGGGGCCACCAGTGTGATGTGGGATTGAGAACGTGGTCGTCGTACGTGAAATAGGCGAAGTAGGACAGACGTGAGTCGTTGTACTATTATGGCATTCCAACATTCATTCATTGTTATTGTTATGATCAATAATGGCACTTATGCATTTGCACACGCACGCTGACACGCACAGACACACACACACACACACACACACACACACACACTCATACATACATACAAATAAACATGCACACACACATTCAGACGTGCACACACACACACATTCACACAGCATCCAAACCAGCAAGACCGAGTCTCAAGGCCATGTGCCGCAGCTATCGGTTTCCTCTGCTGACCGGTCATGTCACTGTGGTTACATCAGATCTGTCAGTTGTCACAACTGAAAGCAGGTCACTTTCCTCAGAGTGCTGCACGGATTACACAGATTACAGCTATAGTGTTTTTGTTTTGTTACAGAACAAATGACAGTGCTGTGTTTGTGGTACGTCATTATCAGTATAAGACTTTATATACGTACGTAAACATATACTCATACATAACGTGTGTATATCTTTATGTATGGTAACGTGTTTATATTTGTTCATAAAGTGAGAGCCAGTTGAAATTTCAATAAAAAACAAA
>NC_140272.1:20062459-20064959 GCF_964030765.1 Micromesistius poutassou
GCTTAGTGTGGAACCAGGTAACAAGAAGCTTGTTATTGAACCAGGTAACAAGAAGCTTAGTGTGGAACCAGGTAACAGGATGCTTGTTATTGAACCAGGTAACAAGAAGCTTGTTATGGAACCAGGTAACAAGAAGCTTGTTATGGAACCAGGTAACAGGATGCTTGTTATGGAACCAGGTGACAGCTTAGTGTGGAACCAGGTAACAAGAAGCTTAGTGTGGAACCAGGTAACAAGAAGCTTAGTGTAAAACCAGGTAACAAGAACCTTAGTGTAGAACCAGGTAACAAGATGCTTGGTGTGAAAGCAGGAAAGGCAGATGTGTGGACCATGCACACTATAGCAGGCCTTCAAAAACACATTACTGCTTAGCAGTAGGAATACGTCTCCCTTTATCTCTCTCTCTTTGCTTTCAGTCCACCTTTCTTGCACACTCTCTCCAGAGTCTCTCCATCTCTTTCTTGTTATTTCTTTCCCCCCCTTCTCCCTCCTTCTCTCTCTGTCCCACTCTTCCCCCCCCGTCTCTCCCTTCATTCGTTCATTCATTTATCCCTCTCTCCCTACCTCCCCTTCTCTCCATCTCTCTGTCCCTTATCTCATCTGTCAACCCCCCCGTCTCTCTCTCTCTCTCTCTCTCTCTCTCTCTCTCTCTCTCTCTCTCTCTCTCTCTCTCTCTCTCTCTCTCTCTCTCTCTCTCTCTTTCTCTCTCTCTGTCGCCAGTGTCTCCCCACCCAGCATCCAAAGCCCCTGATATTCATTTGAGGGAGGTGGGGACGGGGATGAAGGCTCCATGCCCAGATAAGGGGCAACAACACACCCCAGCAGACACACCGCGCCGAGGCATCCACACACTGCACACCCTCACGTGCACAACGCCAGCCACACGTGCACTCGCCATTTGACAGACCAGTGCTCTAGCTGTGCTCAGAGCACACCGTGTATATAGGACAATTTCACACCATGGAACTCCAAAGTAAAAGCGCCGAGGGGTGGAAGGAGTGTGTGTGTGTGTGTGTGTGTGTGTGGGGTTGGGGGAGGGGGGCGGGGGGGACTGACTGGTTTCACTTTCACTGTTTCAAAAGACTCAACAAAAGAGCGAATGTTGTATTTGACGAAAAAAGCACGACGGACCCGATCTGAAATGAAGTGGTGTGGCTTTTTTATAACGCTTCCGTGACGAAGATCCATTAAGAGAGGCCAATTCTCCCCCGCTGTCCCCCAGTGGGATGAGGAGCTGAAGGGCCGTCACTTCCGCTCTGCCTCAGACCGCTGCTGCATTAATGGGCCCGGCCTGAGAGACCTGCGTAGGTCTTTGTGTCCCACAATTACTCCACTGGCTGTGGACCTAATGCAGCCGACCTCCAGGAGGACGCCCGCCTTAAGGGCCACTCACAATTTTAATCGTGTGTGTGTGTGTGTGTGTGTGTGTGTGTGTGTGTGTGTGTGTGTGTGTTTTTTTTTCTAGAATAGAATGTCTTTTGTGTGTGTGTATTCCCGTGTCTCTGTCCACGTGTGTTTGTGTTTGTGTGCCAGTGTGTTTCTGCACTTGTCTGTTATCATGTGTGTGTTTGTGTGCGCGTGCGTGCGTGTGTGTAACCAGGTCTGTCTGCTCCTCTGCGCTCCAAAGGAACCGTACTTAAGGAGCCTCGGCACGCGGCGGGGTCACACGTCACATGACTCACGCCGTGGTGGATCATTGGGGACAAAGCGACATCGGTCTTTTTAACTACGCTGTCTTATTGGACATTTTTAATAACACAGAGCACTACAAATGTGTCCTGAAAAAAACGCAGTGATACATGATTAATGTGCTGCAATACGACCTGTAAAAGCGACTGTATTTGTCGCTTTTTGTCTGTTCTAGCCATGGTCGTTGTGTGTGCATATGTGTGCATATCCATATCCCTTCTGTGTGGTCTGTGGTACAATCAAACGATAAAAACGATATGGGCTTTGTCTGAGGTTGGAGTCTGCTTGGCTCTGCCTTCTTTATATATATATATATATATATATATATATATATATAGATATAGATATAAGGAGGAGCCGTTTGTACCATGGGAGTTGAGATACAGGTCCTTAGGAAACAGATAGGGGTGAGGGTGCCTTGCTCATGGCTGCCTAGAGGTGTAGGCTGAGGACAAGGGGGACTGAAACCAGGGGCTCATGGTTGTGCGGTGAACACCTTACCTGTCCTCCTTCTGACCCGTTCTACGACATGATTGGATAATATATTTGTGTGTGTCACAGCAGAACGTACGGGACAGTAATAGAGATACAACAAAACTGATTACAATTACACAAGTACAGACGAAAATATGAATAAATACGGACAATGTTCCTGTACACACAATACGAGTGTTTGAATGTCACTGCAAAAAAAAACATAACCCGAGCCACTACCCCTCAGCCCCCCGCTTACCAGAACACGTGTAGGGCCAGCGGCGGTACGTATCGGTGCACATATCAGACGGCGTCCTCACCGGTACCAGACAGGGGG
>NC_140272.1:20069959-20084959 GCF_964030765.1 Micromesistius poutassou
GCCGCCCACGCCGCTGGTGCTGCGTAGCGACGGTGAGCCGCAGGCCTCCACAAACCTTTATTTATATCAGGCCTTTTTTTCGTACAAAAACAGCACAAGGTACTGCAATACCGTGAAGGTACGCCGTGTTCCGTCTGGGCAGCTCTCAATGCTGTTGTCTGCGTTCGACGGAGGGATATTTATGGTGTAGCGCTGTTGTGTGTGGTGCATTTCCTGTACAACATCCCTCATTATAAAGCTTGTACTCAAAGACGTGTTCTGGCTTAAAGGAAAGAATCAGAAAGTCGCCGTGAGTGGTAACCATGGAGATAACATCTCCCCCTGATTTTATTTTTTTCAAATCTTGTTTGAATTTTTACTTATTAAGAGGGTGCACTTTAAGTTTAAAAACTGTAGCCAAAACAACAACACTATGAGATGGCCAGTGGTCCAACAGGTACCGATAAATGACACAAAATGTTGCTAGCTAATTATGGATTGTGAAATGCTTTGGGTTTTTGTTTCTTGTGTTTTGTTGTTGTTTTATCAATAGAATAGCAGCTTTTTCCAGGTTGGATTTGATGAGCAGAACGATTTGTTGGAGTGCATAAACTGATTTATAGTCGCTCGCAGTGAATGGAACTTGTTTGGTTGGTAGCTGAAAATGGGACGAGCGGTGGTATTAAAGATACAAATTAAATGCAAAGGTCAATTAGCTGTATTCAGGCTAATTTGACCATGTCCTTTAGCATGTGGATCTAATGCTTTAGGCTGGCCTTATCAAAGCTCTCCAGCCAAAGGTCACACTTGGCAAGTAATCTCATTGTGGACTTTTATTTTTTATTTGGTCTTAGGAGAATGTTCCCTACCTTAATCATCGTCATCTAACCGACAAAAGAAACCTGCCTCTCCCCTAAACCGTCTGCGTTCCTGAACATATTTTACTAGGTCAGACTCATTGGGGTTGGGGGGGGAGAGAGAGAGAGATTTGGTCAGTTCATCCACAGGGGCATCAAACACGCTGGAATGAGGGCTTCTGGACCTTCAAGTATCAGTTCACCGCGTATGTCCTTGTAGGATAAAGGAAGACAAGCATGAGAGGAAATATGTGAACCTCAGTAGATTGGATCCAAAATTTAGTCCACTTTGGATCCAGGGATCTGTAGCTGTGAGGCAGCATCAATAAGGCAGCATCTATGTACCAAAATGCAATTTACTTCTTATTTACTTATTCCAATTGCATAGATTTTTCCGAACAGCAGTTAACAGTTCCTGGGGGTAAACAAACAGTTCCTGTTAAGTCTCATTAAGAAACACCACCTCTTTGGATGCACATTTACTTTTAAAGCAGTACTCAGAAATGAAATACCGTTAAACAATTACACAACGCCTATGACAAGAAATCGTGGTAAATTGTTTTTCGAGGTTCTTTTTTCTGTAAGCTTAATACTCAGATTAGATGTCCGGGGTGACAACGCATCAACTATCCACTCCCACACAACCCGGTCACACATCGCAATGAGGCCATGGGTGGGAGGTGTGGGGGTGATCTCCAACCAGTGTCCTCTGTGAAAGGTCACAGCATGAAACAATTACCACCACCCCTCTCCCCCACCTGTCTAGTTTAACATCGGTGTGAGGGGCAGTGGTACCTTCTCAGTGGTAGCAGACACAGCTGTGATAAGAATCGGAATTAGCTTTCAGCGAGCCGTCAGGGCGCCTGCTTGATAAGGCATCAACACCTGGACGGAATCAAGGAGACGGAATTGGCCCGCGTCCCACTTACCCACCAACGAAACCCCCCCCAGCCCCCCCTGGATTCCTGTCTCCAGAGCAATTTGTGCGATGTGGTCACGAATAGCGACAATGAGGGGACACTTGTATCACCCAGCACTGTTGGTAAAGAGCCACTGCCATCATTATCATACCTTCAAATAAGAAATGGCACCTGCAAGAGTGACACACATGGGTGTATCCGAGGACAGTACTATTTCCAAGAGCACAGAATAGCTGTGCAGTTTAGTTTTGGTCTCCCCTGTTCGTCCCCAGCTGGTTGTTTATAGATGCTCAGCCAGCAGTGGAAGTACTCATTTGATTGTCTCTGTGTCATCGCAAGTATTAGATGCCTTTGGGCACACTTACTTATTCTCATGGAAAAAAAGAGAAAGAAAGCTGTGCTTTAGTGGCTTTTCTACACCGGTAATAAAAAGAAGCAGTGCTTTTCTTTGGTCATGTCTTGCCGTTGTGTGGCGACGGCTATAAATAAGCCTAAAACAATAACAGAAATTGTGAGGACCCAGCTGTGAACCGCTCAAACGCCATACGATCTTATCTTAAGGAAAGTCATAATGGTCATACTTATTGTAGCATTTTCTCGACAACCTAGATACCCTCCACATGTCCATTTGTTCATGATATGGATGTTATGGATATGAAGTATCAGGCATAGGCCTATTTGTAGTACTCCCCAGTAAGGCTGTTTAGCTCAGTAAAATGTTCTTCTCAAGATTAAGCTATGATAAATAAACTATACTATTTTGGTTGGCAGTTGGCAAAAAAAATCGGACACAATGTCATTTGCAATTGATATCTTGTATAAAAGGATTTGGTGGCCTATTCTTTGTCAACGTTGAAGAAATGCTTTTAAGACGCCATGCTTTGGATCATCAAATACCCCGAAATCCAATAATCTAGTCTACAGAGAAACGTGAAAATTAAAATGTCAAAGGATACACAAATGGACCTAATTCAATTGAGTTTGATAATGCAATATAGGGACCAGATACATTATAATTGCCTCTCTTTTTGAAATGCTACAGCATTTGGAGACAAGGAATTGCTCTTTTAAGATCCTTGGTTTTTAAAAATCACACGCAATAACGCCGGTGCTTGCTGTAAAACATGCTTGTAGCTTACGTATCCTATTGAAACCTGCGTGTCAATAGGCTGCCACTGTCATATTCCACGGTTCTTCCTCCAGGTGTGATGGGCGAATATGAGCCAAAGATAGAAGTGCAGTTTCCAGAGCTGGTCCACGGGGCCAAGGGATCCACAGTGAAGCTGGAGTGTTTCGCACTGGGAAAGTAAGTTGACTCTTACGTGAGTGCCATTCAAATACTGCCATTAGTGTGAGCATCGGTATAAAAGTGTGTCGTGATAAAAGTGTTATTGTTCGTATAAATAGTGTTTGCATTTGTAGAAGTAGTGTGTGCTGTAGTAGGCTACTAGTGATATGCCCAGAACAGCTTGAGGGATTCCTATCTACAGAAGGATGACTTTTTACAATATTGCTAATTAATTACAAGTACTTGCAATGGTGCCAAAATAGTAAGTTCACATATGGGCAGTAATACTCTTCTTCTACTCTGGCAAACGTCAGTATCTATGCAGTAGGATAAGATGAGGAAAGAAGGTCATAAATGAAATGTACTTGATAACAGAACAAGAATAGAACAGAATTGCTTTTGGCCTCGTCTCAGATTAATTAACAGGGTACATTACATACAGACACACATCACATAAAGCAATTACATGAAGGTGTTGGGCTCCGTCGCAGCGGGTTAATCAGGTCAGGAACCGAAGACGTCACAGAATGTGGATAAAGGAGCAAACACGCTTGGGGATTTAAAGATGAGATGTCGTCCACCATCTCCAGCTGTGCATTGGTTTGCATTAGACGATTCCTTCTCTGGGTTCAAAACACTCAAATGAATTGTGTCTGACTGGGGTCCCTGTCGACAGATAAAGAGGTTCAAGACGGGGTCAGAAGAAATGGCTCTCCGTTAACATGCCATATAACGTTACAAAAGAATAATAATGAAATCTACTATATCACTCCCTGAAAATAAACTCCCTGAGGATTTAAGACTTGCCCCAACTCTGACCACTTTTATGTTTACTTTAGCTTTCTGCTAAATCTTAAATACATTGCACTTTAAACTTTTGCACTTTTTCCTCAATGCATTTTTTACCTTTATTTTATTTCTCTATTTTATTTTATTATTTCATTTTATTGCACAACGGTCTTTTTATGTAAAGCACTTTGAGTCTGCCTTGCGTATGAAAAGTGCTCCATAAATAAAGCGGCCTTGCCTTGCCTATATAATCTTGTTTGGAAAAATAGCAAACGGCAGCCAGCTACTCTGTAACCGGGGTGTTTTGGCTCTACTTCAACATGTAAAATGATCCGCTGGTCCAGATGTGAACCTGTGTAACGTGTGTGTTGTCCCCCAGCCCCGTGCCCTCCATCAGCTGGAGACGGGTCGACGGCGTCCCCTTCGCCCGGAAGGTGGACACGCGGAAGGTCAGCGGGGTCCTGGACATCCCCTACTTCCAGCAGGAGGACGCCGGCACCTACGAGTGCGTGGCGGAGAACTCCCGGGGCCTCAACACCGTGAAGGGGAAGCTCTCTTTCTACGGTAGGGGGGGGCCTGACACACACACACACACGCACACACACACACACACACACACACCTAAACAAACACATACACACACACACACACACACACACCTAGACAAACCTGCACACAGACATACACATACAGAGATACACACATACACACACACACACACACACACACACACACACACACACACACACTGTAACACATACCCCCTTGCACACAAAAACACAGAAACACACACTCACACACAAACGCCTGCACACAGATACACAACCACACACACAAACACACATACAGACACACACAAAAAGGCCAACACTCATGTGCACAAGCACCAACACACACACACACACTCAATATCTACCCCCGGCATGTCCGTCAGATGTGCTCCAGCTGACAGAGACGAGGGGGTAAAGATAAAAAAATCCCCCTTCTCCGATTAAAACATAAACTTATACAGGTGATTCACCAAAGGCGCGCGTGTGGGCGCCCACAGCATGCGATGCAAAGAGGGACGGCTGGTTTTTCCTACTTTCCTTTTTACAGCACATCAAAATGATTAAAGCACTCCTGTCCGCCGCGGTGCGCTTAATATCTCCTGATCCAGATTAAACGGGAGACACGCACGTGTGTGTGTGCACGGAGCGAGTGCTCGGATATGACCTTGTTGGTACCGGCGGTATCGGACTGCACCAGATGGCGGGTAGATTGACATCCAAGTCGAGCGGCCATCAAAGCCGCTAAATGTACTACACTTAGACCACCAGCCCGTTATGTCGGGGACGGGAGTCTGCACCAACGCATCTGGACCAGGCGGGGAGAGCTGGTGGGACATCCGTTCATTGTCAGCCGGGGTAATTGTTGGGCGAACGGGGGGTCCCTGAGTGACGACTGAGCGCTGGGTGGCAGAGAAAGCACGCCTGACGCGGGAGTCAGGTTTGCGTTGATGTGTCCCTCTGTTAAATAACTCCAGGTTTGCGTGTCGTTTTCAGTCATTTCATGTGAAGTGAAGAAATTGGGATGGATAATGAGCGAGTGACAGAGAGCGATGGTGAGAAAGAGAGAGAGAGAGAGCGATAGAGAGGGAGAGATACAGAGATAAAGAGAAAGAGCGATCGAGAGACAGAGAGAGAGAGAGATAGAGAAAGAGTGAGAGAGAGGGTGAGAGAGACAGAGACAGAGAGAGAGAGAGTAAAACCTGTAGTATTTCATACTTGATGTCCTCTTAAGTGGGTACCTGCAGGCTATCTGGGGATTTCCTCTGCTGGCTCCGCTCACCGCTGCATACCTAATGATCCATCTACCAGGAAGACCTCATCAGCCTCTCGGTATATTAAAGCACATTTGTTTTGATTTCCTTCTTCCTTCTTTGATTTCACCGACGATGGATCACACACACACACACACACACACACATACACACACATACACACACATACACTCACACACATACTCTACCCACTAGAGTGGATCTTAGACGCAGTGTGTCTTATTTTAAGACACAGGGAATCCGTGCCCCAATTCCCTCAGGGTTTACAGGAAAACCCTTCTTCCCCACGACACACAAGTATAACAAAAACATACACTAACACAGTCACACACCTGCATGAACACGCACAAACACACACACACACACACACACACACACACACACCTAAATGAACACACACACACACCAACATATAGACATACACATATACTTACACAACATGACAACATTAACACATACGTACGCACTAACACATACACACACACACACACCAACATAAACACACACAAACACAGACTAACAGGAACAAATGCATACAAACCAACCCAGGCTAACACACCTACATAAACACGCATACAAACCAACATGAACACATTGGACACTCTAACACATGCGTATACCTACATTAACACACACACACACACACACCTATATAAAACATGCAAAATAAAACACATATAAAACAACAACCTATATAAAACACACACACACACATACTCAAGACACACATACATGCAGAACCTGTCGACTCTCTTAAATGTTTACAAAGAAATGTTGACAGAAAGACAATTTTGGATAGTCTCTCCTTGTTAAGAGAAATATTGAAAGTCAGCAAAAGAAGTCTCTGCTGTTTAGGCGACTCATTTACCAGCAGAGAATATCGATGACACTAATGTACCAGTAAATAAAGGGCAGGGCTTTGAACGTCATGCAAACCATACTTTTCACAGAATGCTGCGGGTCAGAAGATATAAATATCAACACGTAAGTGTTCTGTTTGGGTATGTGAGGTTATTTTAACTATTGAACTGTGAGAATATGGATTTGCATTTTTTTTGTATGCCCATAATTGTGCCTCTTTGCAAAGCGCATAATTAGTTTCTGCTCGATTTCTGCTTAGAAGGAGCGAGTGTGCTAGATAGCGTCTATTCCCACCATTGATTAATACTGACAGTAAACGACCTTTGCACGGCAAACTGGGCTAATTTAGTCCTAAATAGAACGTGGGTTAGTTCTCGACAAACAGAGAAAAAGCAATAAAAAGCAGGAAGGGAGCTGGCACATAATTAGCAACTATTGTGATAAACGTAACTAATAGCATCCATGACATCTCATTTACAAGGTTTATTCATTGTTCTAACTTTTACTTCAGTCATTTGATGATTATTTTGTGTTGTTAGTGGTTGTAATAAGATAGACCAAGCAAATCATTGAAGACATTCTCTTTTTTTTGTTAGGCTGAGAGGCTCTTTCCTTGATAACGTTATTATTTAAAAGCTAGGAAAGGCAATTTAGAGAAACCAGCCACAGCTATATTTATTTTATTTAAGTATCCAACCGAAAAAAAGTCCCACCCCTCCCTTGTGACCTCCCTAGAAAACAGCTCCCCCAATATACATGACTAATTCACTGGCTTTAGCATTGGTCTGCCTAGCCTTTAGGAAGACAACGGTCATGACCAATGAGTGCACAGAAAATGTGTGCGCAGGTAGCAGAATAGGTAGATAGACAGACAGGTTGGCCAGCCAATGATCTCAATCGGGGCCAAATTAAATTATTGGACAGCGTGTAGCAAGCTTGTGACAACACCATTGATTGCTGTTTGTTGAAAGAGAATCTCATTACAGCTCAGTAGTAGAGAATTATTTACAAAACAAAAGATATTCATATACTGAAAATATCAGTTATTACATTACCGCACAGTAATGAACACACAGGTCAACTCTGTGTTTAGATCCTCCATCTCTTCTCAGGTATAACGTACTGCTCCGGTTCTGTTTGGGTTCCACATGCTCTCGCTGGGCGGAGCGCGGAGCTCTGTCACGACCGCGGTCACGACCGTCACGAAGGGTATCAGAGCTAGGGCTGTCTCCAACCGCCGGCAGAATCACAAACTGTTACTCAAACGCTTCAAAGCGGCTCTGGTTACACCTTCACTCTCCACGAGGGTGCTGACCTCTCAAAACTTAGTGTTGACCCTTTACTCCTCCTCGCACGAAGAAAGAAAAGTAAACATGATTCAGGTTCTGCTTCCTCTTGGATGCCTTGCGGACAACAGCTGCAAATGATCTGTCAACTAAGAATCATTTATATGTAACGTAATGTAGTTATGGCCGATAAGATGTACCAAACGGTGTCACAATTTGTCATCAGTTGCAGTCCTTGTCCATTTATCAGGGTAAATATATATGTCTTTCACCAACAAGCTACTTGTGCCATATTTCGGCCCAGCCTCCACTTAAAAGTCAGCCTGTGTCCCGCTGTCCGCTGTGACAAGCAGCAGCAGCAGCAGCCTAACCAAAGTGCCCTAGTGCTATTTTTTTCCGGTTTCAGGACATTTTTTTCCCTTCCTTTTTTTCCCGTCTCTTTCACTCGTTCTCTCCCTCTCACTCCCTCGGTGGCTTTATGTGTGCACCAAGTGATAAAAATCTGTAATCTACTTTGGAACTCTCTTTGAATTCCGCCCGGGAGACATTTGTCTGCGGTGTAAGCCATTGGCGAGCATCGATTTGTTGCTTCTGTTTGTGACATTCCTGAAACCTGCAGTCAGGCATTTTTATTTAGAAAATATAAGGTTAATAGAAAGTCGAGGTGACGTTCTGTGGTGCAAATGATGCAAAGCAAGGTGTATAAATATATAAAGAACGTCAAAGAAAAGATCTTAATGTTCAACTTGGATAATAAGGGCTAAACCATACTGTACATAACAACACCTAAAAATAACTAGTGTATCAATGGGAATTTAAACAAGATAATTGATGTCCACCACCTCCATACTGTAACCTTTAGGTCCCACATGGATTGTACATGCTAAAAGGAAGTTTCATCACTGACTGGTCTGAAACTATTCTTATATATCTAGCCTAAGGGCTGGTGGAAGCCTCATATTTGGGCTGAGAAAATAGTACATTTGAAAAAAGAAAGAAAAAGAAAAAAAAAAGCAGTCGCCTAGTTAATAGAGTTTCACTCACGAGAGAACCCCAACACAGCTCAGTGGGGCAGCTGAGCTATCTCACTATCTCCCTTCAGCTCTTCCTGGCCTTACCTTTGTCCCGTCGCTCCGTTTATACGGCCGATAACGGGACATTACCATTCCTCAGCCGGGCTTGGCGTTGGGCCCTGATTGCGTGGGGTGCGGATCTCGATCCGGCCCGGCCCATCTCCATTTGGCGGGCCGGGCCGCTGAGTAAGACCTGATGTGTTCAAACCAAAGGCTGAGAGAGAGAGAGAGAGAGAGAGAGAGAGAGAGAGAGAGAGAGAGAGAGAGAGAGACGCATTGGCCAAAGGGTGAAAGAGATAGAGAGTGGCATGGACGGCCCTGACTGACACGGAGAGAGATGCAGAATAATCATCGACCAGCGGCCCTATAGACTGAGGGCCCCTATAGAGTGAAGGGCCGACTGGTCTTGCTGGGAGGGACTTTGGCAGCTTTGAAGGGATGGTTAATGGGACCAATGGTTAATGGTCGGGGGGATAATGGACTTTCAAAGAAGTTGTCTTCTCTGACAGATGCATGCACACACTCACACACACACACACACACGTACATACATGCACACACACACACAAGTACAAACAAACACAGATGCATTTCACTGAACAAAATGTGTGTTTTTTAACCCAATAATAAAATAAAAATGTCCCTTTCTTTTCACATTTTCAAAGCCATTGTTCTGTTAAGTATCATTTCAGCAATCTGTGGGGCACTGGGATGCATATCAGCCAAATTTAAATTTGAAACTAGAAGTAAGGACAAATTGTATGTCCTGCGTTTCTAAGAATATTTTGTCCTTTTCCAATTTTAAGGACTTATATAATTAGTGAGGAATGGAGTTCCATACACAATAAACACAAAATATATTGTCTTTTAGATATTAAACCCATACATCTTACTTATTTTTGTTACGTCTCCCTGGCTACCTGGCCTAATTTTATTTTCCTGTAGTAATTTTAATTGTGTTCCTCCCCTCATGTATATACAGTATATATATATATATATATATATATATATATATATATATATGTTTTTAATTCTCACCAAACTCAGAATAAAATACATACAGAGCATTTAGTGCTGGATGGTCACTGGCTTTGTAGTCCATTAACTGAGGAACTGAGATGTGTAGTGGCAGTCAATTTGTGGGAGATTTGTATGTACAATTACAGAGGGGTCACTGCAAAGGTCGGTCCTTGAGTCCTTGAGTGTGGTGTTATAGGTAAAGTCAGAGAGACAGAGGACCACGGGCCAACATCATTCCAAGGGCGGCCTTGTAGGGTTGCGGCTCGATGGTTAACGAACCAACACGTCTACACAGTCCGTCTCACATCCACCCACTCCCCCCTGTGCTTTTATTTTTTCACGTGTGCTAAATCTTTAGTGAGCCTTGAGTTACTTGCGTGGCATACTAGAAATCAATGTTGGCTCCTGTCTAATTGCACCATTATTTACTCAAATGCTATTGAGTAGACGAAAGGCCATGGCAAGATATTAAGGTCTGAGGCCCCATATCTGTTGTTTATGTATTGGCGCACTGTGAACTTCTTAAGATTGAATAGTTTGCTATAATGAGAATAATATCGACATTTACCTTGAATCTGACGATTGACCTAGCTCTGCAAAGCAGACATAATAATACAAAACGGAAACAATTATTTCCCGCCTTAAAGGTGAGTCACGCAACGATTCTGCATGTCGATGTTATTTATTTTGTGATGTAACGCCCACGCTCGCATTGTTTACTTCACAGCTCCACCTCATCTCATCGAGAAACCCCAAGACGTCCAGAAGTCCATCGACGACTCGCTGGTGTGGGAGTGTAAGGCGACAGGGAAGCCCAAGCCCTCCTATAGGTGGATGAAGAACGGAGAGAACCTGGAGTCCACGGAGGTGAGACACGTCTCCCGGAGGCCCCCCTTTTGTGTTATAATCCGCCGCAGCGCGCCCCGCCACTGCTCTGCAGTGTTCAGGCTGATGACAGCGCGTCTGACACAACACATTGTTCCACCGTCTCACGGCCACGAGGAGCCCTTCATTACGACGAGGAGCCCGGCGTTGTCACGGCAAAGTGTGGCACTGCCCATTGGAGCCTTTCCATGCCTCCTAATTACAACGTAGTGATTCTACTTCACAACACACTGCTTGTCCCGTGTGGAGGAAACGCCCCGACGTGATACACTCGGGCGAAGACAAAACAGCGTTCGGGGCTGTGTGTTTGTTGTAATGCCTCGACCAATTAATTGGCTAAACTGTAAGCTGGCCAAATCTGTCATGCTAGTGCAGCTCTAAAGCCTGGTGATTTAGGAGCTACTCAGACTGGGTGTAAAAGCTCTACTCTTTTAGAGAGCACTTATTATGAACGCTATGTCACCCAAGTCGAGGAAAACACATGGACTATTCACGACTAGCACACTCTCTGTTGCCAGGATTCATTTCTGCACTGCAGTACTTCAAGAACAATTCCCATTATGGGCACGCTCTTGTGAGAGATCGCTACATTATGATTACGGTATGCACACGAGTTCATAACTAACTAAATAGCGAATAATGTAGAACTCTGCGGGAGTATTCATTATGACATTTTTAGCAACGCGATTTAATATTCCCCCATCGTCGCCATTGGCTGCTTTATTCCTGGCATTTCCAGGTGATTGATGGTGGGCACTCAGGCACAGCTTGGACCTGATAAATAAACAGGCTTTATGTTAATTTCCTTCATTATGCAAAAAAGGGCCACAAACACACCAGAGGGGATCGATCAATTCTTAGATGTAATGTTACGTAGTTGGAGTGAACAAAGCTCATTTTATCGTTACCAGAGGCTGTGCCGCACACAGAATCTCTCATGAAGGCACATTTGGCCCGCTTTCTCAGGACAAAATAATCAAACACTGGGAGGAAATCATTGGCTGTCCTTGGTTTATTTGATTATTTTTTTTATTTCTGATTACATTGTGTTGTTTTGTTTTGTTACCAATGAATGATTATTTATTAGGTCACTGTAAAAACACCACATTTATATTTGAACTACTGAAATATGTCCAAAAAAAAGACACCGAAAGACATCAATCCAAACTGCAAATGACCCAGCATCAAAAGATTCCTCAGACATCCGACACATTGTATAAACATTATCTTCAACGTTTCCATATTGTATCTTGGTTATGCATGTGATATCCACATGTTATTTACAACTTAACCACATATATAATGTAGGCCTAGCTGCATTGTACACATTGTACGCACTTGTCATCCACATCACATATGCATTGTATACACTTCTCATCATGCATCCATTACACACACTTTGTTTCCAGATCGTATTGACATTGTACCTACTCTTATCCCTATACACATCATGTAAGCATTGTATCTACCTATCCACACCATAACTCCATCGTGCCCACATGGAGTCCAAGCCCACACACCCCCATAGGGCATTGAAACTATCTCCTCCAGAGTGCCATTTAAGGGCACACACAGAGACTTCACGTGAAGTCTTTTTTTAGACAAACAATCACAAATCAAATGGTTGAAATCCAAAATACATGGCTGAATGACTTAATCAGCAAAGGTGTTACATTGTTTGAAATGCTGCAGTTAACCACAGCTGCTTAATCAGTGGGGAAGGGAAAGGTCAGTGAGCTAGGGACATACGAAGAAGGGGGTGTGGCATTGTTCATTACAGGAAATCAATGTAGACCTTTCTGATTGTACTGTTGTTCACTGCAGAACCACCGGCTTG
This sequence comes from Micromesistius poutassou, assembly GCF_964030765.1. Lineage (NCBI taxonomy): Eukaryota > Metazoa > Chordata > Actinopteri > Gadiformes > Gadidae > Micromesistius > Micromesistius poutassou. Next base: position 20,082,577 of record NC_140272.1, read on the forward strand.
GGCTGATTTTGTCGTTTTGTTCGTTGTTTTTTTCACCTTGAGATTGACTAGGGCCCTGTTAACATGACGACGCTCGAGGGTGAAAATGACAAAAATATTTTATTTAGATGTGCCTTTCGTTTAGACGGCAATGGCAAAAACGCAAAAAAGTGAAACCACCCTCCAGAGTGGAAATCTTAAAAATGCTCTGATCTGCTCACGCTGGCTCTCGGCGCTTACGCGTTTACGTCACATCCATGTGCAGTACAGGCAAACAACAACAAACATGATGGATTATCTCCATCAGTCGCAACATTCAAGTTGCATTTCAGCAGTTAAGCCGAATAATAACAGATAATATAACAGAACAGAGAAGGCGCATTAATTACCTAGGGCCATTTTTTGATGCACCAATTCGGCGGTGGCGAACCAGACAGTACCACCTAGCCACCTGGCATGCATACTACATCGAATTCCACACACTTTTGCCTCACTGTATCGTGCCTATCAGATCGTCTATCAGATCGTCCCCAGTGTCTAAATTGAGCCTAAGTGCATATTGGCAGTGAGTTCTGTCTGATCTACAATTTAGCGCATGGCAGTTTGTTCACTGTAACAACAAAATAAGCTATTTTATAAAGGTAGTAAATTAACTACTGTATTGAGTATAGTCTTGAGTATAGTTTCACTTTAGTTTGCGTTATATCTGTGGTGGCCAGTCATGTAGTGGGAGGCAGGGATCTGTAAGTGCGTACCTTAATTGGCAAACACAAACACACGAGCACTAGTAAACTGTAAAAGAGTCTCTGTTGAGGTTTCAAATCAACACTGTAGACTGACCACAGATGAAATTCACTTATTAAAATTCCATTCTGTAAGCTTAATTAACTTTGGCAAATGAATTTGTTTCAGGAGAATATGTCGGTAACAAAACAGGAAGCTCTGCTAGCTATTCTAGTTTCTGGTTTCCATCCAAGGCTATGTGCCATCTCCCCCCAGGAGTTCTGCTATATCATAATAGGAGTGCTGAATCCAAGACAGCTGTTAAATGAAATGCACCTTCATACTTTACATAAGCAGGAAGTCTTCAAGATGTAGTTCCTTAACTTCGAAAACCCATATTGGTGCATTCACATGACTATAAAAACCCAAAACCATAAGTAATAACATTTCTGGAAGTGAAAGGGCAGTTGATATGGTGTGTAGCATTCTGGCCTTAAGAGCTGCTTGAGGTCTGCAACCAATTAGTTCTTGTGAGCAGACCTAGCTGAGCTCACAGCGTTTCCACTGCGTTTTCTTACTGGAGGCCCCAGCTGTGTCCTCTTGAATCGAATCGGTTCAAGTGAAAGCCATTTATTGTGTTAGTCGGTGCCTGACAATGTCAACACTTAGCTGAATGCACAGGGTCACTCTTGGCATTTCCAGTGTTCTTGATCTGTGGTTGAGATTCTGCCAGGCGAAAGCCTCACTCCAAACTCCAAAGCGAATGTGTCTTTATTGGCAATGGCTGCAGAATGGATTAGGCGTGCAATTGAAGAGAAACTCCAGCGTGAAAGAGGATTTAGTCCGTTAAGTGGAGCGTGAGGCGGTGGGGACACACAGCTTTTTCGGGCAATAAAATATGGAATGGTAGAAATTTGGAGTCCATCAATTCAGATCGAGCCAGAAAACAAAAAACGTAATTAAGTAATCAAATCCATCAGTGGCTAGATTGGCTTGAGTGTTGTTATTGTTGCGATATTTCAAATGAATACGCGCCATGTAACGTAGCCCTATATTATTATTAAGAAATGTCTTTTGAGACTGAAAACAAAAAATAATTGCCAAACCTTTAACAACAATTCCCCTTAGCTACAACCACTATATTTATCCACTTACCTTGCCAAGTAAACACAGTGTCTGCGTCACCAACGCGTCCCTACCTTTTGTTGACGGCGACATGCTTTCCCCCTGAGGACTAAAGCCACCACTCCAGAGGGCGTAGCTAACAGCCATTCATTAATGTTATCTCTTGTTGCACTTGTTTATGCTGCACTTCATCAAATGTGGTAACCCTGTGCAGCGGGCGCATGACATTGCCAATCACTTTGGGCTGGCATAAGGCGTACAGATGGTACCCTGAGGTCCCCCGCATGAAAACTGCTGATTTGAGAGGAACGTCACGCTTAATTAATAGCGGCCCGTAAACTGGAGCACTTTCCACGCGCCGACTGATATATGCCACCCATTTGCTTGCCTTGCCAGCAGGGATGTTTGCCCCTTCAACATCCCATCCAACGCCCACCGCGCGGATATGCTAATGGAGGCACGACCCGCGCAAACACGCGCAGGATTAGCTCGTGATCGTTGGCGGCCGGCTTTTCTTTTCACACGACGGTGCCGCAAATCCCCAGTGCCTGGCGTT
>NC_140272.1:20087459-20130418 GCF_964030765.1 Micromesistius poutassou
CTAGCTTACTGCGCTGCATGGCCTAAGTGGCGGAAACCGGTAATGGTTAGCAACCGTCCACGCGTCTGAGATACGTTACGAGGTGCTATTTTTCCCGATAGGGAACAAGGGGCTGCTCTTGATCCATGGTGTGACGTCTCGTTTTTTTAATAGCGTTGAGGAATAATAAGGTGGAGTGGGATCGTCAAGGAAACACTAGAGCAGAAGTCGTCTTTCCTCGCTTGCTTTACTGCGGGGTGAATGATATGTGTTCATTAAGAGAGTGCCTGGCAACGTTCCCCCTCTGCCACTTAGACTAAGCATCGTACTCACGCGTATGCAAACACACACACACACGCGCACGCACAAACGCACGCACGCACGCACGCACGCACGCACACACGCACAAACGCACGCACGCATGCACGCACGCACACAAACAAACACATACACACACACACACATACACACCGGCACACACAAACACACACACACACACACACATATGCAAAAACACACGCACACACACATACACATGTACACAAGTTATGTGTAGAGCATGGGGATTCTGGGAATAGTAGCACAAAGGCCTCACCACGTGTTTTGTGTAAAACTAATGTTTTAGTAATTAGAACAACATATCATTATTTAATGTTTCCTTCGTATATATGACGCTGCACGGCCTTGTAGGCGTGGTGTATGTGCTGGATATCTATAGACGGATCCCTGAAAAAAGTCTAGTCTCTGTAAAGCAGAGAGAACGAAGAAAAAGAAAGATAGACAGGAAAACCGAAAGACAGACACATGCACAGACCGACCGATTGACAGACAGAGAATGGAAGAATGGAATGTAAGAAAAAGGAAAAGCCCTTCCTGACTCTCTTCACTTCCTATCTCCCCCTCTCTCCATCTCTCTGTCCCTTATCTCATCTGTCTACCCCCCCCCTCTCTCTCTCTCTCTCTCTCTCTCTCTCTCTCTCTCTCTCTCTCTCTCTCTCTCTCTCCGTGATGTCATCGTTCCAGCCGTTGCTCCAGACTTCGGCTCTAACCCGGTGAGGAGCCAGACGCTGGTGAAGGAAGGGGGAGACGTGCTCATCGAGTGCAAGCCCAAGATGTCTCCTTGGGGTACCATCTCCTGGAAGAAGACTGCCGAGCCTCTCCGGGAGAGTAACAGGTAACCGGGGACTACGACTACATCTGTATTCAGTGGCTCTCCCAAACATAACTTGCCATATATCCCTTCTAGCGTGCTCGTGTTTCTGTTATGAGGATGGAGGAAGATGTGTGGTAGGATTTTTATTAGCACTGGGATAAGGACTTTGGGATCATCGTCCGACTTGGAACTTTTCCCTGGGACTGTATATTGAAGACATGTGTGTGGATGTGTGTGCACCTGGTCTCATGTTGTGCATACTCTATTCGTGACCAAAAGGACAGCGAGCTGGAAGCAGCCCAGTTTATAATTGAGAGCTGTTTCATCTCTGCAGGGCAGATGGGTCACTGCATGTGGATTCTAGTTGACACCTTTGTGTGTGTGTGTGTGTGTGTGTGTGTGTGTGTGTGTGTGTGTGTGCGTGTGAGCGTGCGTGCGTGCGAGCGAGTGTGCGTGCGAGCGAGTGTGCGTGCGAGCGTGTGTGTGTGATATCAATGTATGTGTGTGTGTGTGTGTGTGTGTGTGTGTGTGTGAGAGAGTGTGTCTGCTTGCGTGTAAGCATGGGGCTATGTTTGCATTATGCCAGAGTGAATGGCCGAACAGCTCTGATGCGGACAGGGGTCACCCATTAGGTGTCACCGGTGAAGCAGGACCGTGACAGCAAGACGTGTGTGCCCAGCGTCTGGGCCGGCTTTGCATATTACACAAAGCAGTGTTGTTGCTTGTCAAACAAAGTGGAGGGAGGCCATTTGCATTTCCCTTCAGTTGTGATGCCCTTCACCTGCCCTCCGTCTCCTCCGTCAGAGATCAGTTCTGGGTCTGGCCGTGGACTCCTTTGGACTCCACCTCGGTTTGTTTACGTTCGATTTTTCAGATTTTGCCATAACGGCGGCGGTCTTTATTTCTATTGAGTGATGAGATGAAATACCAACGACCGTGGCGAATGTGAACGCGTGAATGCCTGCTGCTTACGTGTCCCTTCGGGGCAGTGTGCTGCTGTAGAGCCGGAACGGCTCGGTGTAAATGATCCCCACCTGGATCTCTTACCCTTAGCTTTCTTAAACAACATCTCTCATGCTAATGGTCCATTTGTTGTTCCAGCGATACATTACAGCCGCATTAATTACATATATTTGGCCCCAACCCACCTGGAATGCTGCTGGCTGCATTGCTGCTAATTAAATGAAAATCATCCCCAGGGCTGGAGTGAAACAGTGCGTTGGTCGAGCTTTCTGCCGGCCGGCCAACAAATCCCATGTCTAGGTGGAATGCCCAGAATTCTACAACACGCTGATAGACCGATCATTTCACAATAAAAGTCTTGCATTCACTGCACTCAATCACTCAATCGGCCCTTATGTCTCACAGTCCAAAAAGTGTTGTGACAGTATGTCACAGTAGCCCCGCCGTAGACAACAGGGCGTAAACGGATGACATTGCCAGCTCCATGCTGTCCCCGTTACAGATGAGCGGCGTAACCAGACCAAGTAAGCACCTTCCGTCACAGAGTCCTTCGTAATCACATTATTTATTTACACTGTTTTGCACGAGTGTGCGAGGTGCCTGCTGGGTGGGGGGGGGGGGGCGGGGGGGGGGGGGGGGGGGGGGTTGGTGGGGGTGTGACATCTGCTCTACCTCGTTTGGTTTCACTGATGAGTCGAGTTTACCACACAGTCCCAAAAAATAATACGGGACCAGAAAAAGTCGATCAGCACATACATACTTTGTCCGCGGTTTTGCTATGGAAGATTAATAGCCCTAATTGCTTTAGTGCTCCGCAGTGGCTTTCGCAGGACGGGGGGGGCGGTGGGGGGGGGGGGGCGAGGGGAAGGGGAAGGGGGGAGATCAGGAACAGGGAAAGGGTGTGGGGGGGGGGGACGGGGGGACGGGGGACTTTGTCACCGGCTGGGTAATCCATCTTCATAGCTGCAGTGGGCCAGTTGGAGGGGAGGGTGGGGGGGGAGGAGGGGAGAGGGGGGGGTGGGGGTGGGGGGGAGGATGTCTTATCTACCCCAGACAACCCTGCGGGGACTGGGGTTTCGATGACATCAGCGGTATCAAAGCAGCTGAGAGAGCAGCGCACGTCTGGCTGATGGGCCCGTGAGCGCCGCACGGTTTACCCCCTCCGGAAAACAGAAATATATAAATAAAGAAATAAATAACAGCTTTTCAATATGTCACTAGCGGGCTGCAGATCAGGTTCGACAGGATGATACTCCCCCCCTCGCTTCCCAGAAATACACAACACGCACACGGCATCACGCACCCACGTACACACGGGAACTCACACGGACACACCTGTGTGTCCGTGTGAGTTGATGCAGGATTTGGAGGACAGGATGTCCTCAGAAAACACCCGTTTCCCCAGAAGAGTGTTCAAATCCGTGCAGTCGAGTTCTTCCGTTGTGGTACACTATATAGTATATAGTGTATAGTATATAATATGTTTATCTTATTCAAATAGTTTTATATATTATTATATTTTATTTCAATTGGTAAATTTATTTGTATATATACTCTTGTTTTGCACTCTCGTTTCCTGCTGTACTGCTGGTCACTGGTGAATTTCTCCTAAGGGGGATTAATAAAGGACTATCTTATCTTATCTTATCTTACAGGTCTTGCTGGTAGTCGATTCACAAAGAGCCCCTTTAGTGTTAGCGGGAGCATTTATTTCTGATGCGTTCTTTTTTGGATTGATTGAAGAACTTTATTATTATACTATTTTACTTTTTTACGTTTGCGGTTCATTTAGCAGGGGAGACATTTAGACATTTGCAATACTACACAGTGAACTCAAAATATAGACTGCCAATGTAAAGTATTTATAAAAAATTGTATTTTAACAGCAAACCACAGGTGGTGGAAGTGCCTGCAAAAAATAAACAACTTTGTCAAATGGTGACGTGTCAAACTAGGAATTGCAAGCAATTTTCTAGAAATGTAGGATTGTTGCTTCAAAAATGTCCGGTGTCCCAGTACAAAAGACAGGTAGCTTGGATTTGCGTGTATAGTTAATTTCCAAATAAGCGCAGGGGTTAGTTACCGTACTACTTAAATCAGTTTATTGTTGTTTTTCTACTTTCTACGGAACTTGAAAGGGATGGATTTGAAGTGTCTACGGATGTACTCCTAATAAAAATACAAACTATTCCAGTGAAACAACTAATCACAGTCAGGCATAAATACACCCCGCAGTGCTCGACAATCAGTCACAAAGCCACCGTGGGTCTCCAGCGGGACAGTGACCAATCAGGGACGGTGAACCAATCAGGGACCGTTCCCAAGAAACGCCTTGTGGGTTTCTTGGTTCATTTGTTTGTTTGTTTGTTCTCTGGCTGCCCCCGCCTCATCCATTAAGGACATGTATTCAAAAGTGACTGAATATGTTGCGGAGGGAATGCGGTCTCCCTTTCCAAAAATCAACAATAATTAGATGCATTTATCGTAGATCTTTTTCCAGAGGGAGCTGTCGATTAGAGCAATCATGAATTTCAGATTGGAAGGGCTTTGCGAGACTAAATGTTCTCCAGCTGAGTAATATGCAGATCACAGAGGCTAAAAACCTCCTTAAATGTTCCTTTTTCATACCAAACCTTTTACTATTCAATATGCATGCGTCTAATTATTTCTCTAATTCGCGTCATGCTTTTTTTTTTTTTTTATACAAAATGGAAAAGCGACTTAGAGTTCAAGGAGTTTTTAAACGTGACCAGAACACATAGGGTGTCCATACATGATGAGGGGACATTCGACCTGAATGTTCTATCTGCCAAACAGAGGAGATCAGAGATTATGAACCAAGGGCCAAGAAGACAGAAGTGCTCTCATTCATGAAACCTGGAGGCCAAGCATAGGGTGATTCACGCACACTCTAGCGCGATGTCTCACGGGAAAGTATCTGGCAAAAGTGGTATTACAAGGCAACAAGCCCCGTTGTCAAAAGACTCCCCTTCATCTTGTGAATGAGCAGGTGTGCGGTTGAACTGTGCTGTGGCTCCCTAAACATCAACAACACACCACTTAAGGATTTGAAACCCAGGCTGAACCACGCTTCCTGCTAAACAGGAGGATTCTGGAGAAAAACTAATTTCAAGTTAAACTTCTGCACGGTCCAGACCAGTCTTTATTCAAATGAAAGACATGGCTTTGGGTTGCTTTTCAGAGCCCATGAATACTGAGTACCTTCGACAAACCATTACAGCATTTATACGGAGACACTGGTGATATGTTTTATATCCGTCTTCCCTGGTGGATGACACACGTCTAGCCAATTTTTGTGTCGAAGATCAAATAAGACAGATTATTTCACTTGGGATTCGTCCTCAGGGCTCAAGGTTAAACTCTCTGGACACCTGTTTGTGTATCCCGAGACTGTATCGAATCCACCCCACCGATCAGACCGCCTCGTGACCTTAATAACACTTTTAACATGCCGGGAATCCCTCCCGCAGAAGGCCAATAAAACGAAAAATAAGAAAGCGCCCTGCAGCCGGCTTCAATAGACTCTAGGGGATCGGTTCGGGGGGAGGGCCATTTTCAATTCTAATCAAAAGAGATGTATCCTCGGGTTCGGGGGGGGGAAAGGAAAAGTCAGGCGAGACGTAGCTCCGGGAAAAGTAAGTCATGGATCCGACTCCCTGGACGGCCGTCTCCAGTGCTGGCTGTGTTGTGTCGTCACGTTGGCACCGGCGTTGCTGCGTCTGGCTCCCACCGACCACATCAGGAGTCGATGTGGTATTGAAGCCGATCTTCAAGATCTTTTCAACTCTTTCACGCAGATAAATGGGACAACACAACAGATAATATTAGTTTTGAGTGACAGTGGATGTCGCGGTTTCTTTGCATATAGCCGACCTTTAAAGCTGGATTTGCAACAGCAGCCATATGCAAACCTTGAAGGGGTTCGTCGGAGCGTGGTTGCTAATATTTAAACATCCACAATACTTTCAAAGTAAAAAGACCATTCAAAACGAATTATTTATTTTTTTATATGTATCTAACGGACATTAAGCTCAACTGACATTCATCCGAGCTGATGAAAGAGAGTGCAAAGCAAACAAAAAGGGGCCCACAATGATCCAATGTAGTCTCGGGGTGAAACCTGTGCTTTTCACCCGCGGGGGCAGGCTGAAAACGTAGCAAGCCCTATAGCTCCAGCAGTAACACTGCGAGCCCTGCTGCTCGTTATGTCCCCCTTTATGCATGGTCAGAGCGACTAAGTATGGCCGTCACGTAAACCCAGAGATGTCTGCTGAAGTCCTCCACATTTATGGCCCCATCTGTTCTACCACACTTATTAAGGAAAGAATCGGAATGGGGGGGCGAGAATGAGCCAGAGAGAGAGAGTGCGGGAGAGTGGGAGACAGAGAGGAGAGAGAAAGCACGAGAGAGAGAGAGAGAGAGAGAGAGAGAGAGAGAGAGAGAGAGAGAAAGCATGAGAGAGAGAGAGAGAGAGAGAGCGAGAGAGAGGGAAAGAGCTGAAAACCTCAGGAGGTATGGCTGCCGACTTTGTATTCATTTAGCGTAGCCGGAGCCCTTTGCTATGTTTCCACAGTGCCCTTTGTGCCGCATGCTCTTCCGTTTCCTTAGCAGAGTATAATAAGCGTCTCTGGGCTTCCTCTTTATACAGCCCCGAAATGAGCCGTGAGGCGTGGCAACAGGTGTATTGATAAAGGTGATAGGACATCCTGGGGAAAAAAAGAAAATGCCACCCCTGACACTCCCAATGATAACACGAGTGTAGTTACCCAACGTTTCAGGGATGCGCGTTTTACACACACACACACACACACATACATAGATACTGTGCTTGAATGTCACTACCGATTTCCGCCTGATCAAATCTCTAATTTCCTCATTCCCCACTAATTGAACATCTGCTTGTGAAGTCCCAGCTCTCTGGAAAGGCTGGCGGTGGCGCGCCGCGGCAGCCAAGAATACTAAAAGCTAAGGGGGCCCCCCAGCTACGGTCTGCCATTTCGCCTCTGTGGCTGTGGACCTCTACTACAAACTGTCTGCTGCTGCTCTTTATTTTGATTCCCGCCAAAACACCCCCTCCCACCACCCACCCCTCTGGTTGGTGCTCGACCACAGTCGCGTGAAGCAGACCACCACCACCCCCCGCCGGTCCCCCTCCTAAGGCCGGGCTCAGAGGCCCTGCCAGGGATATCCTTGTGTCTCTAGCCCAAAACAATAAAACGCTAAACACAAAAACACGGTTTTGTTTGGAATCCAGAGAGAGCAAATGCCCCCCAAATGTTTGCGCTCATGCATCGGTAGTGCAAATGAACGGAGAGAAAACACAAAGAGAGAGTAAACGCGTATAAGAGCCAAGCTTTTAGGGAAATCACTTTTGAATAGAAGTCATGTCTGATATGCTGCAACTGCAAATCTGCTTGTGAAGTCATTATTTCAGTGTTGCCTGATTGTGATACACGCTAGGCTAGTCGTATACATCTCCGCCAAAGATAAGGTGTATTGGCCTTCACGTGTCAATCAAGATACGGTGGATTCATTTATTTAGATTTTGTATTTGGAGACCAGGATAATGTTTAATACAATGAACCCCACAGGTGCTGAGACTATGCATCCCCTGAATATCAATTCGGCCGGAGGATGACGGGGAATGTTTAAGTCTCAACGACCCTGTCCTTGGCATAGTCTCATGTTAGTTATTTCTACCGTGTCGATATTCTATCTTTTTATGTCTGCTTTTCAAATGAGATGTATATAATTAGTCTGAATCCAGAGGAAGGATATTCTTGAGGCTGAGGGTGAGTAAGAGGCTGTGTCAGTAAGACGCGTTGGATAAAAGTGTCCAAGTCACTACATATTCAATTGGGAATTTACTTATATTTAGCACAATCTTTTTATCAAATCATATGAGTCATATAAATGTTGTATTATTTTTCATTAGCTAGTTAAATGCGTTCACTGCAGTGTACATTTATTTGACAGCATTAACCCACCGAAAACAGCTCCTCCAAACAAGGGAGGAGAGAGTTTGGAGATGCGGGCTGGATTAGGTCAGAATCCCCCCCCCCCCCCCCACCACCCGCGGCTGCACCTCGTGTCCTCCTCACCGGATTATTTTTATCTGGGAGACCACAGCCGATATCATTTCTCAAAGTGAGAATCCGCCACTGCAGCATGTGTAATCTATCTTAGTTCCTCTGACAGTCTCCTCAGGAACATGTGTGTGCTTCTTATTCCGGGAGGGGTTCCTTGGCACGCTTAATCGCACGCACGCACGCACACACACAAACACACACACACACACACACACACACACACACACACACACACACACACACACACACACACACACATACGGATCAGTACATGACGAGCTCTTGGACCGAAAGGACATAAACCAGCAGGACAGTTTTTTGTGATTAGGGGAATTGTACACACATCCCCCATAAGTCCACCGCCCCCCCCCCCTCCCTCCCTCCCTCTCCCCATGCCCCCTCCTCCCCTCCACCCCTACTTCTCTTCCTCGTGTGCACAACGCAATTACCAAAATGGCTGCTGCGTGTTCCAACTGTCAGGAATTAAAGTGTTCTATGTCATTCTGCTTCTTTATTTCATATAAAAGGGAAGAGAACGTCAACATGCTACACAGCAATAATCGGGGGATGTTGACCCAGTGAGATATCTATTATATTCCATCCTCGCGTCCTGTGGGTTTTGTGTTGTTTTGGTAAGGATCCTTCCTTAGATGTTTATTTAATGGGTTTTTTTTTTGTGCCTGGGGCCATTCGGTAAAGCTGAAAAGCTGTTTCAGTTAACTGACTAGAACACCAAAGTATATATCCCATGTATTTCCTACTCCCTATACAGCATGGACGTATAGCGTGGATTATATACCATTAGATGTAGAGCTTAAAGTACGCCGGCTTAATTCAGGGCTACAATGACTTATTATCAGACGGCCCAGGACGCTATTCCAGGAGTATTATCCTTTATATCCTTGTATCCACATTATAAGCATCACCCATTCAATGCACTTGTGTGTCAATCAATCTCAAGGAAAGTAGAGAATGGAAAACTTTATGAGAACCATCCAGGCCCATTGTATGTCTTTTGATTGTTCTTAGCACATTCTGAGGACGACAGAAAACGAACGCTGCCTTCAACGTGAGAACGCGATCCCTTCTGCCCGAGAAGTAACTTGATTGGACGTGTGCCCCCCGCCACACCTCACCTCTCTCTCCCCCCCCCCCCAGCTGTGGCTTTAATACAGCACTGGCAGGCTTTAATGCTGCTCCGATGCCCCTGGAGACAAGTGTCAACATGCACTAAAACCAAGAGGAAAAAGTCATTTTGAGTATCGCCCGCCACTCGCTACCGCTGTGGACAGTTTAACCGAGGAGAAAAACAAAACCAAAAAAAACAAAACGCTGCTTTTCCAAGAGCAAAGAACGCCTTTTATAAGAGTGGCGCGGGGGAGACTAAAATGCTTATTTACTGTCACTCATACTTTATCAATGTGTTTCCTGCGTTCTCTACAGCTGTGGTGGCGGCCACTGAATGCACTGGCGGCCATGAATGCCCTTGTTATGCCTCGACTGGGGTTCTGACTGAAGGCTGCAAATAGTCCCTGTCAGGTGCAGGGCTTTGGCTTTTGAAGACGTGACGGGCGGATATTGTCGCTACGGTGCTGTGGCTCGCATTCACAGCATCAGCCCTGATTGAGCGTGAACTGCAAGCCGATATGTGAGAAAAAGGGCTTTTTACAGCGGGGGGGGGGGACAGGAGGGGCGAGGCGGTGGATGGCGCGCCGTCTATTGGTTACCGGATCAGCCGAGGTTCCGTATCCAGACGGAAGGTTCCGGGTTCAAGCCTCAATGTCCGCACAGTCTCTTCCCTTGAATATCACAAACTCTGAGCTGCTCCAGGAAACGCTTCACGGTGGATGAAAGGGCTTTGGATAAAGGTGCATGCTTAATGGCTGGCGGGGGGATAGTCGTTACTCTCTGAACCGATGTCTACACAGGACTGGACGCGGCGTTTTAAACTGAACACTGCAGAACGCTTCCAAATTTCCAATCAGCGTTAATCCTCGTCCATCATGCGAGCATACGGAATAATCGGCCTTGATCATTTGCCGTAGCTAATGATCCGTGAGACAAGCTGAAAATCCTTGGGAGAGGTCTGAGCATGCCAGAAATCAATATCAATTACACCTGTATTGGAGAATTGTCAAAAGCAAATGCCCAGGTGTGCCTATTTTACCCCTCGTCAGCCAATCGTTCTTTTTGTTGTTGTTGTCGGCTAACGACAGCACCCCCCCCCCCCCCCACGCCTCCCACCACAATTTATTTTAAATGTGATCACACCTGCTAACACAGTCTCTAATTGACCGTTAACCTTGACGGGGACAGTTTATGAGAAGGAATGGCACGCGCATTAGCTTCATCACAGAGCAGCGGGACAAAAACAAGTAGAAGTACAGCGTTTTGCCGTCTCAGAGGATCTGACGCAATAAGTTGAAAAACCCGAAAGAAAAACCGCATTCCCTGCATGCCCATAACCTTGACAGGAGGTGGAAGAATGTTTCTGAATGTTTTCAGAAAAATAACGTTAATGATTATTTTAGGGAAAAAAATAAAAATTGAAAATCGAAACAATTTCAATTTCAACGAAGCGTTTGTTTATTGTTTTTCCAAATGTCTTGGGCGTTCACCACATTTGCAGCTTACATGGATGGCTAGGCTCCGAGGCATGCGGAAAGCGCGTGGCGGGGCTTGATCTACGCTGGACAAGGACAAGGCCGTTAGGTGGTTCCACCGCCACAGGAACCTGCTCAGGACAAACACACAGACTCGTCCGCCTTTTCCTTCTTTATACTCCAGGGGCTGAAGCACCGTTCCACCAATTGTTCCAGTTCTTTGGATGTGATGACTTGACTAAAACCAACCACCAAACCCCCCCCGCCCCCTCCCCCCTCCCCCGACCACCATCGCCCCCCTTCTCCTCCTCCTCCTCACAAGCCCCCAATTTATTACTGCTCCCCGACAGCAGTTAGCAACACATTTATTTATGTTTCAGTCCCAATTAAGAAGCAGCACCTGCGGGCAGGTCTGTTAACGGTCAGTACGTTCATACCGTAATGCGGCCCCTCGCGCCAGACATATAAAAAAAAAGCCCAAGACACGATAGCTGGAGCGTTATAGGTCAGCGTGGGGGGAACTAGCGTGTAGGGTGTCCTTTGTTGTGTTGAGTATCAAGTCAAACTGATGTTGTGAGAACTGCACAGCGAGCTGTGTGCAGTCAGGCAACACCGCGAGTCCTAACCTGAAACTAATTATTTGGTGAAATTTGCCGTAAGCTTTTGATGGCCTTCTACTCTCTCCCCTTCTGTGAGCCTCATGGCTGAGTAATTTCAGTGATATAATCTTAACCCCCTATTTTCGCAGTCCTGTTTTATTTACTGTGGTAATGAAGCGGAGAGCTGCATTGGCATGCTGGCCCTTGCAGTCGGGCCTGCGAGTCGCTGGTTAGTGATAGAGTGGGCTCTGCTCTGCAGGAACGCTGAATGGGTCTGTGTTTACAAATAGGCCCTGCGAATTATGATGTGATTTGTCGCGATGCGCATTGTTTACACAGTGATTATTTCATGAGTATACCTTGGTTCTCTAATGGTGACAGCAAGGTTATACTGAACCAGCCCGAGTTGGTGTTGATTCTGCCGTCACTGTCCAATCAATCCGCATAAATTCACCCTCACTCAGTAGTTCGCTGCTGCGCCTGCTCAAAATAAAATGCCACATTGTGTATTTCTTCCTGTGACTTATTAAGGTGACAGCTTGCTTCCCCCACCGCCCCCCCACCCCTCCCGAAATCTACACTTCATCAAGCAGATCAAAGACAATTCTCGTTGTTGAGAAAAAAGATCAGAAGGATCCTTTCCAGCGGCTTGCGATAGCGAGGATGCTATCGGAGGAGGCGGCTGGCGTGCTATGCTAACGGCGGCTCAAATAGGATATGAGGAACTGACACCACAACAAGCCGCCGTTACTCCGGCGCGGGAGCCTCCTCCACGCCGCCCTGATTATCTTTACCACTTTCATCTTGTCACACGAAAAACCCGGTGAAAATCAGCACAATTCCGTCCCACTCCTCCAGCCCCGGGTACTTTGATCCCAATCACTTCCCGAAGACATAAAGACCCGGCCTTGTCCCTGCAGCCTCGTGATTTACACAGACGTGTTCCGAACGACGTCTCCCCCCCCTCTTCGGAGAGCTGTTGCGCGCGTCGACGCTAGACCCACCACCAACATGAGAAAAAAAAAAAAAAACTACAGCCGCACTTGGTGCTTATCTCGGCCCGTGAATTATTGATACCTGCCTCTCCTCTCTCCTCCTCTCTCCTCCTCTCTCTCCTCCTCTCTCTCCTCCTCTCTCTCCTCCTCCCTCTCCTCTCAGGATAGAAGTGCACACTGTCTCCGGAGATAATGGGAAAACTGTGCAGACATTTTGTCTGGGCCGTGGCGGCAAGGGAAGAGGAGACAGGGTGGTGCTGGTGGTGGTGCTGGTGGTGGTGGTGGGGGCGGTGTGTGTGTGTGTGTGTTGGAGGGTGGTGCTGGTGGCTGGCTCAGAGGTGGGGGTCCGCCGTCCATCTGTTGGCACCGCTGAGCTTCCTGTGGGCCCGTCTCTCCTCGCTCCCTTCAGCTGCGATGCTCCAGACGACGGCTGCTAATGTGAAGCCAATTGCACCCTATTTAACCTTTTAATTCTCCCTTATTTTTATATCAAAAAAAAAATTTCAAGTCGGAAGCCAATGCCTCCTTATTCCCCACACACACACACACACACACGCATGCGCGCACACACACACACACACACATACACAAACACACATAAAAAGGGCAACATTTGCAATGAATGACCCAGAATGCCTGGGGAACCACGTGGAAGAGGGGGCACCCAGAGGGGTGTGGGGGGGGGGGGGTCCTCCTTTACAGAGACCCTGCTCCTCCACCTGCATGATGGGGGTGAGAGTGAGCCACCTGATCACAGGTACTTTGGTCCCCAGAGGACGAGTCCGGGAGGGGGGTTGATGGGGGTCAGGGGGGGGGGAATGGAGGAGCCCAGATGTAGGTATTCAGTTATATTGAAGCATTGCTGTGATCCCCACCGTTGTTTGGTAACAAAATGAGGTCAGAACTTGTTCCAGAAACCCTTTTAAAACAACACGTTGGCGTCGTTTGCTTTATGCCTTGCCTGTGTTTGTTCGACAACTCTAGAAGGTATAATTCTTCAATACTAACTCTCTCACTTTCTTGCAAAAGCAAGCTTCTGGCTCAGAGTTTCAAGAGGCTCAGAGCATAGCTCTAACTTTAAATAACCTGAATTAACCTAAATGTGACACAGTTTCTTGAGAGTAACTTTCTAAGTAATGAATGAGCTTAACCAACTCGAAAATGAGACCCAGATAAATACAGGTCTACGAGTGCAGTGGATAGTACACTGAGTGGAAGTGCTATTGCTACACAGGAAGTGATGTCGCTGACATAGCTGCAACAAAGAACCATGTAGCAGCACCTTGTTATCACGTGTCACCTTGTGTCCGTAGCTTGTGGGGTTGCTCCAGCCCTGTGTACACATGTGCAGCTCTGTGGCGTGTGGTCAGTGCTGGGTTTGGCAGAACGTTGGACTCGGCCACAGCATTGCTCCCAGTGACAGGACTTGTGATCGTGGCTCCATGTGAGGGCTAACCCCAGGCCTTCTCCCGGTTTTGCTTACCCAAATACTCTCCCCAGCATACTTTGCATTTGGCCCTCTGTGCTCACCCTGATCCGACACTTTTGCGACACCGTGTCAATGGAAGGACGCTGTTTGGCCACTGCTGGGATTCAATTCAACCCCCCCACGACCCACTTTGACTTGAGGCTGGAGGCATTATCCCACACAGCGTGATCCGAATCTACCAAATCTGTGCCTCACAAGGAAACCCACTCTGGTGTATGGCTGTATTTCTACCTGCATCTCTTTACATACACCTACGGATATTGGGGAAATGACATATGGACTTTAAAAAATAGTGCGAGGTGAAAATACTGCCTGACAAGGAATTTGGTGTGTGTTTGTGTGTGTGTGTGTGTGTGTGTGTGTGCGCGTGTGTGTGTGTGTGTGCGTGCGTGTGTGTGCGCGTGCACGTGCGTGTGCGCGTGTGTCTGTGTGCATGCATGCATGCGGGAGCCGCTGCAAAAGCTGCGCCTGTTGCAATTACTGTACATGCGAGTGTCAGAATATGGAAAAAAGCTCAAAGCTCACCGTTTCTCGTTTCACCATCAAAGGGGAAAGAAATATCTCCCTTTCCCATAATTATGCAGCCGACTCTGTGTAGAACACCCGGCGCCTTCAAACGAACTCCACGGACAAATCCGTTTGCTTTGCTGCTTGACGGCGGTCGAGGGCACACCGCTCAGAGGTGAAAGAGCTCACACATGCTATTTCCCCGCGTGGCGTGGCAGACTCAGGCTTCCTCCTATTTACAGTTTGCAGATTCAGCAGAGCATCGCAGATAATTAAAATTCTGCATGATTTGATGAGTAAGACCACTCACTCTTGATCCCCTATGCCGTACCCTTCCCCTCCTCGTCTGGCCTTGTTCAAGGTCCGTGATTTTCATTGTCGCTTGCTGTTTTTTTGTTTGAAAATGTCAGGGTTCTGTTGTTAAAGCGTTTTTGACCTTCTTTGTTTGAGTGCGAGTGGCCGTTCTAAAGGCCACAGGGAAGACATCGCATCCGAATTGGGTGTGAGAAATTAATCAGCCTTTCAAAATAAAATAAATCAATGCCTCATCGTTGTCTGCTGCAAGGAAAGAAAACCTAATTGGAACCAATGAGAAATGGTCCAACCTCTATATTACCCAACAGGGACGTAATGATGAAACGTAAACGTTTCGATTAAATACAGATTCAGAGAGTACTGCAAGGCCCTATGCTCGAAGCTTTAGCAGGCAGGTAACAGGGATTTAATGATAATTATTTCGTTTTTATAATAATGATGATAATAAGAATCAAATTGAAAAAAATATGTGTATTTACAGTATACACTGTTTGATTGACGATCAAATATCAATCAATAAAGCAAATATTTGGACTGTTTGTAATGTAGGGTTGGAATTGCATGCTAAATATTTTGAATGTTTACAGTACAGTATATAAATATATAAAAGTATATGATACAGTATTTTCTAAAAATGAGTAGTTCTTTTGTATTATTATATATATGTATTATATATTGTGTTCAAGTTCAAGTTCAGCTTGTATTTGTCCAACATAAAGGCAAACAACTACAATCAGCAGTGGAATGCTTTTGTGCCTTGAACACTTCCTACCTCTTCTGAATTATACAGAAAAGGAATGTAGGAACGTAACGTAAAAGAAAATCAAGCAGAAATAAATCCTTAAAAAATAAATATTTTCCTTCCTCAGGGTTTCCATCCTGGAGAACGGTAATCTGCGGATCTGGAACGCCACCAAAGCGGATGCCGGAGTTTACACCTGCCTGGCCACCAACCAGTTTGGCGTCGCCAGCAGTTTTGGGAGTGTCACGGTTAAAGGTAATCTCTCTCCTACGAAGGCTCCGGTTTGAGATGACACCGTGGCTGATCTATGGCAGCCCATGCACACTGGCTGCACTCGTAGCATATATGTCATACATCATATGGTTTTATATAAGACACAGGTGCAGGATAATGTTGTGCTTTGGAGCTTCTGCATTTGAACCCCCACGTCTGCACTCTAACCCAGCCGCCCAGCCCGCTCTGGAAAAATCAAGACAAATATGCTCTCGCTATGGATTAAAGTGTCTGCCAACAAGGGCTCTCTGGACGGGATGAAACAGACAGCGGTCTTTTGTTGTTTTTCCTGCCCTCTCCTTCTGAAATAATCAACTCTGAGCAAGTCGAGGTCATGGGAAGTGATTTCACCACCCCTCTTATGGTAATTGGCACTCGTGTTGCGTTTTCTTGAGTCATTATGTCTTGAGTGGGAGTCGTCCTCGTCGGTAGAGGCTGTTTTGAAGATGAAGTTGAAACCAAACAAAAACAGAGGGCGTGTAGACGCTCTCTCGTTTGATCAATTAGAGATGGCAGACCGTGGGGGTGGGGGGGGGTTGTTTGTTTTGGTCTTGATCTCTGCCTTGATCACAATTACTCTGGGGGTCCTGTTCATTCCGCACCGCTTTGCTGTTGAAACAGAAAAAAATAAGCTCTCGTTTGCGTTTGTCGACCCCATCTGAAGGCGTGGCCCCCGGGGGGCGGCCCCCCTGGCGCTCTGACGTATTATACGTGATTAACAATGAATGGAGTGTGTGTCTTTGCTTTGCCATTCGTTCCTACCATGCGCTTGACTCTCTCTCTGCGTCAGACGCGCCCCCTGTCACCTCCTCTCCGAGCCTATAGGTGGGGGGGGGGTGGTGGGGTGGGGTGGGGGGTGGGGGTGGAGGTGGGGGGGGTGTGGGACGTGTGCTGACATATTCACCCAACCCTACTCTCACATGTGACCCCTGTTTGCCTGGATGGTTCATTTGCGGGGGGGAGGGAGGGAGGGGGGAGGGGGGGAGGTTTTCCCCAATATGCCACGACCTTCCCCACCCCCCCCCCCTCCCCCCCCTCCACCCCCCCCCCCCCTCTCTGTCTTTGTGGAGCTATAGAATTATCGACCCGTCTTCATATTGGCTTGAGGGAGGGAAAAGAAGCCGGGGACTAAAGAACAAAAAAAAAAAAAAAAAAAGTGAAGTCCATGCCTCATATTTCAAAAGGTTTTCCAAATCGATTTCCATGCGCAGTACATTTCAATACGCTCCGGTGGTTTCTGCAATCAGACCCCGTGGGGTCGGGGTTCAAGGACCGCTCCCGCAGCTCTCGAGCACTTTCCCCCGAGCAGCGACCGGGACGCTGGTTTACTGCAGGGTCACCCGGCGGGTGCACCCGTTTGGCGTGCGTACACGTAACGCGGCCTCTCGCTGAGCAACTCCGGTAAGACGGTGAGGTAGTGTTGTGACCAGGGCGGTCAAAGGTACCGGCGTCCATCCCCGACGTCTTCAAGCAGCCTGTAGACGCTGCCGCACAAGAAGCTTAATCCCTACTCGTTCTCACGATAACGTCCCGGAATTTACTGTAAGTCGCTTTGGGTGAAAGCGTCTGTTAAATGACTCATATACAACAATTTAATGCTTTCCAAATGAGCACTTTATATGTAATGCTTCCCAACCAAGCACTTTACATACACACCAATGAACAGTTTGTCTGCAGCAATGCTGACCAGCTCTTTTTCGCATAACTGCAGAGGCCACGCAGTCACGACGCCTGCCGCCGTTCAACTCCACGGTTCTAATGTAACAACTCTAGTGTTACATTAGAACAGAATGGAGAAAGAAAGGTACGGTGTGGTCGTCTTCACAATGTGCCCGCAAATTCGATTTCAGCCAAAACAATACTACTGCCATTCTTCCAAGTAGATGAATGGTTCCAAACAAACGGTTATCCTTAATCTCTTTGGAAACACAGCGTGAACTGAAAATACCGGGATGAAATAGAAGGCTTCATTTTTTTTTTCCTCCCGTCACATTGAATAGACTCCTCAACGGGCCACCTCGTGAGGGGAGTGCGTTGAAAACATAGATCGCTGTCAATCTTATTCACGGCTCTGAAAAGAGGAAAAACCATCTATCGCTCTTTTCAGGAACCAAAGCACCGGAGACACAGATGAGAGGAACTTCCTAACAAACCGCCGCGCTTGTCTCTGAGTCACCAGCCATGCTCGTCTCCTCCTCTTCTCTGTTGAATTATAAAAGACAGATTTCATATATTATAAATGCTGGCAGCCGGCCATGGTTTCACAGAGAGAGAGGGAGAGAGTGCAGCTAAGTCAGTCGCTGAGAGGCTGAAGCCCGACTCACATCCTAGCTGACGCCGGTCGTTCCCCTGGACTGTGTTGTCCAGCGGTAGCTACCGTCCCACAGCAGGGGGGGCTCCTGTCAGGCGGGGGGGGGGCCACGTGACGGGTCCGTTTGCCTCTGCTTCTGTGCCGGGTGATCACAGTGGGAAGGGGGCGGTGGGGTTACGTGGGGGAGGGGGATGAACACGACATGCTGTAATTGTACCTGCTGCCGTTATTTTACGCATATATTACATGCTTTTAAATCCATCAACTGTATGGAGGGATATTTGTACTGTGTGTGTGTGCGTGCGTGTGCGTGTGCGTGTGTGTGTGTGTGTGTGTGTGTGTGTGCGTGTGTGTGTGTGTGTGTGTGTGTGTGTGTGTGTGTGTGAATATGTGGGTGGTCGGAAATGTGTGCGTCTGTCTATGTGTCAGGGTGTGTGGATGTGTGTGTGTGTGTGTGTGCATGCATGTGTGTGTGTGTGTGTGTGTGTGTGTGTGTGTGTGTGTGGTTGCTCCTGCAAGCGTATCCGTACGTGCCAGTGTGTGTGTGTGTGTGTGTGTGTGTGTGTGTGTCTGTATGTGTGTGAGGGGTAAAGTGGTGTGCGGCTTCTATGGCTTCAGCCCAGTGCCTATAGGTGTGATGTTCTATTTAAGCCCAGCAGAAGCACATTCACATCTGCCTCCTCCAATACTCTGCGGTACGGATCAACTTCATCCTAACTGGGACAAAGAAATATGAATTGGCTATTTAGCGTTCAGTGTTTAGGAGCTAGCTCTCTTCTGTGTTTTCTGCATCTGTCACATTCGATACTTTCTAGGAAATAGGACATTGGTCATTTGCACCAATTCATTGAGGAACAGGTAACGTGTTTAGTGTTGGTGTGTGTTTGCATGTGTGTGTGTGTGTGTGTGTGTGTGTGTGTGTGTGTGTGTGTGTGTGTGTGTGTGTGTGTGTGTGTGTGTGTGTGTGTGTGTGTGTGTGTGTGATCAGCCCTATCAGGGGGAGGGGCTGGGAGGTGGTTTATTTTAAATTACTTTTCTGATGTGAAAACATGAAAAAAATAAAAATGCAGAGCCGTCCACCTCCTAATATAACCCAGAGAGCTGCCAGGCCGGGTCGGACCCGTCACAACAAATGAAGCATGTTAACTTCCCCATTATCCCAACACTGAAGGGATATTAGCAGATTAATTGCACTTGATTATACACATGTTCTCTGATGTTTATTACACCACAATGAGCAACGATGGTTATTTTCTCATCATTACTCAGCCGAAAGGAAAACTCTGAACTTTTATTGTGCTGTGTATGTGTGTGTTTGTGTGCGTGCTAGGGATGTAACGGTATGAAATTTTAACCTCACGGTTATTGTGACCAAAATTATCCCGGTTTTCGGTATTATCGCGGTATTTTTAAAAGTGTGTTCAATATGTTCAGAAAGCACTGATAGTCCTACAGAAATTGAAATAGTTTAAAAAAAGTGTTTATTATATTTATTTATATATTATATTATCAAAAGTGCAACTTTTGACATCAAAGGAACAAGGGTTCAGCATGTAAACAGCTTATTTATCAGGAACATTTACCGTAGTGCAGGTTTAATCCAAACATTCAAGACATAAAGAACAATATGTAAACAATTACTCGCTCTCCGTCTCCCACCGACACTTCCTCCGCAGATCGCCGTGACAGCGACCTCCTCCTCTCCCCCGCCTTCCCCCGCTCAGCGCCCGGCTACAACCGATAGCGGGAGTTGTTTTGTACTTTGACACTTGTGTATAAATACTACTACGACGACGGCGACTACTACTACTTAAGACAGAGGGATCTGAGATCTGGTTAATTTCCCCGCACATCAGGCTTGAGGGAAGCCCAGGCTGATCGTCCGCTGAACTCCTTTATAACGGAGTTAGTAACTGAATTACTCTATAATAAAAGTAACTAGTTACCAGGGAAAGTAATTATTTGCGTTAATGTAAAAAAAAAAGTAGCTTTGTAGATGCGTGTGTCGTTGTGGGATGCTTCATTAAATTAGAGTTGCTTACAACGGATGTCGACAAAGTCTTCGCTCCTGGACATAATGTTCACTTTACATGCACATTCTTGCCTTGGACCTCAATGAATTTGAAGTAGTGCTTATATCTCCACCTTGAAAATGCCAACTTTTCATCGGATTGCTCTGGACTCGCCATTTCTACTGCTTCATCGAATCTGTTTGGTGTTTGTGTGTGTGCGTGTGCGTGTGGCACGCGTATCCTGGCTTGTGTGTAAAAACACTGGCTCAGATTGGCTACCATGAAACACGACTCTGCCTTAGCCAATCATAATCGCTAACCCACCCGGTCTCCGTCCTCACTAGCAGTTTGTGTGTGCAGCCAGGGGTGCGTTCGGATTACGCAGTTTATTCAATCAATTCATAGTAACACACCGAATTTAACTGTCAGTAACGGTAACGGCGTTGTAACGACGGAAAAATTAATTAGTTTGATTACCCGTTACTGAAAAAATAACGGCGTTACCTAACGGCGTTATTTTAAACGGCGTTATTCCAAACACTGCTCGGATGAAGCGCTAGGAAGGATTTAAGCACACGGTTTCCACACCGCGGGCGCGGTTATCCACCGCAATAATAATTTTATTTGAAATTAAAACGGTAATTGTTATTGACAACATTTTTATCGCGGTTTACCGTTACACCGGTAACCGTTACATCCCTAGTGCGTGCGTGCGTGTGTGTTTCAAGTTTGAAGTTCCCAGTTTATTGTCATGCGCCCAGCAGTGATTGATGGAAATGAAACGCTTCAGGATTCCCAGAGCGCCTCAACAAGGTGTGTGAAAGGTGCGCTTTTGGATTCGACTTTCAGGAGAAGTCAAGAGCTGAGCGGACGAAGAGTTGACCGGCAATTGTGTCTCATCGGTGTGTCGTACATTAGGAGGCGTTTTGCTGCCTGCTGTTGTAATGAACACCCTTGGAAAGGACTCAGCATCCTCTTCGTCACGTCTCACTAACCAAGTGGCCCCGGTTATTTTCCTTTCCACTTTTATTTGTACTTCCAAGGTAAGGAACAGAACCCAGATAAATTGCCCTAACCGCTTTGGCCACTGCTCTCACATGGAGCTTGTTGGGTAAAAATTGACCTTGGGTTGGGGGGAGGAGGATGGAAGGAAAAAGTAAAGCATTTCAGCTTTTGCTTCACGATGAAACTTCTCTAGAGAAACGTTCAAACGGTATAAGCCATCCATCCACCTTGAAGTCCCAACAGAGCGAGGCTCTCTAGAGCCCTCACATCTCTTTGCCTTGATGAAAGTGTGCACAATTTTTACGTTGTTATTCCAAAAGCAGATAAATATTATTTATTATATTATTTATTGGATTATTAATAGAAACCATCACAAGAACATAATCACACTGGGCTTGATATAAACCTGGCGGGCCATGCAATTCACATAATGCAATCTGCACCGTCTCGCTTTTTCAAACTTGTATTCGTGGTAAATGAATCGCTCAAAAGACCATTAATTAAGAGAGAGAGGGAAATCCATGGATTGATTTGAGATGTTTGAGAAGTGTTTTGGACTATTGTAATTGTTTTAGTGAAAAACTGTTACTGTCTGAAGGTTAGACCATCTTTCTCATGGATGACAGCAAATGCAATATGTATATTAAATATGTATAATACAATGACTTTTTACCTCGCCTAAACCTCTTCATTACCGAAAAGAAAATATCGAAGGCCAAGAAAGTCGACGGGAACTGTGCACCGTTCTGGAGGAAGCGAAGAGGAAAATGTCCTTAAATCGTAAATATAAACAACATGTTTGATGCTCAGCTTATCCACCGTCTCCAAATAAAGTAAGGCCCCTTTTTTTTTTAAAAACAAACTTTCATCCTGCATCAAAAGGCAGCGCTGTATGTCGTTTCAAAATATATATAAACTGACTCAAGCAAAAAAAAAAAAAAATAGATGAGTTCCCTTCATCTATTTCGAGGAGGCTGATATGTATCGTAAAGGAAGAGAGGAGACTAGTCTCTAAATCGAGTTTGTGCTGTAGACTCGGGGAGGTTATGTAACCTAAAGAGGAGAGTGCATTCTCCTACCCCCTTTACACACTCTTCTGCATTCACTCCTTCTGCATTTTTTATTCCATCAAAATATTTTTGCATAACTGTTTGTAAAATAATTTAACTAAAGCATGTTTTTATTTGGGTATTTTTGTCATAGTTGTTTGAAATCTTTTTCTTTGGCCAATTAACACAAATCTTTCTCAGTGATGGGCACAAGGTTTTTGCTCATTAATATACTGTATATTAATATGATATACTGACACCACTGTTATTTATCACATACCCTGAACAAACAAATACATAGGACACCATAATCTCACCTGCTTTGAAAATGGAAACAAACAATGATTGTGCATGTTGGGATTTGAACCCAAAGGTCTGTAGTCTACCCTGAGCTAGACAACCAATGTCTACCTGCTTCCAAAAGATAGGGTCAGCAATTTGGATCCACTTTGGATCTTACCCTAACATTCCCAACCCTGCCTTCAGGCCTCACTCCAAAGCCACTCCCCTAAAGCACATGACTCGCTCGCTAGCTTAAGCACTACATCAGCCTAGCCTTGTGGAAGACTCCGGTCATGCGCAATGATTGCAAGGTCCGAGTGGGTGCAGGAAGCCGGGTAAGGCTTGCTGCACGTAGACTGACATCCAATATTTAATTGTGGCCACATGAAATGATTGGACGGGCTTATTACAGTCCTGCGATAGATATAATTACTTCTTTTTTTTTTCAAAGCATTTGATTTATTGATTGTTGTCCGGATGAAAAAAAAACAACCTTTTTCTCTCTTGTGACTCGTCTGCAATGCAACATGTGAGGTACGCTGTGACACGTCCTGAGTGACTTCCACCCTCTCTACCACAATAGCTACCGAGGGTGTCGAGATAACCTGCAGATAGACGACGTGTGAATTCCCCCCGCCCTGACCCAGATGATCCCGGCACACGATTCCTCTCACTGCATACATTATTCACACATCGACGCCCCGTGACAAGGCCTTCGCCGGGAAGCCAGATATACGACTTGTTACTTTCCCGGCCCAATTTCTCGCCCCTTGACGCCGTGAAGAAAACGATTTTCCTCCTTTACAACTATTTCGACAATTATTTGAACGCGTTCAGACAAATGTAAGAACAGTAAACGTCTTGTGTTAGATACCTGTCCTTATGTAACTATGTATCTACGTATGTAGATACAAATGTAAGTACATATGTAAGTACATATGCACTTACATATGTAAGTACATATGTAAGTGCATATGCACTTACATATGTAAGTACATATGTAAGTACATATGTACTTACATATGTAAGTACAGGTGACGGCGCCTTGCTCAAGGATGCCTACAGGTAGCCTGTGGACATCTGGGTTCAAACCGTGTACCTTTTGTGCTGGGGGTCGACCACCCTATTAGACCACCCTGCCCCCTATTCCTTGAGTCTTTGCGTGGGAAAGAGAAACAGATTCTTAGTTTTTTCTCGCAAAGAGACGAGACGTGGTCATTGGGGCGGCGAGACCTACGGGTGGGATGGGAGCAGAGTGAATGAATTGAAGTGCCAGCCTACTGTAAGTACACACAAACACGGGTACACACACACACACCACTATCCCAACACACACACACACACTCACAATCTACTAATACCACACATACACTTGCACACACGCCACACACACTACACTATACCGCCCGGTCCACTACTACACACACAAACACACACACACACACACACACACACACACATTTACACATATATACACAAACATACTCGACTACCTCCATGCACACACAAACACACATGTACAGCCGAGGCCACACACACACACACGCATACACATGTACCTCCCCCACCACACACACACACACACACACACACATTTCAAAGTGGGGCAACCCAATCCTCCCAGTTGTCCTGCGGCGCGCTAGCCGAGCTACGTCGCTACTTGCTACACATCCCGCCGGCGCCGGGCTCCCCGGTGACCCCCTGGTTAAGTGGAGGTTTGCCTGAGCGCCGGGGCTCCCCACAGTGAAAGGTAACAAGGCATTATCCAGCAGAGGTATCAATCACTTTACGCCGGAGAGCTCCCCCAGTGGTGGCGTGTTGGGCGGGACTGTCGGGTCTGTGTGTGTAACCAGCCCTGGTTGTCCGTATAATCTGTCACAAACGATGACGAAAGAGAGTAATAAGACATATTCCCAAAGTCGCTGTCTCACAAGCGGCGCGGGGGGGGGGGCTATGCCAACGTATTGCAGAGAGAGGATGTGAACACACACACACAACCCCCCCCCCCCCCCATAGGGTAAGTTACAGAGGCGCTAAACGTGAACACTTTGTCTCCATGGTCGTCAGAGTTGGACTACAGACCGTTCCGGAAACTCGGCAAACCACAGAATATACCCGAACAGTCTGTTTTGCTTTGTTAAAGTTTTGTTTTAAGATGTTATTATAAATTACTTTTTTGCCATTGCGTTGCTATTTGACACTGAAGCCAAAAGAGTGTGCGCTTGTCAGAAAAGTACACATTTTCCTTTGGACATTCTGTCCAAGAGGAAGTGTGTTTGCCGCTGCTGAGGGGTGAAGGTGCTGCTTTTTATCTCTTTCTGTGTTCCGGTACGTTCCGTGTGACTAAACCATCAATAGGGTCAAGGCGGGGGGGCCGCGGGGCGACCCCGAAGCAGCCTCGCTCCTAGCCTTCAAAAGGGATATTTATTTTCCCTGCTGCTCGCCACAGCTGTCAGGCGCTTTAGTATTTAGTGTCGGCGAGAATAGAAGAGAACTCTTTTTTTTTTATGGCAAAAAAGTACGGCTTTTTTGCCGTACTTCACGTGCGCGGATCGAACCCACCAGCAGCGCCGTGTCACGCGGAAACACTTTATCATAAAAACCATCAACCCTCCTGGGTGAGGGGTTGTGGTGGTGGTGGGAGGGCACTGGTGGTGGGGGGGTGGGGCGGGGGGGTTTGGGGTGAGGTGAGGTCAGGCAATGAATGCATCGAACATACTCTCTAGACAACGAAAAATGAGACGAGGACAAGGAGGAGGAGGAGGAGGAGGAGGAGGAGGAGGGCTGCAGACTTGGAGTGAGTCCAAGCCCCTGTCGCCTCGGGGTGGCTTTAGACAGTGTGCTGACGAGCGCTCGCATGATTCTGAAGCGAGCAATCACAGCACCCCCCAGAGGGAGAGCAGCCACCCTGCACCCTCTAGACACACACACACACACACACACACACACACACACACACACACACACACACACACACACACACACACGCACACACAGCCCTGCTGGATGTACTCCTTGCTAGGTACCTCTCTCCCCCTTGCTCTTCCAAAGTAAGCAGAGGGATGAGTGATGAGCACCCTTCTGGACCTCACCCTTCTCCCACCTGTGCTTTACGGTGGTGACGTGGTTGTGTGTGTGTGTGTGTGTGTGTGTGTGTGTGTGTGTGTGTGTGTGTGTGTGCGTGTGTGTGTGTTTGTGTGTTTGCTTATGTGTGTGTGTGTGTGTGTGGGGGGGGGGGGGGGGGGAGCTAGGGATGTAGAGACAGAGAGAGTGGAATCTCAAGATGCAGCAGGAGAGAGAGAGTGAGAGAGAGAGAGGACAGAGAGAGGGAAGGAAAGGGATGGAGAGACTATTGCCACCCCTGTGGGGAGTGCCAGGGCCAGGACTTGAATGTTTTCCAGATGTGCGTCTGGAGTATTCCTGCAGAAGAGGTGGGGATTTCGGTAGCACTAAAGCTGAAGGATGATCCCACAGGTACGCATGGATGTAAGACACCTAGAGACACATATTGTGGGGGTGTTACCGTGCCCTGTCGACGTAGATGCCTTTATATAGAAATAAAAACAAACAGTACAACCATTAGGGCTTGGCCGTTTTGATTGCAGAAGAGACTGCAGACCACTGAACAAATAGCCCTCGTAAAGCGGAATGGTTTCCGCCCAAGCCCGAGCAACTGTTTTTTAATAGATAACAGTTTGCTTGCTCTCTCTCTCTCTCTCTCTCTCTCTCTCTCTCTCTCTCTCTCTCTCTCTCTCTCTCTCTCTCTCTCTCTCTCTCTCTCTCTCTCCTATGGTATACTCATATTAAGTCCCTCTGGCACATCCACTAGGATGATGGAAGGAATCCATGCAAATGGAAAGCCGTTCTGCATAAAGAATTCTAATGCTGTGGAAGTGTGTGCTTGAGAGGGTGTACTGTGTGTGCCTGTGTGTGTGTGTGTGTGTGTGTGTGTGCCTGCGTCTGTGTGTGTTTAGGTGTGTGTACATGAGTATCCGTTGTCGTCCACTATATTTTGTATACGTTGATGTAATACTGAAATACGCTTTCATCCAAAGACTTGAGAGATGAGCAGGTAGGGTTTTGGAATCCTGCTCAATGGTACAGGTGGGCTCTGGGGTTCAAACGCATAACCTTCCGGTTGGGATTCAAACAAAAATAACCAATAGAGACCAACGTGGCTCCCCCAAAAACCCCTAACACTATATATATATATATCTATATATATATATATGCATATACTGACCTTAATGTCAACTGTTTGTGTGTCTGTGTGTCTGTGTGTCTGTGTGTCTGTCTGCCTGCCTGTCTGTCTGTCTGTTTGCCTGCCTGCCTGGCTGCCTGTCTGCCTGCCTGCCTGTCTGTCTGTCTGTCTGTCTGTCTGTGTGTCTGTGCGTTCCCTCCTCCCCAGAGCCCACGGTGATTGTCACCCAGCCGTCCACCATGGACGTCACGGTGGGCGAGAGCGTCATCCTGCCGTGCCAGGTGACCTACGACCCCTCGCTGGAGCTCAAGTTCACCTGGTT
The DNA here is from genome assembly GCF_964030765.1 of Micromesistius poutassou. NCBI lineage: Eukaryota > Metazoa > Chordata > Actinopteri > Gadiformes > Gadidae > Micromesistius > Micromesistius poutassou. The sequence continues at coordinate 20,114,370 of NC_140272.1, forward strand.
CTTCAACGAGCAGCTCATACACTTCGCCAACCACGGGGGGTACTTTGAAAAAGTGGGCGGGGTAAGTACACAGTGTCTCACCCCCCGGCCTTCCACAGCCACTGCTCGGCTTTTTTTCCCTCATATAAGAGAAGACTGCCTTCATGCAAGTGTTGTCAATCACGGTCTGGAACGTATACTCAGTGAGCCAATTCTTTATATGGAGAACTAAACTAAACGTGGCCCATTGAAGTTGATGGTCAAACTTTACGTTAACTGAGGTATTGTGCAGACTGCGATTGAGGCAGAACTCTCTTCTGTATGAAAATAGTCGAGCTTGCCAGTCCCCTTCAACATTTACTGTTACCACCCAGGTACCACCCAGGAATACTAACGAATGGGTATTGACTGAATAGATTGGACTAGATTACTGTTACTGCTTTAGTCATCCCCAATAGAAGTAATGATATTGATATTATTCATAACCATGGCAGGATGAACTCTATCAATAATTAAATAGATTCATATGAATCCAATTAAGGAAAATAATCATATTTTTTCAGTGCTCATTCAATTTAATTCGTAATGGATACAAATAAAATAGTAAAAGCCACTGCCACTGCCACAACGTCATACCAGTGGCAGTAGCAGACTGCTTATCCAAAAGTCTTAAAAAGTGTGTGTGTGTGTGTGTGTGTGTGTGTGTGTGTGTGTGTGTGTGTGTGTGTGTGTGTGTGTGTGTGTGTGTGTGTGTTGTTTTGGAGAAGTTTTCCACTGTGTTGGATTAGTATTCATATATGTATTTCAATTCACATCCCATTCATCATCAGCGCTGCAATACGCAGTGACCAATCACAGAGATCAGTGGCTGCAGTGCACCCTGGCCATGCTAATATTTCATTTGTGCTCAGGACACTCTCATAAAAGCTGGTCCTATCAGGGGGCCATTGATTTTTGTCCCTTTTCAGCCGTGTTCAGAGATTCTATTGAAGAAAAGGTCTAAAGGGGTGATGGTTAAGATACATTGCCCCATCAATATTGCACTCCTCCTTTAGAGAGCGCGGCCATAATAGATTCAACTGCAGCACAAGAGATGGAGTATGGGGGTGTTTGTATCTTGTTTATTATTTATTGCCCGAAAATTGCTGCATGTGGCTTATTTAAGGGGGGAAAATGAAAGAGAATGATATTTACATAATGCAACTGGTCACGACCCCCTCCCCCCCAAAAATAAATTATGCACTTTCAGCAAAAACTCCATAACCAATACGCTGTACTTGTTTTGTGGAGTAATATAACTGCATTACCGCCGCCAAAAAGTCGAATGTCAATATTTTACAGGCATTATTTATTCATAAAAAAGAATCCCCACCTTGAAGAGTGGGGCTGGTTGTATAAACAGCCGTCCCTGTCATGTTTATATCCGTGTTTTTACATTTGAAACTAAGACCTTGTGTTTGTCTAAATACCAACCAAAGCCAAATCACAAAACGTTCTGTGCCACCAAATTCCGCCACCACAGATTTGAACCCGTCACCTGCTGCTTCTGGACGCCGATCAGTAAATGATAATCTGCGGTTGGCCCGCCTAAATAACAATTGGAACAAATGGGTGCGTGAAGAGCTGGCAATCAAGGTATCTATTAGGATGCTGCTCTTATCACTGAAGTAATGAAAGCACCTCCACAGCCACTAGAAAGAAAAAACTGCCGGGGCATGTCGTGAATACATTTATGCAATAATGACTGCGGCTGACAGGGATCGTCTCCAACATTCGATAGTCTGTGCTTTTCCACTCAGAATATGGACAATTCGGTGGCGCCGCCATGATTGTATGGTACATTTCTAGAGCAGATCCATATCCAGGAGAATAAGGCCGCCCCCTCTTCCCATGTGGCGAGACAGAGTATTCCTCTTGAATTACAATAGCTTGGTGCTTACCATGTAGCTCATGGAACTGTGTGTTTTTTGTGTGTGTGTGTGCGTGTGCGTGTGTGTGTGTGTGTGTGTGTGTGTGTGTGTGTGTGTGTGTGTGTTCATGCGTGCATCTGTATGCTTGCACATCTGTATGTGTGATTCACAGCAGCATTCGGCCGGCGACATTATGATTCGGAACGTGCAGCTGAGAACGTGCAGCTGAAGCATGCGGGGAAGTATACGTGCGCCGTGCAAACCAAGGTGGACAGCATCTCCATAGCCGCCGATCTGGTTGTCAGAGGTAAGCTAACCCTGCGCTACCTGTTGTCCTCGTGCCTAATTGCTATGCTGATGAGGCGGAATGGAGGTGCTAATCCTTGTTTAGAGCTGATTAAAGTGGAAACAGAGTAATTGCAAAAGTGTCTTGATTGGTTACACGGATTTTATAGCATAACCGATAGGGACTTGAGGTTGGGATACACAGATATGTGTGGCGGGTTTAATGGTGGCAGGCTCACACATTAAGACACCCATAAACAATGTTCACTGGCTAGCGTCTGAAACCATTGAACGGAATACATTCATGAGGAAATGTAGAGAAAAAGTGAAATGTTAGCCAGCTGAACTAATGCACGGAAGCACCATGGGTGCTGTAAAATATGTGAAGTTTGTCATTTAATGTGCACATGGCTGGCAAATGTGCTCACATAAAATATTACTTTGTAATTAGTTAGTGGTAGCTCCCACCGCTCACACACCAGCCAACCGTTGTATATTTAAACCTCCGTTTCTCCACTACTTTACCTCGCTTCCCGTCTGCCTCCTTCTCCACGCTGCTCTCTCCTTCACCCTCCGTCTTCATCTCGCTCTCTTTCACTTACTCGCTCTTTTTTCCTGCCAGTGTTTCTTTTTTTATCTCCCTCTCTTTCACGCTCACTCCTGCTCCTTTCCTCGCTCTTTTTTTTCTGCCAAGGTTTCTCCCTCGGTCTCTTCCACTCCCACTCACACTCTCATACCTCCTCCTTTACCCGTGCATATTCCACCGTCTTACTCTCTCTATTAAACTCTGTTCCCCTCATCCCCCTCCTAATCCTCCCTCTTTCTCTCTCTCTTTAACACACTTTTCTGTCCTCTCTCTAACCCCATCCAGGTCCTCCTGGCCCACCCAATGGCATCCATGTGAGTCAGGTCAGTGACACCACCGTTTCCCTGTCCTGGAGGCCCGGCTCTGACAACCACAGCCCCGTCACGGCCTACACTATCCAGGCCCGAACACCCTTCTCCCTGGGTTGGCAAGCAGTCACCACAGGTACTCTCTCTGCCTCTCCCTCTGGTGCTCTTTGGATCCATGGTTCTTGGCGTTGGAAGACAGGGTCCAAAGTTTGGCCAGCTTGCAGTCAAGCCGCTGGGATCCAGCAGCAACACAATCACAGTACAATAAACGTGCACCTTGCTTGCGTCAAGCTACTTTCATGGCCTCTATAGAGAACACATTGTAGACTTCTCAGAACACAATGACTTCATCGTAGCAGATTAAATTAATTATGATCAACAATAAGCGGCTCGTATAAGCACATCTTGCATCTCACAATGTTTTACAAAGCTCATCATTTTCTACTGTCAATCAAGATGCACTCAAATGCCAACACAACACAGCAAAGCCCTTTAAGACTGTGATAAAGGACGATGTCAACAGTGGATGATGTCTGTATCCCCCTTTTGGGCTAAGGACACCTTCTCTCTCGGTGTGATGAGATGGTTTAAAGAGGGCACCACACATGAATCGATCAAACACAGGTAACTGCAAGAAAATAAACCGTTTGTTGAGTAATGCACCGCACAAACCAATACAATAAAACTGTTCCCAGTCCCACTATATTGATGTAGCACCAGCCAGCCAAACTGATATTTACCAAGGGGCCAGGAAGTGAGTTGCTTTCTCCTTGAAAGAAAAAGTACAAAACAATGAATTCAGAGGTAAATGGTCCTGATTTATACAGCGCTTTTATCCAAAGCGCTTTACAGTGTTGACTGACATTCACCCATTCATGCACACATTCACACACCATGCAGTACTTAAAACAAACCAAAAATGTGTTGAAGCATCGCCTTTAACGAATACAAAACAGTGAAAGAATCCCTCGTGACACCAAACACCTAGAACCTCTTGAGGTGTGGAATGTGATGGAGGTCAAGGCAACCAAAAATAAAATAAATAATAAAAAAATAAAAAAATAATCCAATGTTGAAATCAGGGGCAAGATTGGGCGGTTTGGTTTTAAGCCTCTTGAATGCAGCGCTGGGGTGCGTTCATGTGTGGAAGGCCTACGCTACGGTAGTCCTTGCTCAATTGGCTTATTGAGTTAAATGAAGTACACCTAGAACCTTGAACCTTGTGGCGTCCCACAAGGTTCGATCTTAGGACCCTCTCTATTCAACATCTACATGCTCCCACTAGGGCAAATCATGCAAAATAACAATATTGACCATCACTGCTATGCTGATGACACACAAATCTATGTATCGCTATCACCAAATGACTATCAGCCCATAGATCTGTTGTGCCAGTGCATTGAGCAAGTCAAAGACTGGATGTGCCGAAATTTCCTTCAACTAAATGAGGACAAAACCAAGATAATTGTATTTGGTGCTAAAACCGAAAGGCTTAAAGTTACCCAACACATTCACTCTCTGTCCCTGAAAACCTCAATCAAAGCCAGAAATCTAGGGGTTATCATGGATTCAGATTTACATTTCGACAGTCACATCAAATCAGTTACAAAATCTGCATATTATCACCTTAAAAACGTAGCAAGACTTAGAGGGCTCATGTCTACCGAAGATTTACAAAAACTTGTACATGCCTTTATCACTAGCAAGCTTGATTACTGCAATGGTCTCCTTACAGGTCTCCCAAAAAAAACTCTAAGGCAACTACAGCTTGTTCAGAATGCTGCTGCTAGAGTTCTAACAAAGACCAAAAAATTTGAACATATTACACTAATTCTTAAATCGTTACATTGGCTCCCTGTATGTCAGAGAATTGATTTTAAAATCATGTTGCTAACCTATAAATAAATATAAATCCCTACATGGTTTAGTATTTAACTGATATGCTTCCACTACATAAGCCTTCTAGGCCACTAAGATCCTCTGAGACCAATCTGTTAATTATCCCCAGAGTCAACACGAAACATGGGGAAGCAGGATTTAGTTACTATGCAACAAATAGCTGGAATAAACTCCCTGAGGATTTAAGACTTGCCCCAACTCTGACAGCTTTTAAAACAAGAATGAAGACTTTTATGTTTGCTTTAGCTTTCTGCTAAATCTTAAATCTACAATGCTTATATCCAGTGTGCGAAATACCCTTCAATATTCGGGGGGGTCCCCATCTCCCGATTGTTGCGCAATATCGATCTAAATTTTTCTCATGCTGTAGGCCTATAGCATACTTAGCAGACGTCAAGGCGCAAAGTCAAAGTACTTTGTGGGCGGTTTTATGGCGCTGTTGCTATTATGACGGCGAGATAAATGAGCTTTGCGCCCGGCCCAAATCTAAAATGGGTTGGGCTGAAACCCGTAGGTGTGTTTTGGGCGTAACATGCAATAAACCAATGAGAGTGGCATCTCCCATCCCCTTTAAGAGCCAGCGCATTTTGACTTGACGAGTTGATTTTTAACAGCGCGTTTGCAGTCTCCGCTGAGACAGATGCATGACCACATGAATTTCAAACTTCGAATGGCTCAGTTTATGTGTTTAATTAACACATGGAATAGCGTTTTCTTCGCCAACTTCAGAAACACTGATTCGTCATCATACATTGCGGCAAAGACAACTTAAAACATATGCGGACGCGGTCCTCGATGGCCGCAACTGTGGGTCTATTTAATGATAGGCCTATGCGGCAATACATTAACAAACATCGTTTGTTACCAGTATTGTATACATTATCGTTGTCGACTTGTGTTCATAATATGCATGTGTCCCCCAGCGGTCTTTCCATTCCCCCACCTGCTTAGGTGTAAAATAAGCGGGCAACTCACTAGTGCTAGCAGCAGGGGCAGTAGCATCTGCTATGTCTGCTACGGAGCACTCGGCCTCAACTTCTCTTTCTTCGGCAGAGGGTGGGAGAGGAACGGGATCCTCTTGTCTGACACCAACATCGTCTATCTCTTCATCTCCGAGTGCCACCTTTTTCGATGTGAATCCGAAGTGTGCCAGTGATAAACTTTGATTTTGCTTTCGCTTGTTAGCCATTGTTATTGACGGCCTACGTCATTGCTCTGGGCTCTCGCACATGGCTGATTTGCATACGCGCAGGCGCAGGACTGGTTCAGCTTAATGTTAAACAAATTATTATTATTAACATTTTTGAATTATAAATACTTGACATGGTGATCTCTTAAACACATCATTAGTGACAATAAAATTATTATATCATTTTTTTTAATTTTGTTTTTTTTACAAGATTGAGACCCCCCCAGGTTTTGCTTTTGAGTCTTTCAGGGGGTCTCAAGGGGTTAATCGGGGGGGTCCGACCCCCCCAAACCCCCCCGTATTTCGCACTATGCTTATATCTATTTTTTATTTTATTACTAACTTTGCCTTTATTTTCTCACTTTCTAAAATGCATTTTTTTTAACTTTGCCTTTATAAAATGTTTCTAAAATGTGTTTTTTTAACTTTGCCTTCATTTTCTATCTAATTTACTTTTTACTTATCTATTATTTTCTTTTATTGTTTTTTTTATTGCACTTTGAGTCTGCCTTGTGTATGAAAAGTGCTATATAAATAAAGTTGCCTTGCCTTGCACTGTAACGTACTTGTTCTAACATCGAGCTCTGCTTTGCAAGTAAGTGTAAAATCCCCTTAACAGAACCAAAGAGGCATTAGACCTGGAATTGGCCCATATTAAAATCGCCTACGGCTTTTTGGATGTATTTTTATGTTTGTTTAGTTCTTCAATGTGCCTTTGCTTTCGTCTTTGGAGTCTGAGTGTGTGTGTGTGTGTGTGTGTCTGTGTGTGTGTGTGTACGTTATTGTGTCTGTGTGTATGAACTAAGTGTCCTTGTGCGAGTATCTTGTGTCCTTGTGTCCTGCCCACCTGGGGTCCACCCCTATCCCCCTCAGGACCGCCCACCCAGCAAACAGCGCTTTTAAACTGTTGACACTAAGTTGACATGTAGCAGCACAAAGAAAATCTGTTGACACACAGTATGTGGATGCTGACGAAATGCACTTTTGTGTGTCTGTGTGTGTGTGTGTGTGTGTGTGTGTGTGTGTGTGTGTGTGTCTGCGTCTGCATGTGTGTGTGTGTGTGTGTGTGTGTGTGTATGTACGTGTGTGTCTGTGTGTTTTTGTGTGTGCGTCTACGTGTGTGTATGTCCGCCTCTGCATGTATGTGTGTGTGTGTGTGTGTGTGTGTGTGTGTGTGTGTGTGTGTGTGTGTGTGTGTGTGTGTGTGTGTGTGTGTGTGTGTGTGTGTGTCTGCGTCTGCATGTGTGTGTGTGTGTGTGTGTGTGCCCGTCGGCCAGTTCCAGACTCGGTGGGGGGTCGCCAGCTGACAGCTACAGTAACAGAGCTGAACCCCTGGGTGGAGTACGAGTTCCGGGTGCTGGGCAGCAATGCAGTGGGCACAGGAGAGCCCAGCAAGCCGTCCAAACAAGCCCGGACAAAGGAGACCTGTACGTACTGCAAGAACAAAGGCAAATCCATGTCTTACTTCTGCTCCCAGCCCTTTTGATTCTTGGGCTTTTAGGTTTCATTATTTCAGGCATTGGTTTTTAGATTTTGAGTCAATTCTGAAAAACAGGAGCAGCCAGCACAAATTGTGTACTTCCCCTTTTGTCTTGGGGGGTTTGTGTGTCATTCAATTTTTTTTTTTCAATAGTGTATAGATGTAGACTAGTCCTTGTTAGCCCTACTGTTCATTCACTACCGATTAATGGCAACAGCAAAAAAAAGGCAAATTCATGTATACTTCTAAGCTTACTTTCTGGGTGGTTTTATTTGGCTTTTAGGTTTCATTCAATCCGTCATTGATTCCTTTGTACTTTTTTGAATTGTTTATCACAATTCTGAAGTCACGATCCAAACACGCCAGCAAGCACATTGGAAAATGTATGTCATGCTTCTGTTTCATTCTTTCAATCACTAAGAACGACACAACGGAGAAACGACAGAAAGAACTTTGTGTTTGTTCATCTGTTTTGACTTTTGTCTTCGTTTTGAGGTTTTATTCATTCCATCGCCGATTGTATTGTTCGAATTTTTCCGAAGGCACTACCAAAAACACGACAGAAAGAACAAAGGCAAATTATTGTCACACTTACCATTATGTGATGTTTTTTGTTTTGTTTTCTCTGGTTTCATTCAATCAATTCTTGATTGTCGTATTGTTTCCACGACCACTTATTTCTACTACAATTAAGTCAGATTCAGTGAAGGCAAGAACAAAGGCAAATGATTGTCTTATTTCTGTCTTTTTTTCAGTTTTGGTTGCTTTGATTCATTCGTTAAATTAAAGGTTTTTTTTATAATTTTGAATTCAGAATTTCTGATTTTTTTAAATTCTACCATTACCACTACAATTCAGTCGCTACTGACAAACAACAGCAGAAAAGGCTAATTATTACCTAATTTCAGTTTGTATTCTTGTTCTGTTCAATTTTTAGATCCTCTTTTTATTGAAATGTTTTAAGTCGCTTTGCGCTGTCATCATTCTGATATTTGTCATCACATCTGATATCTGTTATACACACGATGGAAACAAGTGCTTGCACGTTGACATGTTGTGTTGTCATGTCTGTCTTCCAAATAAGTCAAATTAAATATTTAAACCAGGATTAGCATAAACCTATTCATCATTTTGATTGGACCTGAAAAGTCCAAAGCTATCCTGTCATTAACACCGCCCCCGCCCCCCCCCCCCCCCCCCACAGCTCCGAGGGTCACGCCAGCTAACGTGAGCGGTGGAGGTGGCAGTCGCTCTGAGTTGGTCATCACATGGGAGGTAAGCAGCTCACACCCGCCACCCCCATACCTCCACCACCACCATCATCATCATCATCACCATCACCATCGACGTCATCATCATCACCATCATAATCATCATCATAACCATCACCCCCATTATCATCACCATCATCATCATCACCATCACCATCATCACCATCGACATCATCATCACCATCATCACTTTCGACATCATCATCACCATCATCACCATCGACATCATCATCACCATCACCATCATCATCCTCATCCTCTTTTTCCACTCACAAGGCCTTGTAATATTCATGACAGCGCCCCCCCACTATTTGAACGTATGAGTTAACCTTTTTTCTTCTGAGAACACAGAGGCAATAACCGCCACTGTCACCCCGGGGGGAGGGCTATGTGGGAGGGAGGGAGGGTGAGGGGAAGAAATGCCTTTTGAGGATTCAATGAGATAATTAACGTGGAATGGTTTCTTCCCAAGCCCAGGCAAATAATAGATTACAGTGTGCTCGCTCTTTCTCCTACTCTCTCTCTCTTTCTCTCTTGTTAGCGTTCTTCCCTTTTTCTTTATAGTGTCGTTCTTTCCACAAAAAAACCCACCCTGCAATTAATCAACACAACGCTCAAAAAAGATTATGCATTCATTCTGCCTGAAATCATCGACCCCCTGTTGTGAACAATTTATCCGAATGAATGTTGATTCTCGTTTTCAGCATGCCCAAGTTCAGTTAAAGTCGAACTTTCGCTTAACAAAGTGTTCATTTTCCGCTCGACTCTGAGCCACTTCAGTCACTTTTCCATTTGATGTGATAGCGGGTTGTGTTTTGATGGATTTAATTGGCAATTAGAGACAGAGTCTGAGGGAGGGAGAGAGAGAGAGAGAGAGAGAGAGAGAGAGAGGGACAGAGAAAGGGACAGAGAGAAAAAGGGGACAGAGAGAAAGATAGCCAGAAAGAGAAGGACAGAGAGAGAGCGATAAAGAGAGACAGAATGCGAGAGAGACAGAGAGCAAGAGAAAGACAGAGAAACCAAGAGTGACAAAGAGAGAGAGAGACACAGAGGAACAAAGTGAAAGACAGAGAGAAGAGGGAGAGGGTTATTTGTTCAGTGCTCTCCAGGCTATTCTGAAACCAGGGCCGCCAAGCCCTGAAGGTGGTACTGTTTGTTTTTGTTTCTTTATAAAAGCATCTATGTTTTAAAGGGTCAGGAGAGGCGAGGGATGAAGGAGGAGTTTTATGTATAAAAAGCCAGTGTCTATAAATATATGATGGACACTAAGTCTTCTGCTGGTCTGGACAATAGCAAAGGTAATGGGGGAAGGAGTGCAGGGATCATGCTCAGGGCATTGTGCTGCTAATGGACATGCACTACCACCACAGCCAGTGTCTACTGGCACGCACATGCAAGTGTGTGTGTGTGTGTGTGTGTGTGTGTGTGTGTTTGTGCGTATTGTTATATGTGTGTGTGTGTGTGTGTGTTTGCATGTGTCTGTCTGTAAATATCTATATCTATATTTTTATATATATTCATGTGTGAATGTGTGAGTATTGTTATGCGTGTGTGTTTGTGTGGTCTGTCTGTAAATATCTATTCTTATATATATATTCGTGTGTGTGTGTGTGTGTGTGTGTGTGTGTGTGTGTGTGTGTGTGTGTGTGTGTGTGTGTGTGTGTGTGTGTGTGTGTGTGTGTGTGTGTGTGTGTGTGTGTGTGTTTTTTGTGCATATTGTTGTGTGTGTGTGTGTTTTTCTATGTGTTTTTGTGCGTTTTCTGATGCGGACGTGTGTGTGTGTGTGTGTGTGTGCGCTGCAGCCCGTGCCCGAGGAGCTCCAGAACGGCCCGGGCTTCGGCTACGTGGTGGCGTTCCGGCCGCACGGCGCCACGGGCTGGATGCAGGCGGCCGTGCCCTCCCCCGAGGCCTCCCGCTACGTCTTCAAGAACGACAGCATCCTGCCCTTCTCCCCGTTCCACGTCAAGGTGGGCGTCTACAACAACGTGGGAGAGGGGCCCTTCGGAGCCGTCAGCACCATCTACTCAGCAGAGGACGGTAGGAGGGAGGGAGGGAGGGAGGGAGGGGTGGAGGGAGGGTGGGGGGGAGGAGGGAGGGAGGGAGGGGAGGGAGGGAGGGAGGGGGAGAGCGAGGGAGGGAGGGAGGGAGGGGTGGAGGGAGGGAGGGGAGGGAGGGAGGGGAGGGAGGGAGGGGGAGAGCGAGGGAGGGGAGGGAGGGAGGGGGGGAGGGAGGGAGGGGGAGGGTCTAGCAGAGGGTCATGGGGTGCCTCAACGGTTTGATTGGGCCCATCAGAGGGGGGGGGGGCGGGATCGTCCACATTCTAATTTGCGTCGTGTACTTGATTCAGTGCGTTTGCCAAATGAACGATGATTTAATAACAAGGTTACAATTGAACACGCTTTTATGGAGTTAATATAATAATCCACCAAAAAAGTACATATATTACTATATATATATATATGTATATATATATACATATATATATATGTGACTGTAAATGTGTTTTCCTAACAAATAGGCTAAAGCACTAGCCTGGTGCTACCAGACCATCGTACTTCATTTCATTTGTACAGAAGGTCTGGAACTGCTGTAATTGGCAAACGTTCACTCACTTGGAGGCGGGTGTCTGTTGAAGTTTAAAACTATTGGATCTGCCCAGTGCCACTCTGGATCTGCCATAACCAATCGCAATAGCGTTTGGTCGTGACGTTTGTCATGCGCTGGGACCGGCCGGAAACTACGTTGCGCGCATGCGCAGGCTGTGTACACAAACAAAACAAGATGAAGAGTGAAGATGTCTGTCAACGATAGCTGCAGGTTTTGTTCATCTAATTTTAGAGTTCAAGGAACAATTACAAATTCTACATTAATATTCGATAGTAAGGACAGAGATAATGTTTGCAGTCAACTGTCGAGGCTGGGTCTTGTCATTGACAATACGTCGCTACTTCGACGTCATCGTTCTCAGCCACTTCCTCTGTTCGCTGATTGGTCACACAGAAATTTGTTCGGGTAAAATCCCACTAACAAGTCCCAGCCCCAGACTGACTACTGAAGGGAAAATTAAATTTGGGCGGAAGTAGGTGGGCGGGCGGAGCCAGGCTACTAAAGCACAAGGTTATAGTTCAAATTCCATAACATTTGTATCAACTTTGGGATGACATTTTGCCCCTCCTGTCTCGTGGTTTGCTTAATGGTTCTGGGTTTGATTCCCAATTGCCTCATTCAGGGAACCATGAGCTCACCGTCACTTCAACGACGTGTAAATAAAAGAATAGGTTACTTTCAGTCACTTTGGTCAACAGTGCTGAATGACGTAGCTGGACGTAGACAGGGTTATATATAATCCCTTATAAAACGGGATTATATATAACGGCTTATATCAAGCAATCTGATTATATTGGTTGTATATTGAGCGTATACACACAGCTATGACGCCCATTCAGTTTACAGAGTTCCGTATCACTCCGCGCCTAACTTGAACTGTTATCTTTATATAAAAGCAATAGCATAGTTCACTGAAGCCTAAAAATATCTTGATTGCTGGAGAGGGTGGAAATGTTGTAAAGCAATAGGCACACGGTGAGTGAACTCGATAGAAGGCTAAATTGCCGGCGAACCGAGCTACCGTCTCTAGCCTTCTCTCTGAAGGACGCTACAGTGTGTTGCATAGCAACCGCCGTACACTCTGCAGGCAGCCAGGAGGGACTACTTTTTTGTATTCGTTAAAAAAAAAAAGCTTTTCTGACTTTCTCGCTTTTTCAAAATTGAGGGTGTCTATGACTTTCATTTCGCCATACCACATCACTTCAGTCAGTGAAATGTTCTCATTATAGCACAGTTAAGGGACGGACAACGCCCCTTAACTGTGCTATAATGAGAACATTCCACAGCCTGTCGTGATCTATTGCTTAACTATACGTTAACATTGTCACTCAGTCAAACTCAGGATGTACTTTCAGAGCTTCTCACACCGCCGCAGTTCATAACTGTACTTCACCGCAGGGGTATAAAAAACAAAAGCCAAAAATAATGTGTTTTTTTATTCGAGAGAAGGAAAAAACCCGTTTGACACACGTCTCCATCTCACTTTGTGCCGTGCTCTGCTGTTCCACTGAATTTCAATGCAAAAACGTCAAGGACTCAAAGACAGTGAGGAGAAAGCAAACACACGTCTTTGGCTTTGGTTGTGGACTCGTTGAGTTCATTGGGATGTCCCCTTTTTTTTTAACTTTTTTTTTTACCGTTGATCCCCAGAGCCGGGCCGGGCGCCCACCAGGGTGCGCGCCAGGAGCCTGTCTGCCTCCCAGGTGGAGGTCTCGTGGAAAGCCCTGCCCTGGAACGCCAGCAAGCGGAGGCTTCTGGGCTACGAGGTGAGCTGACACGAGGAACAACAGCAGAAACCCAACATTGTTTGTGTTCGCTTCCTTTAGTGCCCCCGAGCGCCGGTGTGTGTGTGTGTGTGTGTGTGTGTGTGTGTGTGTGTGTGTGTGTGTGTGTGTGTGTGTGTGTGTGTGTGTGTGTGTTTGTGTTTGTGCGTGTGAGAGAGAGAGAGAGAGAGAGAGAGTGCTTGTGTATATGCAGGTGTGTTTCAGTGTGGGTGTTTGTGTCTGCATGCGTGCATGCATGTTCATACTGTGGCAGCCCGGTTCACGAATGGTACTCACACACACACGGAATGGTGTTGCAGGTAATTTACCTCCCCAACTCTCTCGACCACCTCGTATGGCCCCTGCCATTTGGCCAAGAACTTGCACTCCGCCGTCGGGACCAGGACCAGCACCAGATCCCCAGGCCGGAAGACGCGCAGCTGGGCTCCCCGATTGTAGACCCTCGCCTGGGCCTGCTGGGCACGCCCGAGATGTTCCCGGACGATGGGCCAGACCTGGGCCATACGGTCCCTCACCTGTTCGACGTGTTCCACCGCGGTGCGGTGGGGTGACGGTTGACTCTCCCAGGTCTCCTTGGCGAGATCCAGGATTCCCCGAGGCCTCCTCCCGTACAGGAGCTCGAACGGAGAGAAACCCGTAGAAGCCTGGGGCACCTCCCGCACCGCGAACAGTACATGGGGCAACAGCTGGTCCCAGTTCTTCCCATCTGCGTCCATGGCCTTTTTCAGCATCTGTTTTAATGTTTTATTAAACCGTTCCACCAGGCCGTCCGTCTGGGGGTGGTACACCGACGTCCGGAGCTGTTTGACCTGGAGAAGTCTGAGCAGTTCTTTTAGTACCCGAGACATAAAACACGACCCCCTCCGTCAGTACTTCCCGTGCTATCCCCACCCGGCTAAACAGAAGCATGAGCTCCCTCGCTACCGCCTTAGCGGTGGCCGCGCGCAGGGGCAGGGCTTCAGGGTACCGGGTTGCATAGTCTACCAGCACCAGGATGTACCGGTGTCCCCTGCTGGTCTTGGGAAGGGGGCCCACAATGTCCAGAGCTATCCTGTCGAACGGGGTCTCTATGATGGGCATGGGAATAAGTGGGTTCCTAGCCGAGGAGCGAGGAGCTACCCGCTGACACTCCGGGCACGTTTGGCAGTAACGTTCTACGTCCCTCTTCACCCCCGGCCAGTAAAATCTCGCCAAGACCCGATCCCGGGTTTTGTCCATGCCCAGGTGTGCTCCCAGGAGGTGTGTGTGTGCCATATACAGCACCTTGCTGACATATGTCCGAGGGACCACTAATTGCTCGGTCACCGCCCCGTCCTTTTCCACCACCCGGTATAGCAGAGCCCCCCTGGTGCTAAAATGTGGGTGTGGCAGGCAACTCACCGAGTCCCGGGTCTGTCCGTCGTGTGCGAGGACATGGCTCCAGGCGTGTTTGAGGGCGTCGTCCTGCAGCTGAGCGCTCGCGAACTGGCCCGGCCGAGTGGTTCCTACCCCCCCCTCCGGTAGGAAGTCCGAAAACTCGGAGAGAGGAGAACTCTCTGCTTCCTCGGGTGGGTCGTCCAGGTCTGGCGCCGTCAGGGTATCCGAGGTGCCGGGTCCGAGCCGCTGTGATCCAGAAGCGCGCCCTCCCGAGCGGGCTGGAGATCCCGGTGGCGAGGGTCCGTCCCCTTCTGGCCCGGGGTCCTCTGCCGATGACTCCTCCTGGGTCGCTGGTATCCGGATGGCCCCATACGCCGGCCGCCCCTTCCTCCTCGCTCGGCGAGCAGGCTCTCCCCTTACCCGATTTTCCCGCTCCGGATCCCAGAGTCTGTGGAAAATCGGGCAATCCCTCCCGATAAGAAGGGGTACCGGCAGGTGGGGTACGATCCCCGCCCGGGCTGTGAACACCCCGTAGGGGGTCCGTATGACCACATGGCATGACCCATAGGTCCGGGTATCCCCGTGTACACAGGCCACCTCCATAGGTTCCCCACCCTTCCCCCCCGCTAGTTCGGGACGAAGGAGGGTCACCACACTCCCCGTGTCCAGGAGGGCCTGTGTGTCCTGGGTCATAACCCGTGCTGGGATGGTCGGGGACCCAGCTACCCCCTGTGCCCAACAGGTGGCCAACATACAGGGCCGGTACGTACCCTCGTCCGCATAGGCCGATGGCATCGACACGTCTCTGTCCCCGGGACAGTCTCGTGCCAAATGCCCCTGCTGACCACAGGCGTAGCACCGTCTCCCTTCTCGACCCTCCCGGGACACGATCGGCGGCTCCGGTGGTGGTGTCCGCGACGCCGTCAGGGGCCTCCTCCGGTCTCGTCGGTTCTCGGTCGGCCGCAGGCTGGTCCGGGGACTGGCGCTGAGATGCTGGGCTACCTGCCAGTTCTCCAATTGCCGGATCAAGTCGTCTACCGTCTCGGGATGGTGGTGGGCCAGGATCCTCCGGGCTTCGGCCGGCAGCTGACGAACGGTGTTATCGATGAGTACCCGATCCACCGGGCTGGGTCCCTCACCCGTGGTCAGCCACCTCCTTACTAGCCGACCATGCTGGGCGATCTGGGTCCGCACTGCACCGTGGATGTCAAACCGCCAGTCGTGAAACCGTTGGGCGCGGGCCGCGAGGTTGTGCCCGTAGTAGGCCAGTATGGCCTGCTTGAGCGCTGGATACTGCTCGGCGTCCTCGGGTGGTAGATCCTGGCTCGCCTGCTGCGCGGGACCGGTGAGGAAGGGCGAGATGATGTGGGCCCACTGTTCTGCCGGCCAGTTCTC
>NC_140272.1:20130618-20163118 GCF_964030765.1 Micromesistius poutassou
AAGCGCTTTACAATATTGCCTGACATTCACCCATTCATACACACATTCACACACCGACGGCGGCGTCAGCCATGCAAGGCGACAGCCAGCTCGTCAGGAGCAGTCAGGGTGAGGGCGTCTCGCTCAGGGACACTCAGGTAGGAGGAGCCGGGGATCGAACCAGCAACCTTGCGGTTACCAGCCGACCCGCTCTACCCCCTGAGCTAATGCCGGGTCTTAATCAAACCCGACCGTTGTCTCCGCCGCCGCCCATCGTCTCATCTCTCCTCTTCTCTCCCCGGTGTCAACTCTGTGCGTCCTGCAGCTGCGCTACTGGCCCCGGAGTGAGAAGGAGGAGAGTGCCAGCGTGCAGCGCACGGTGGGGAACCAGACGTCCAGCGTGCTGCGCGGGCTGAGAGGCAGCACGTACTACTACATCACCGTCAGGGCCTACAACACCGCCGGCACGGGCCCCCCGGGGGCCACCGTCAACGTCACCACCAAGAAACCACGTGAGCCGCGCCGCGTCACACACGCTCACAGTCTGAGCGCTTGTCGGGCCACACCCAGACCCAAGCACCTCCAGCGAGCCACGATTGGAGTGTTTGGTTGTTGACGGGGCATGTTTAAATGGGTCACACTGTTTCTGTCTTGTTATTAAAGACGGCGTCAATAAACATCAAAAAGACATTTAAAAAAATTAATTAAAACTAGGGATGCACCGAAATTTCGGCCACCGAAAATTTTCGGCCGAAAATGGCCCCAAGAGCACATTTCGGCTTTCGGCCGAAACACTTTTATCACCGAAACAACACGGCCGAAAACAGGAAATTGTGATGACGCAAACAAAAAACGCGGCCAGTGCACGCTTGTCTGGATAAGCGCCTCTGCGCCAACATGTCTGTGGTGTGGGCATATTTCCATATATCTGAAAAAGACCCACGGATAGCGATTTGCAAAACGTGTAAACAAATGACACCTCTAGCTAAATGTAGTAATCTAGAGAACCAGCTACAACCTTGTTTTCATCCAAACGAGCCGTCTTTAGCGACGGCTCGCTATGAGTCGTCTATCAGCAGCGAGTTTAGGGACCGTCCGCAAAGTGCCGACAGCTTCTATGAGCTGTCGGCTATCATCCGCGAGCTTAGGGACCGTTTGCAAAGTGCAAAACGGAAAAACGGTGGTTGTTGTTTTTTCAGTGCTAAATAAATATTTTTATACTTTTAATAATTGTAATTGATTTATTCTTTGAATTGCAAATGCCTTGATTTTAGTGAGGTTAGTACACAGTCATAGACAGTCATAGCTATAAATGCAATGGTACTAATAATTGGCATAATAATTTATTTCGGTGTTTGGTTTCCTCATTTTCGGTTTTCGGTTTCGGCCAAGAATTTTCATTTCGGTGGATCCCTAATAAAAACAGAACTAAGCTGAATAGTTTGAACCGGAGCCAGCTCGACACATCTTTAGTTTCGGGGGGGGGGGGGGGCCCTGCTCAAAGTAAGTTCTTAAGGTAGTGGAAACTAAACACATAGTAGTGGTAGCTAGTGCTATTGGTAGTGGTGTTGAGGAGGTTCCCCCCCCCCCCCCCCCGCTGTGTGCTTTCTCCTTAACCCCGTTTAACCCTCCAGCCCCGAGCCAGCCACCGGCCAAAGTGATGTGGAACACGTCCAAACTCCAAGATCATCGTGAACTGGGAGCAGGTCAAGGCCCTGGAGAACGAGTCCGAGGTCACCGGCTACAAAGTACGTCCGTACAAACCTCTTTTTAGCCTCGCAGCAGCGGTTTTCAGCATCTGTTGCCGTGGTTACAACAAGACCACCCTGACGACTGCCCCCCCCCCCCCCCCCCCCCCCCCCCTCTCCTCTCTCTCTCTCTCTCTCTCTCGCCCTGCAGGTGCTGTACAAGAGGAACCGCCACAGCCCCGCCAACGTCATGGAGACCAACACGACGTCCGTGGAGCTGTCGCTGCCCACCGACGAGGAGTACATCATCCAGATCAAAGCCCTTCGGGGAGGGAGGGGAGGGCAGCAGCAGCCGGCAGATCACCATCCCCAGGATAGCAGGTCAGTGGAGCTCGCTCCTCACACTCGCTGGCGCCGCTGGCTAGCGTCTGGCTCGCTTGCGTTCCGTCCTGTCACGGAAAAATCGACACAGTGGCTTGTGAGTTGTGATTCACTGATTGGCTGAAGGACTATGTATAGGAAGAGCTTGCGGAACCGTCCAGTCTATTCCTTTTGCGACTAAATACCACTGAAATAGTCACCTTTCAATATAGGCGGTTATAGCGGCGACGTTTCCAGTGTGACCGTTTTTGTCGATTTCACGTAATTACAGGGCAATAGGATTTTCAGAAATGCATTGGGAAATGTATGTAAGTAATCCTTACAAGGGAGGAAAACAGCTGATGAATGACTATTGAAGTGTATAGCATTCCTTAATGTATACATCTAACGTGATGTTGATTGCACTGCATTGCTCGTGCAATCTATGTGAACGTTGTCAAATGAGTCACATGACGACAGTGACCATTTCAGTCATGCAAGTCATCACTCAGTCCCACTGACTATATATGAGAGTGTGTGGTGTTCAGAATGCTGCAAACCTTGGATTTGTAAGCATGACCTTTATGTGTCATCAATGCTTTGTTTTGTATAGAATATATTATAAAAGGGAATTGAAAGAGAAAATACAAAAACCAACCATAACCCAATCCTACTGTGAAAGTTGCGGTACATGTAGTGTACCAGAACAACAATATATATGTGTGGGTGTGTGTGTGTGTGTGTGTGTGTGTGTGTTTTCCCTGCATTATGAAGACTAACAAAAGCAACAAGCATCATTCTCAATGCTCCATCTTTTTTGTCTCAGGTCCCAACGCCATTGGCTCAGCGTCCAAAGTCTCCACGCTGTCTGCACTCAGCACAATAGCGCTGTCCTTCACAGCCCGGACCTCCTTATGGACAGACCGGTACACCTGGCTGGCTCTGCACCTGACCCGGGCTGGGTGGTGCGTGGTGGGGGATGGTCGGTGGGGAAGGTTGGTGGTGAGGGTAGGGGAAGCTAATAGCTAACGTAGCCCACTCTGGCGTAGTACCTACATCTCATTCATTTGAGTTTTAACGGGCCAAGGGAAAGACATGACGGAAATGAGGAGGGGAAACACGCAAACACACACGCACACACACGCTAACACACAGATACACACACACACACACACACACACACAGATACACACACACGCACACACACACACACAGATATAAAAGAGGGATTGAGAAGCTAAGGGGGAGCGGTGTCTTGACTCTTGTTGTTACCAAAGCAGCTTTCATAACAAAAGGTAAAAAAAACGTTCCAATGAAGAAACAAAAAGACAACGAAAAACAAACGTCCGTCATTTTGTATGACATCCATGGTTGAGCTTTTATAGATCTGTTCTGTGTTCAGTCCACTGGACGTCGGCCCAGCCCTGCGCGTGTGGCGGCGCCGGATGGCACGGATGTTAAGATGCGAACATTGGGCTGCAAGATGTAAACGCACTGGCCCGGGAGGGGCTGCGAATGTTATTTAGAAGGACGCTTCTTCTTCTAAATGCTAATCTGTACTTATGGTATGTATAACTGTCCACAATTAGTTCTCGTTTTGTTGTTCAAAGAAAACATTGCACTTAAGCCATCCACCACAACAAACACCTATTTATTTGTTGTCGTCACGATTCATCACTTATTGTAAACCGGTTTATTTATTTTTTTCTGAGAATCGACCGCGTTTGTCTCGGGGGACCAGGAGATCCCTCGCTCTCGTAATAACGACTGCACTGGCGACGCGCCCCCGTGTGGTTGCCCCATGTTTTTCTTCTGCGTGTCTCACCTCTTCTACTTAACACGTCTTATTTTCTGTAACTTATTTACGACCACGTTGTAAACCGCCGCGTCTAGAGCTATTCTTTGCCTTGTGTGTGCCTCATCATATGTTTCAAAAATCCTCAGGTCCTTGAAGAGCCTTAACTTGTATGTATATCAACTCAAGAGGAAGGAATTGCAGAGGATGTAGCTCTCCAGTTCTCTAGAGAGAGCGAGAGAGAGAGAGAGCGAGGAGAGCAGCGGCGACGGAGCTGTTTACGTGCTCGCTCGCCCATGTCTATATATAGGTATTGTACTTGATAGGATTCGGTGGGGCCAGGACTCCTTTGTATAATGCTGAGATTATCGAAGATAGATTGAGCGGCAATTTGTTTTTGCTGTTTGGCATGGGTTATTGGCAATATACGAAGCCTGGTACATTTTATGGGTGTGCAATCTTAATGAAAAAATATTGCTGCTGACCTTTTGATTTTCCCAATAGTTTTCTGTGACAGCGTTCTGAGCTAATATGGCGGCCTGCGGGGACAGTCTGTATGTAGCGTGTAGCGTGTAGTACGGCTGCATTGTGGGCTGCCGCCTACTGAGAAATGTAAAATATGCTGTTTTGTACACCTTGGAATAATTTCTATGATGAAAAACGACTTGGTTTCTCTGTGATAGGGCTTTTAAATCATCCATTGCAACGTCAAAACGTAGTGAACCCCCCCCCCCCAGTTTGAAACCATAGGAGCATTGGAATGTTTGTTATTATGTTGGTGACAATAATATGGATTTATTTTTGGTCATTATTTAGTGATTCATCGTGAAATGATTCGTCATTATGGGAGACATTGTTTTAAACTGCCACAGCGTTTCTAATGTGAGACATGGCAAAATAAAGTTTTCATTAGCCTTGGTTCCGGTGTTCCATCGATTTAGGATTTGTCAGTGGGCCTTTTACGACTCTCTCGAGTCCTCTCAATACGTATCGTCAACAAAGAATCCCATCATGCATCTGGATGTGCAAGCCCTATAACATTGTTTCAGACAGTAGTAGGCGATGGTGGATCAGCATGACTGTACCTTTTCCTCTCCATCCCTCCATCTCTCTCTCTATCCCTCCATCTCTCTCTCTATCTCCGTCTCTCTACTCTCTATCTCTCTCTCTCTCCCTCGTGCTCAGTCTGTGACCGTGTGGACTGAACTGGCTTCGGCTGACATGTGAAAAGATGAACTCGGTTTCTGTTATCTGTGCTTGGGTCTCATGTGGGGGTGGGGGGAGAGGGTCCTACCGTTCCCCCCTACAGTCTTAGTCTGAGGAACATCTGGCCTACAAATCACATGTGTTCCACATGGAAGGTTCCCTCTGTTACTGTTGGTTGTTTATACTGTGTTAATAAAGTTTATCGATTTATAGAACGTTGTGGTTGTCAGTCATTTGATCCGTCCTGCGCTTGAGTCTGCACATCGGGACCTTGTCTATCACTGTTTAGCTCAACTGGTAGAGCAGGACATTAACACTGCCAGGATGGATAGGGGGTAAGATGAGACATGAGCATGGACTGCTCATGTACTCATGGCATTGTGAGACACTTGGGTAAGTGTCCAACTAATGGGTTGTGTATGAATAACCGACACATTCAGAATTGTTGGTTCCTTGAGTCAGGCCAAGAACCGACTCTAATTCAAGGTGAAGATGAGGTTTTGGGAATAACAGATCAACAACTGAGGAGCCAATCAAATCTGGGCCAAATGCATCAAAAAGGAAATGCACTTGGCGAAACTGAGAAGTCGCTATTTTATCTTCAAAATAGATCATATGCATGCAAGACCATACTTGCGAATAATGGATAAGAGAATATGTTTATTTGTTCTAGTTTTCTTGGTTCTGTCATTCACAGAATATACACTAGATGGCGCCAAAAGCAAAGACATGAATCAGCTCATGTCAAAGACTTGGGTACATGCAGATAATGCCTATGTTTGGTTTATGTTGGTTTTTATGGAAACAATTCTCACGTTTCAAATGTCTTCCATTACAGTTTTGTTGCGATTACTTTCAAATGGATTTTGAAGCAACAGGAAACGTTTGAATCCTATAGAATCACAATGTGTCATTCTGGTTTCTTCTATAGAGACAGACTATTATAGATATGGACAACAGTCATTCCATGACTCAGAGATTTGGATAATACTGAGACATTTATTTATGCATGTAGCTTTGTCATTGAGAATGCAAATACATTAAATAACACATCACCAAGCACTAGGGAATATAGAGCAAAAGTCTATCTGGAATTCAAAGTGGAGAGGCTAAACCATTATAGTCATCTTAATGCGCATCACAAAACCAAAGAAAAAAAACTCACAACCAAAAGGTGCTTGGGTCTGTTTGAATGTGAGCCTACATAATGATTGCCTTTAATAATCTAATCTGGTTACCACAAGAAGCAAATCCCTTGTCCAAACATCAACGTCCACCCTGCGTCACAGTCTCAAACGACACGTTTTACTTTCGAGACAGCTGCGTCCCGCCCACGGTCACACCTCAGTTTGATGAAGAGGAGGTCAACTCTTCCTCAGTCGACCTCGTTGTGTGGATTAGCAGCACCTTCAGCCAAGCACTGATAACGGCTCATGGGCCTTCTCACCTTATCGCCACCTTGGCTTTAAATGCTTTACTGGGTGGGGGGGGAACTTAATGCTTACTTCAGAACCAAGATGGAACCAAGATGGCCACTAAGGTGAACAAGGCCCATATGTTCCTAATGACAATGACTCCCCGCGTAAGGCACCCGTCCACGTGACAATCCCACGGTTGTCCTGGTACCTGCCACTCAAACCCTGCAATGGGTCAAAGACCCGCCCCCCTACCAAACAACTTCCGGTGCTTCAACGTCCACATCCTAGTCCGTTGGGAGTGTATTAAAGTGTGGTTAATTATATACAGTAAAGGCCTTCCACACATTAACTCTTAGACCCCCATTAAATCTTCCCATTAGAAGCCCCCTCCCGGCCATGCTTACATAAAATAATTACTTTCTACGGTGAAAAAGGTCCAATAATAGATCCAGTACCATTCAGTTTCATCTGACAATATCTGTGCTTCTACTGTTGCAGTCTGCAGCCGCAAACCCTCACCAATCCAGCCCTTTAACCAGATTATTATTATAAATTATTATAAAATAAATGATGTTGGATCAAATCTACAAGGGATTTCACATACTCACACACACGCACACACACAAACACACCAATAGCAGGTAGTATTTCCACATATGGTGGTGATGGAGGAAGGAGGAGAGGAGGTGGGGGGGGGGGGGGGGGTGAGTACATTGAGTTATTAGGGGGAGACAAAGCCATGGTCCATTTAGTGTCACAAGCCTCACTAGTCTTACGTAGGTGTATACGTCATCGGATTTGGTTGTGTTTGACGTGCATAAAGAGTAGTTCACAGTGTTCCCCAGAGAGATCGATGGCGAGAAGATGGCAGTTTATTGCAATTTCGTATTTTTCCACGCAGTGTAATTCACTGCTTGGATTGACAATGATAGAGCGACTCTGTGGTGCGAGCATTCAGATTTTTTATATATATATATAATAATAATAATTAAGATGAGCAATGCATAGTTTCGTATTAAAGGTTCTTCAGAAGTTTTGTTTTCTTTCTTTTGTTTACGGCCTCTAGATTTAGTGGCTATAGAGTAAGATGGGGCTTCTATGTACGTCACACTTCGAATCCCGGCTTTGCCTGTTGGGAAGTAACAAAGATACGCACGAAAAAACAAGGAAGGAACAGAGGAATGGGATAGAATGGGCTCCACACTCACCATTTATAAATACAATTACAACCTTATACACCATAACTTCTATCCAACCGAAAAATCCAAACAAAACAAAACGTCCACTGGACATTCCTATCATCATGGGCATCGTAGCAATGCAAGCTATTATCCATCCGCATTAGCAACTCGCCAAAACTGTGACACACAACATTGTGTTGATTTCATTGAGAGACTTTTTTTTTATATAGAGGTCAAACAAGGCCTTTGTAGCACAGCGATTGAAACTCAAGCTTGCAATGCTGTCGTCTGCCGCCTGGGACGAGTTGGCAACTCTTCTTCCTCTTCGCCTTGAGTCACTCGGGGTTCTTTTATAGAGCGGACAATCAGGAACCCAAACGCTCAACCCAGCACACCATGGAGTTCCTCCGGTCTGCACTGAGACTGCATTCATTTGTCAACGCCACACGTTAAGCAGTCCCACTGCCCAAGATGACAGGAATTCATCATCGCATTCATGATGGCAAAGAAAAAAAATAAAAATAAACATATCACCACGTTTTTTTGGCAAACATATGAGATAAAACATTATATTATATAAACTTTCTGTATTATATTAAATGTAAATCATATATTAAAAAAGAAAATGCCATCCATTCAGCGCACGCCACTGGCATTTTTTCGTTCACAACCGTGACAGGTGGTTGACATGGAAACGAAACCCTACGGGAGGAGGGGGTCCAGCAGTTTCCTGTCCAGCGCAGACTCCCATCCAGTGGTCTTGGTGTGGTCTTCAATAGTCTTTCCCAGCAGTCGGCTGTAGCGTCTATCAGGACCTGCTCTTCATATCCAGGCTGTGGGGGGTGTGGGGGGGGGGGCGGGTGCTCCTGCTACACAAGGGGCCGGGTGGGGGCACAGAGTTCTCTCCTAAAGAGCTCCACTTCCACTCCACAAGGTTCTCAGCGCATGGTTCCTCTAGACATGTCCGCGGTTCACTTTTCATTCCCTTGGCTATTGTTGTGACATGCAGATTATAATTATTTTGTCTAATATGATACACGTTTCATGAAGAAGCAAACACCGACATAAATTATCATCCTCTATAATTGTTAAAAATGTAAAAAGCTATTAGGACAGCAGTCGGTAATATATACTTGAGGGGGGGTCAAACCGATGCAGACGGCAAGCGTTCCTCCACGTTTGTCCCGGGCCCCACCCTGTAACGACGCGTCCTTCCCATTGGCCTCTGCCTACTGACTAGGTCTGGTCGGATAAACAGCTTTCACGTACGATGTCATGTCAACTTGAGGAGTCCCAATACCATGGCACACGGGAGAAAAGAGTATTGTGTGTGTGTGTGTGTGTGTGTGGCCGTGCGTGTGCGAGCGCGTGTGCGTGTGTGTGTGTGTGTGTGTGTGAGTTTCTGACGGCGGAGTCATACCTGTAACAACCCATCGACTTCCAACACAAGCTATTCAGAGTCCGGTTATATACAAACAATAACAGCTGTCAGTCATGACAAAAGGTCTGCGCCCTACAACTCAGCAGGTAAAAAAAAAAAGGGTGGGCGAGGCGAGGGAGGGACGTACCACTGTGATCCGTGGCACAGGGGAGGTTGGGTTGGGGAGGGGGGGGGGGGGGGGGGGAGAGAGGGTGGGTGGGTGGGTGGGTGGGTGTGGTTGGGTGGGCCGGCCCAGAATCCATTTCACAGTTAATGTGGCCAAAGGACGGAGGACGTCTGCCATGGTGGAGGAGGGGACGGAGCGGCGCCGCCAGCTGCGGTCCGGGGGTCCACTACACACGGGCGTCCCGAGCAGCGCCCGCGAGGGATCAGGACTGAAGCGAGAAGGGGACGCAGCAAAAAAAACAACACAGAGGGAGGGATGTAAAAATACATTCACGTTAAAACAAAGCACAAAACAGGGACTCTCAGGAAATGCTTCGTCCGCAGTGAAAAGTTTTTGAGAAGCGCAAACTATGGAGTATTGCTTCCCCTCTGGAGCTCTGTGTTCTTCTAGGAGACAGATTCAGCTCCCCCCCCTCCCACCCCACCCCCACCCCCACCCCCACCCCCTCCAAGGATGTACTCATCCGTCTCTCTCGGCGCAGGAGCCCTGGGCGCCCCGTACCTGTGAGTTCCTCTGGATGTCCTCGGTGGGGGAGTCCGTCTCCCTGATCACCACCGCCTTGGTTACCAACATGTCTGGATGCTGCTGCTTAGCCTCCTGAATGGCCATGGCCAGAGCCTAGGTGCGCGCACGCACACACACACACACACACACACACGGGCACAGACACACACACACAGGCACAGACACACACACACACACGTACACACAAAACGATTACATTGATGAAGCGGCTCTCTGGCAGTGGTTGGAACACAACAGCGCTCTCAGGGAGCGGGGAATAAGAAAGGAGACGGTGGTGGCTGAGTGGAAGGGACTCTGTGTCAGGGGAGGGTCAAGTCTCAGGGAACACCGAGCAAATGAAAGCTAACGTCCACCTGGGCCCCTCTTCCTCTCCAGGGGCAGGTAGAGGAGGAGGTCCGCACATGGGGCCCTTTTCTAGAACGTCCTCCTGTGGTTCTTCTCTTGCTCTGTCGGATCTGGCGATTGCAGCTGGGACGGCGGCGTTTCATTAGAGGCCCGTGAAGCCCAGTGGAATATGAATTGTGACAAGGCTTTGGGCAAGTCAAATTAATTTCACTTGACAAGAGGGCGCTGTAAAAATCGACTTGCCCGTGAGCGTTTTCCTACGCGTCGTCAAAGTCAGAAGAACAGAATTTGACAAAAACGTCGGCCTACTTTTTCAATTCGGTATGTAAATGTCGACCTGATCACCTCATCAAGCTCTGTCTGGACAAAACGCTCACCCCCGGTGACCACAGTGGGCAGCGGCTGCCAAGATGAAATGGCGGGTGGGTTTATACAGGACAACATAGAGAACACTGAACGCGGTTCGAGAGGTGCGTTCCTCACCTGATGCTGGTCTACGTCGTCGTCTCCCGTTATAATGATCCTCTTCTCGATTCTGGTCTCAGAGTAGCCTCCTTTCACAGTCTGGAGGACAGTGATCACATTAGACGGGGGTAGATAGGGACTGTGCTCGTTCAGTCCCTTCACATTTGAATCACACCAACAGCTAGAAGGCAGAACTCCCATTAGGCCAGTCCACGGATTTTAATTCCAAGACTTTGCATATAACAAACTTTATATATTTGACACCATAAAAACTAATGAGTATCCAGTCCACCTCCATTTAGTGTTCTGTGACATTCAAAAAGTGGAAGACCAGAGTGGGGGTGTTGGCGACCGTTACCTTGGTAACCAGAGTGGGGGTGTTGGCGACCGTTACCTTGGTAACCAGAGTGGGGGTGTTGGCGACCGTTACCTTGGTAACCAGAGTGGGGGTGTTGGTGACCGTTACCTTGGTAACTTGAGTGGTGGTCGCCGAGGTCACGTTGTCGGCGGTGACGGTCAGAGGAGAAACGATGGCCTCTCTGCCCAGTGGTCCTTCTTTCACCTGAGGGACAGGTGAGCAGAGTCACACAACTAGCAAAACACAGAGACACACAAACACACACACACACACACACACACACACATATATACAGGTGCACTTGAATACAAACACGCAGATATACACATGCACACCTACTTAAGAACAAACACACATATATATACACTCAAATACACAGATATACATCACATATACCCACACATGTACATATGCACACACATGCACTCTCAAATAGACACAAACACACACACACACACACACACACACACACTTAAATATGTATGCTCAAATACACACACACAAACAAACACTCTTGCACTATTAAACACACATACTGCAATATTAAAAACAACAAAAGACAGGCGACCACAGACACACACACGAGGCAATAAGAACAACAAACAGAAACTATTTTAGCCAGTGGTCCCTGGGAGCCGTATAATCACATGCATGGACAACAATGCTGGCATATTAAGCTTTGACATTTCCTCGTGTGCCATTCATCCAGTGGGCTGTGTGGTGCAGATTACAGTCAGGACACAGGCGAGGGAGCAGCCTGCCAGCCGCTGAGCTCTCACAGCGGAGGGGGGGAAATGGAACGGCAGCCACTGCCATTTTGTAAAGTACGATTCTCATGTAAATACACGCACCGGGGAGCCATTTTGCTTTGAGATCACAGGGGCCTCCTTGCGGCTGGCAGCTCTGGACTTCTGAGGAGAAAGAGAGAGCGAGAGGGAGGGAGACAATTATATTTTAATCACATCATTTCAGGGAGAAAAAATATTATTAAGTAATTATGAAGACGTATTTTCGTTTGAAATGTGTTTCCCCAAATTTGGGGAGCAGGCGTAGCAGAGATAATAAGGCTGCAGGATTACGTTGCAAAGATAACAGATAAGGGATCGCGTCGGGAGCAGCACGCACAATAGGAATATGTAGATGAGCTTTGTTCGTTGTGAGACAGAAGTCAGGCCAGTGAAGTAGCATGACCACTTGCAATGCAAAATTGTACATATAAGAGGGCAGGAGTATTACCCTATCTTTCTTCTTAATATGTATGTTCCTTTAACTGGAAGCTGTGCCTTAATAATGCAGACAACCTTGGTTCCAGGAAATAGGGTTATGTCTAATGGATCAAGCATTCCACAATGCATTGGACACACCCATTGTGCTAATGGTATCAATTATAACAAGACATTTGCTTTATTTATTTGCAGCAGCACATGCAGACAATATGGGATTTTGGTAATTTGGCAATGTAATTAACAACTAAGCTACATCTGTTGGCACTTTACACAATGCCTCCTTTCAAAAACCCACAAAAGCAGCATTTCAATGTTAAACAGTGCGACACAATTCAAACTCTGAGCCCCCGAAGTGAGGGACTCACTCTGACATGCAGACAAACGGGGAAAAACAAGAGCCCGGCCTTTGTTCCTTTTGAGTAAAACCATCGAGGGACACATACCATGTCTCCCTCTGGTGGTGACGCCGCGTCAGTGCAGGAGATCATTGTCTCCGTGCAGTTGACGTCATCCTGTGTTTGCTGCAGATACACACACAGACGCTGCCGTTGATCACTCCGCGACTTTTATTTATAACACCCTGCGTTTTCATTACCGACTCACCTCTGAGCTCATACATCAAAGACTCTCTCAAGATTATTGTCACAGTTCATCTGTTGCATTCGCTCAAAGCCAATAATTACATTTTAATATGGCACCTGTGGGCCAGCCTCAGAGAGAAATCACACCTCTGGAGATGAATGAAAATTCCCGCCCGCTTTCATAATCCTCATTAATTTCCTGTCAAGACCTTAATCACTCCATAACGACTGCGTCATTCCGTTCATGTCCGGTCAAAGATGTTCAGAGCCAATATTGCGGCTCTGGACGGGTTCCAGATGTTTCCATTAGCAGTCATTGTTCAGTGACTTCTTGTTTTAGACACACTGCCAAAGATTCAACACTAGCGGCTTTCCCAAGAAAACACACGGCACCATCTTTTAGACATGCTACCTAAAAGGGCAGCCTAGTACCTGGACTGTACCAACAGTACCTACAGTCCGGTGGTCCGCTGTTGTATGGACCCCACCCTACAGCCTACCCCCGACCTGGACTGTACCAACCGCCAGGCGGACCCGTCCATCATTCCTCTGAGTGGACCCTCCCAACCACGCGCGATGTCACCGGTGTTGGGTACCGTTACTTTTTAAAAGCTACTTGTTACATTACAAGATTACTGCCGTTTACGCTACAGTGTTACCTACTAAGGGAAAGCAACTTGTTAAGAGTGCATTTGCGTTCAAAAGTGATCCACTTGATTCCTTGTGATAACACTAACCAGTATGACTGTGTGTGTTGCTCTCTTTAATCCAGAGTAGTCCAGATGAAGGTCAAAGGATCATTTGAAAACGATGGTGTCAGAGCTGCCAACTCTCACGTTTTCACCGTGTGACACACGTTTTTGCCTGCATACAAACGCGCACACGCCACACATCCACTTTCTCACAGCAAAAAAAAAAAAACACCCTGCGGACCCTGCTATAAGGTATGCATCACAAGATTCTACTGAATCTCACGCCAGCGAAAACCCAAAAGTTGGCAGCCCTGTGGTGTGGTGAATGTTTTACAAAT
The DNA here is from genome assembly GCF_964030765.1 of Micromesistius poutassou. Lineage (NCBI taxonomy): Eukaryota > Metazoa > Chordata > Actinopteri > Gadiformes > Gadidae > Micromesistius > Micromesistius poutassou. The sequence continues at coordinate 20,144,383 of NC_140272.1, forward strand.
CTTCCACTCAATGTTCAACGAATGGTGAACTAATTAGGCAGGAGCCAGAGTGCTACATGCGGACAGGGTCCTCTACGCACTGCTCTGTGTAAAGAGTAACGTCAGTCCCACCCTACTTTATCGTACGTTAGCATTTATCCGCGCTACACAGTAGTGGTGGCTCGTTCACGAACGAATCAGTTCGAACAAACGACTCTTTAAAACGAACGAACCGACCTGATTCGCCGCTCTCGTTCGTCGTCGTTTGTTCGCCGAGACGAGACTCCCAGCTCCGCCCACTAGTCGCTGACTCACGAGTCGCCGTTCGTTCACTGACTGTGTTTAGCGTTGAGGACTGAGAAGTCACGAGAGTCAGCCGGGCAACAACATCCCGATTCCGAACATGAAGCACTCCTCAGCTAAAAGGAACTTAGTTAATGTTGTGTTGATTGATGACCGTTTGCACCATTGCACGATCGTGATTCGTTTGAGAATGAGAACGAGGGAGGAGCTGAGTCTGACCGACTCGGCTGAGAACGTGCATTCGCGATTCGTTTGAACGAGAACGAGGGAGGAGCCGAGTCTGACCGACTCAGTGACTGAGAATCATGATTCACCGCTACCGGAAATACGAACGAACGAACGAACGAACGAACGAACGAATGAACGACTCTTCTTGGCGAACTGACCGACGCGAACTGATTCATTCAAACGAATCATGAAATCCACCACTACTACACAGGCGCAGCACGCCGCCCCCGGCCAGTAAGCAGGGGGGCATCAGGACCAGTGGGAGTGTGTCTGGGATGGTACCAGTGGGCGGAGGCCTTATTGGAGAGCGCCAGGTGGTAATAAAGCCTCTCTACACCTACCTGAGGCGAGACGGGCGTGGCGTGGGAGGGGGGCTCCGAGCCGTTGGTGTGGGGGTCCGTCTTGGAGCCGGCCTGCCGCAACATGTGGGCCATGTTGACGGCGCTGGCGTCTTTCTTGGCCACGGGGGGCTGGGCGAGAGACAACAACAGCCATGGTTAACAACCCCTGTTTTCTCTCTCTCTCTCTCTCTCTCTCTCCCTCTCTCTCTCTCGCTCTCTCTATCTCTCTATCTCTCTCTCTCTCTCTCTCTCCTCTCTCTCTCCTCTCTCTCTCTCTCTCTCCTCTCTCTCTCTCTCTCTCTCGCTCTCTCTCCTCTCTCTCTCTCTCTCCTCTCTCTCTCTCTCTCTCCTCTCTCTCTCCTCTCTCCTCTCTCTCTCTCTCTCTCTCTCTCTCTCTCCTCTCCTCTCTCTCTCTCCTCTCCCTCTCTCTCTCTCTCTCTCTCTTTCTCTCCTCTCTCTCTCTCTCCTCTCTCTCTTTCTCTCTTCTCTCTCTCTCTCTCTCTCTCTCTCTCTCTCTCTCTCTCTCTCTCTCTCTCTCTCTCTCTCTCTCTCTCTCTCTCTCTCTCTCTCTCTCTCTCTCTCTCTCGTCGTGGTGTAGATGTTGCACAGTGCAGACAGTGTTTGTATCGATATGGTTAGTGTATTTCATTGTTCTTGTGCCTATATCGTAGTGTCATCGTACGTCACACTCAAGCACACACGAAGCGATGGGTTTAAAGGGGTCACATGGGAAATAATGAAAACCAAACTCATTGAAACCTATTGCGAAATGAACCAAAGTAAAGCTATTAACATACAAGAACAGGAACGGAGCCGAATAAGGTCAGGGAACACAGGGGAAGAAATTAATTTAAAAAAAGAACAAATATCTGTGAACAAAAAGTGAAGGCGAGGTGGCTGATGGCAGGTGGCAGGTGGCAGGTGGCTGGTGGCAGGTGGCAGACGGTGCTCCACTGCGGGGTAGGTAGGGTAGGGGTAAGGGTGGGGGTGGGGTGGGGTGGGAGGTGGTGGCTGGAGGGTGGTGGGGGGTGGCGATGATGGGAGCAGAAGGCAGGGTGAACCCCCCCCCCGCCTCCCGCTCCGTCCATCTCTCTACCTCGTGGTGGTGGTGGTGCGGCGCGCGGCCCTCCGGGGGCTTCTCGTCCACGGGGGACCGGTCGTGGGAGCCCATGAGCCGCGCCGAGTAGAAGCGCGAGGTCTCCTCAAAGTCGGGCCGGCCCACCTCGGGCTGCTGCTGCTGCTGCTGGTGCTGGTGCTGCTCGGGCCCCCCCGGCCCGTGGGACGCGCCGCGGGCAAAGTCCTCGGCGGAGGCCGAGTGGAGGTCCGTGAGCACGGTGAAGTCCACCTCGGCCTCCAGGCTGGAGGTGGAGCTGACCGTCATGCTGGAGCACTTGCGCTCGATGCTGAGCTGCGGCTCCCGCATGGAGGCCAGCGTGTCCCGCTCCAGGTCCTCCTCGTGGGGCGGGGCGGGCTGAGCGCCGCCGCCGGCTCTCCTGTCCCCCAGCTCCCTCTGGTGACGACGCGAGTACGACCGAGGAGGGGGAGAGAGGAGATGAGGGTTGAGGGGGTACGGACCGCGGGGCTGCGGTCACAGTGGGGTGCACGCACGGGGGGGATGGGGGGTTGATGGATGCCGGATGGTTTCCACGTGATCCGATCGGGGGGGTGGAGGGGTGGAGGGGGGCGTGCTATCGAGGCGGACGTGCGTCACAGATTCACGAAGGGATTCAAAATGAAGGCATGCAGTGCGCGGTGATGGTGACGACGCTGGTTGGAGTCGGGGGGGGGGGGGGGACCTCGGTCTTGCGGTCATGCGGTCGTAAGTGAACAAACGGGAGTCACGCGATGAAGGTGTGGAATAACAGCGCTTTGAGGACGACAATGAAAGGGTGTCCGTAGGCGTGTCCAAAGCCGAGGGAAAACATTCCGTCCACAAGTGAAACATTCGCCGATGAAGAGATGTCATGTTTAAGACCACAAACGGCATATAGCGTCTGTGAGCATGCGGTTCACAGATGAGGAATGAAAAAGACCATGAGAAGACAGGACTGAGGATAGTCTTTAGACAATACAGGATGAGACAATGTGAAAATGAGAAAATGTGTTCAAATGTGTTCAAATAAATGAATAACCTTAATGTCGGCAAAAGGCTGGTCGTAAATGCCGGGCGAGGAGACGGGTTCCTGCAGAGAGAAGAAGACAACAAGCCAGGGGAATTTCCGGGTTAGCTCAAGAAAATCTCAATGAAATGCTATTAAAACTACCATAATGAGTAGCGCCTATACTGTAGCCACATCTCACGATGTGAAATTCCAAACAACATGACTTCCCCATTGGGCACAGTGATTTGATGACACATGTTGTTTGCCAACAGGTGCTTGCTGTCAGAGATGTCTGCCATTGAATTCTATCAATTGGAACAGAGTCCTTTGGTTCTGTTGATCTGGTTTGAAAGCCCATTCGTTCCCAAATAACCAGTGAATATACTGAAAGGAAGAAAGATAAATAGATCCAAATTGAATGTGGTTCCTTTTCATTAAAGATTGAAGCATAAATGTCAAGCTACAGTTAACTGCTCCGGTTAACTATAGAGACATGGTTGTTGCAACAAAAAAAAAAAAAATCTATCTATAGCCAAGATTTCCCTGTTTTGTAAATTGAAAGGACACCATTGTGCATCGTGAAAAGGTTTCCAGGGAAGCGCAAGGCCCCTGTTAAGCAAATCACTGTCAAAAGTTTGTCAAACTTAATGCAACTTTCATCCCAACAAAGTCAAGTTCAAAGGGGCAGAACAACCTTGCTTGCCTGCTAGATCTGTAAGTACAAGGCATTATCAAGGCGCCTTTCAAAGTCAATCAAATTGACTGTAAATAAAAGTGGGTTGCTTCAACATGACAGATGGCAGATCCCCAGGTGCTGCTTTTTTCAGGGTCCTCACTGGCTTGTCACTCACTTGCGACATCACTAAACCCAACACCTATCATGGCCTGCTTCCATTTCAACCACCCCCCCCCCCCCCCCACCGGCTATGACAGCAGATGAAAAGGCAGAGGGGGGATATGATGAAAGCTGTCGAATGGATCCATTCCCTTCTGGGGGGGGAGCCAAGACTGCGTAGGCCTCTAATGATGGCAACAGCGGAGAGGAAGCAGCATGCGACGCACAGGCAGCCTGCTCCAGGTGATGCCATCAGGCAGCACAGCCCCCACGCGTCATTCTAGCGGCCGGCAGACGCCAAGCCACGAGCCCAGCTAGGTGCCGGGCCTGACCGCACCCCGGGCCTGCTGTGAGGAGGCCAGGGGAATGACATTGATCTTTTTTTGGGGCGGATATATTTATTTATTTATTTATTTATTTATATAATATATTTATATAATACTTTTTTTTATCTCTCAGGTTTGCTGCTAATGTGAAGCGATGGTACTTTGAAACATAAATTAGTGGCATTGGCTTTTGGATTCAATTAAATCCAATTAATCCAATGGAAAAAATATATGTTTGAGCTGTGCATCAGAAGAAGACTACAGGGCTTTAAATTCAAATCTAGAGATACGGGAATGAAACCAAACAAACAAACCAACCACTGAAATGCGGCATCTCCGTTCATCCTCTATTCATCTGTTTACAGCTTGTTTTCAGACGGATCAGCCAGATGTGACGGATGAGTACAACGCAGTCAAATGGAGCATCAACAAAAGACACAATTCACTACATTGTGCATTAACAGGCAGACGCTCCCCACCTCCTCCCAAATCCTCCCCCTCTCCTCCCCCTCACCTCCCCCTCACCTCCCCCTCTCCTCCCCCTCACCTCAACCTCTCCTCCCCGACCCCACACAGCCAGATACACAAAAGTGAGGTGAGAAGCATGAGTTTCAAAGTCACTGAAAAACGGATGCAAAAAATAAAGAAACCAAGGCAGGAAAATGGAGGGTGCGCGTCGGTCAGAACGCTCATGCCATGCTCTTATTTCCAACGACTGCCGGGGCGAGAGAGAGTTACCGAGTGTCGCTTCTTGGCCGCGTCCAGGCACGGCTCCCTGCTGACGTTGCGGCTGTTGCGCAGAATCAGCCCAGACTCCTTTGCCTTCTTGGTCTTCACCGGCGGGGCCGGCGGCGCCATTTTGCCGAGCGCCGAGCCCTTTATGTTGAACGGGTGGCTCCCCGCGAGCTCCGCCCTCGCCGCGTGGCAGCTCTCGTCAAACCGGCCCGAGTGCGTCTCCGATTTGCCGCCCGCAAGGTCGAGGTCTTCGCCGAAGGCGGCGGCGGACTGGAAGGCGGAGGCGTCGGCCCAGTGGTGGAGGTCCGAGGAACCTTCGGGCGCGCCCACGGACCAGCGGTACTCTGTTCTGGCGACCCGCAGGGACTCCCCCTGCCCGGCCCTGTCGCCCTCGTCCTTACCCGCCACGCTCTTTGACCTCTCGGGCTTCAGGGGGACGATCCTGGTGATCTCCGACTGCTGCTGCTGCTGGCCTCCCGACAGTCGATGGAAGGACCTCCTCTGGACCTTGTCCCCGAGGAGCCCCTCCGCGTCCTCGCCCCCGGAGCTGCCGCTGATCTTGCGCTCGTGGGTCCTGACCTGCCGCAGTTTCACCTCTGCCAGCTCCTTGCTGTCGATCAGGCTCTTGCCCCGCGACGAGGCGCTCCGGGCGGCGACGACGTCCTTCGCCTCGGCCGGCGAATCGTATCCCGCACTGCCGGGTCCGTTGACCGAGGCCAAGTCCATATCTCTGCCTTCAGCCTGACCCGCTCTGCTCACTAAGTCACCCGTTCCCCGGGCTGGGAGGTCATTCTGGCCGTCCGCCGACGACACGTCCGCCGCTTGTTTGCCGTCTCCGAACACGCCCAACGATTGTTGATTGGTTCCCGGTGCTTTCTCGTCCTCTTTCGTGGCGACCGGCGGACACGCGTCAGGGCGGCTCCCCCGCTCTAACTTCATTTCCCATTTGTGTTCGCCGTCAGAGTCCCCCGAGCTGTCCTCCCCGTCGGAGCCGTCGCCCTCCCTGTCGTACACCAGCTCCCCGGGGGTCCCCAGGTTCAGACTCTGAGGCCTGCTCCGTGCTCCCTCCTCAGGAGGAGGCGAGGTGCGTGTCTCCTTCCCCTCGCCGTCGCCCGCGCCCGGGGCTGAGCCGGCGTCGGCCGCCGGGCGCCAAGCGATCAGAAAGGCCTCGCCTGGAGCTTCGTCGTCGCGAGGCGCCTCGGGTTCCTGCGACAGACGCGGCGGGACGTCCCCTTTCGCGCTCGACCGGCGCGGCTCAGAACCCGCCGTGTCGTCGGCGCTCTGTCTCAGCGGCGACGACGGGGACGTGATCTCTTCTTGAACGCTGCTGTTCAGCCCGGAGCTGTCGTCTTGCGTCCCGTCACAGCCTGTCTCTACGTCGCTGAACTCTAGCTCGTGCTCCGTTTGTTCGCTGTGCGCCCCCCGCCCGGAGTCGACGGTTAAGGACGGTGAGGTGGGAGCTTTCTCGTTCCCCTCTGTGCTCCAGTCAGGGTCTTCCTGATATGCGTCTTGCTTTTCAACCAATACCCACTCCTCAGTGCCCTACATGTATAGATTAGACATAGTTAGACCTCGCCGGGCACTTTGACCACAAACAAACACATGTCCACAATACGCCGCAGCCAACAAGTACGCGTGCATGCTAAGAGGATACGGAGGGTGTAACACGACGTGCTTAAGGGTTTAAGGGAAACAGATTGATAAACAAGTAGAAAGAAAACAAAGGCAGTTTGTCAAATATGCAATCCCCTTGTGTGATAGAGAGTGGGGGGGTGAATTGCATATCACTGTAGGATTACATTACTGGGACACAATGTGTGCTGGACATCACAGATGTGGAGCAGTTCTGGATCGAGCGGGAGAGAAGGAGAAAGGAAAAGGTGTAACCTCAGGGGAAGTGACCAGTGTCCTCAGGACGAGGCCCTCGTCAGACCGGAGGTCTGAGTGAGCCTTTCCTCCAGCTTGGCCGACCGGCTGAGTGTCAGCATGCAGAGGATGGAACGGGAAAAGAGAGATCATTGTTAAAGGGAGAAGGAAGAGGAGACACGTCGCTATAAGAGTATACATTAGTGGGGAAGCATCGTGTTACTGTTTCATGCAAGGGGTTTAATGAAAGATAGAGGAAAAGACAAAGCTGGAGCGATAAGATAATTGAATGAAAATAGTTTTTGAGTCATTCACAACATAAGAATACAATGAAACACAGGAGAAAAATCCAGAATACTCAAAGCGCACTCCTCTTCTGAAAAGTTAATACGCATCTCCCGAATAACTACATCAAACGAAAAATGGAAGCGCAAATCAAACAACGGAGTTGCATCACCCCTTCCTTTCTTCTGTTCTCCCCCCCAAATAACATGACAGCTAACACCTTGTGAAGCAGAACATGTTTGACATCCCACAGCGACTGAACTGACTGAAGCAGACAGTGGATGAGAGACTTCCATCGCCAACTCTACAGCAACACCGGTGGCAGCGTGTGACCGCCTGAGATTTCCATTGTTTGTAGTTCTTTTATTTTTTTATGCATCATCAAACATAAAGAAACAAAGGCTTGAGGGACTCAAAAGGGCCTATTGGTGCTGAGTAATTAGGAAAAACAAACAAACATTTGATTACACTTGAATGCCCAAATAAATAGATGCCGTTCGCAACTCTGTATTTGCACGCTTTGCCAATTGCCAGAGTGCACGGGGGCGTCTGTGTGAGTGGGTATTACATCAACTATATTCACACCGACTGCATCTGCTGTCTTAGTGGGCACACTGCTGCCTGGCATCAACAGAATAACTGCTGTGCGTCTCTGTCTGCCTGCTACAGAGTGTCTGTGTTCAAAGGTCTGGAACATGAATATGCAGTTCCGAGATGAAAAAAATATTAAAAGCAAGAAAAAAAGAAAGGGCCGTGTTCGCTCTTGGAGACAGTAAAGAGACTTCTGTAATAACGGGGAGACATCCAACTTATTTGATTTAATGGGGCGAGATCAGGGGAAGAAACTCTGGGACCTACTGGGAAGTATTTTCAGATAGGCAATGGATGTTAATGATTTCTGAAAGGGAATCTTTCACATCGAGGGCGGTAAAAGCAAGGGATTGTGGGACTTATATTAACAAAACAGAGGTGAGGGGAGAACCCTCATGGTGATCCAGAAGCCAGACATGACGGAGAGTGTCCAAGTTCATTTGCAATACACTACGTCGGAAGGGGGGGTGTCTGCAAGACATATGCAAGACAACCAAAGGAATCTACACAATAAAGAAGACAGGAGATTGGCACATCAGACTTTGTGTTTAAATTGGCAATGAAAATGTTAACTAACTTACCAGAGAGGAAGGAAGCTATCTCTTGGTGCAAGGATAGTTTGTACAAAGGCCTTAGAAATGAACTAGTATGAATGCAAATAATGTGATATCATTTTTTATATTATTATTAGGATCCATTTTTCTCCTGAGTCACATCTCTATGTCACATTTCTGGGTCTTGTGTCCTCGTCCCATCTCTCACCTCAAAGTTTTTGGAAATAAGTCACCGCTCTGACACCGCTCTTAGCCTTGACTCAGCGGATAAACCCAGTCGATAAGCCCATCACAGTCCCAGACAGTGAGCCTTGAAAATAAGCTGTCAAAATACTTCCCATAAAGAATCTGTCCATGGCCATAAACCACAGAATAAAAGCACAGTAATTGCCGCCATTTAGGCCACTGCGCCAAAATGTCATAGATTTTTCAGGGCTAGGAGATTGGTTTGTTCCACAGATTCTTCCTCGCTAATTTCTCAAAATATTAACGTAGAAGCTCAACAGTCATACCACTGGCATAACTCACCACTGCAATAAAGAAGACACTCTGCCCCATATTCCTACTGCCGACCAATCGCTATCCCCGATCACTCGATCACAGACCTTAGTCTGCTATCGACCCTCTTCTCAAGTGGTCCACAATGGATTTCAAAATGATTCTTTTGATTATTTTTTATGATTCTTCCCTCTCCAGAAACCAGGGGTGTTATCGCGATGTGGTGGCTATAGATGTCTGCCCAGCTTCCAGAGTATATATAACTACCCATTTGCACTAGACAGGGTCACGAGGGTATGAAATACCGTCTGTACTTTGACGGTGGTTTGGAGTGTGAGAACACTGTGTAGCCTGCTGTGGTACCTGTCCATCCACAAATATTAAACTCTTTCCGTTGATCTTGGTCTAAACATGAGTAAATATGACAGACCTTCCACAGCCCCCCCCAACACACACACACACACTGTACAGGGGAAGATCAAGCATTTATGTTTTTCTGGTATATTTATCTTTTCATTCTAGCAAAGGCTTTTATCGTCAGGAGACATCAAAAGATCAAACCAAGGATGTTTTCAGTCCAGGAGACAAACTCCCTAGCAACCACGCTATCATTCCCCCCCCCCCCCCACCCCTCCTTCTTTTCTTGATGTGTTTTGTTTCACTGCCACATCTCTACAATAATGTGTACGACTTACGACTTAAGTACGTACGTACGTACGTACGTACGTACGTACGTACGACTTAAAACATCACGAATGTATTGTATACGTATCAGTGGGGCTGTTTGTTTGGGGCGTGTCTGGCTACTCACTGCTTTCCGCTCCGGAGTGCCCCCGGGAGAGGAGGTCTCAGAGAGACGCTTCTCCCGGGCCATCAGCTTGCTGTTGGGCTCCCTCAGGGCCCGCTTCAGCTCGTTGATGCTGGCCTGGTGCTTCAGCAACACGTCCTCTGACTTGTCCAGGAACTACATTGGAAGGGGAGGGAGAGAGAGACGTTGAGAGAGACAGAGAGAGAGCGAGAGAGACAGAGTGTGAGAGGGGGGCGGGGGGAGAGAGAGGGAGAAAAGGAGAGAGAGAGGGAGGGAAAGAGGGAGGGAGGGAGAGGGAGGGAGAGAGAGGGAGAGAGACGTTGAGAGAGACAGAGAGAGAGCGAGAGAGACAGAGTGTGAGAGGGGGGGGGGGGAGAGAGAGAGGGAGAAAAGGAGAGAGGGAGGGAGGGAGAGAGGGAGGGAGGGAGAGAGAGGGAGAGAGAGGGAGAGAGAGACAGAGAGAGAGCGAGAGAGACAGAGTGTGAGAGGGGGGGGGGGAGAGAGAGAGGGAGAAAAGGAGAGAGGGAGGGAGGGAGAGAGAGGGAGAGAGAGACAGAGAGAGAGCGAGAGAGACAGAGTGTGAGAGGGGGGGGGGGAGAGAGAGAGGGAGAAAAGGAGAGAGGGAGGGAGGGAGAGAGAGGGAGAGAGAGGGAGAGAGAAACAGGATGAGATTGACTAACAGAGAAATAGGCCATGAGTTCTGACATGTCTTTCCAACCACATCACAAACACCACCTGGAGTATGCATGACTGGATGGGCGGCGCGAGAAAGAGGATGATCTGGGAACTGAACAGGACATGAGAGGAGACACCACACACCACAACACACAACATAAACTGATTACGCAGACATTGACAGACACTTCCTCACGTGGAGGAACTGATTTAATAGTAATCCTTCTGTCAATTGCTTTGTATATGCAACCCTAAACTTTTAGGGTTTCTACTCAAATCAACACTTGTGTATCATATCAAAATGGGTTAAAGATTTATACATTTTGGAATAGAAGTTTACAATTACAGTTGTATGTTCATCTATTTACATATATATATATATATACATACACACAAACTCGATTTGCTTTCCAAACCAATTGTTAGATGTTATAAAACATTGCCACAATCTTGCAGCATAACAGTTCAAAATATTATATGACTTATACTTATATCATCTGGCATAAAATGCAGCATTGGATTCTTCTCAAAATGTCCCTTGGGGACATATCATTGCACATCACCAACAGCCGGTACATTGCCACCCCGCATCCTCCAGCTGGTGAATATCAGCTGTTAAAGTCTAATGTCTGAGTGGGCCCCTGAAGCCAGCCACCCTGAATGTACAACCCACCTCCTGTGCCTCCCACGTCCAGGGGAGGCACGGGGGAACACATTCAAGCTGTACTGTTGATTAACTGCAGGCAGCGTGTACTGGCGAGTACAGTGCACTTCAATTTGGTGGGGGGGGGGTCAGCTTAGTCTAGGTGGTAGAGCAGGTTGACTTGTAACCGGAAGGGTGCTAGTTGGATCCCCGGCTCCTCCTAGCTGAGTGTCGAGGTGTCCCTGAACAAGACGCTTAACCCTAACCGCTCCCCACAAGCTGGCAGTAGCCTTGCATGGTTGACTCCGCCGTCGGTGTGTGAATATGTGTATGAATGGTTGTCGCTTTGGATAAAAGTGTCAATGTCAATGGTCGCAAACCTCCTTGATTGAAAATCCCGATACCGGTGCGAACACGGGTATCGGGATTTTGATTTAAGTGACTCTAATGGACATGTCCCCTTGATTGGGTGAGGCATGGGGGCGGCCCAGCTGCCTGGACTAGTTACTGACGACAACTGTAACACACAGGGACTCGAATCGAAACACACTCGCCACCAAACATGATGCTGTGGGCACACAGAGGTGAAAGCCTGCCTAATGGTGGATCACAGAGGACAGGCAAGCAGATGGAGTGGCTGGGTGTGTCAAAGTACTCTACTGGGGGGGCGGGGGGGGGGGGCGGAGAGACAGGCAGCTGTACCTCCTGCTTGTGTCTTGGGGTGACCTCCTGGTCCAACTGAGACAGCTGAGTTGGGACAGGACAGAAGGAAATGGAGGAGATGGCATGGAGACAAATGAGAGGAGAAGATAAGTAGGAAGGGGAGAGGAAGAGAGGCCAGCGAGATGACGGATGGACAGACAGACGGAGGCATAGACGGACAGATGGAAAGACACAGATGGACAGATGGACCAACCAATAGGCGGACAATGAGCCAGATGGATCAAAAGACAGACAGATAAACAGACAGAGGTTTTGGACAGTAATAAACACACAAAAACACACAGACAAACCCACAGACACCCACACACATACCCACACACAGATGAACACACAGGAGACATGGGGAACTGTCTATTATTTAGCATCCATGCTAAGTTGACGCAGAGACACTGCAGTAAAGTCTAATCATTGTCTGAACATTATGCAGACGATAAGACACAAAGGTCAAACGGTTTATTCTGAAAGTGTTTCAGTCTGACAGCCAAGGTGCTTGTATAGCAGTGCGTAGAGTGTAGTGAACAGTGATTTCGACAGCCCTCATTTGCGAAGAGCAAAATCAATCCTGAGGAATTTTTCCAGGTATTGTAAAGAGGTGTGGTGTGTGTCCCATGGCACCGCAGCAGGCTTGTACATAAAGAGATACCATGATAAGGCATCATAACGATTGTAAGCAGAGCGCAACATGAACGAGAAGCGTAGAAAAGAGGAGGAGAGGAGAAGAAGGGAGAGAGGATAAGAGAGGAGAGGAGAGACTGACAAGACGGATGGACAGAAAGTCAGACTCATCAGGACAGCTTGACATAGGCTGAGAGGAACAGAGACAGAGGGCCAGACACACAGGCAGACAGATAGCATACAGATAACAGACAGATAACAGACAGACAGACAGACTGACAGACAACAGATAAAGAGACAGACAGGTGAAGGTCACGAAGTACCTCCTGTTTATTGTCAACGGGTGAGTCAGCCCCGTCCTTCCCAGCCAGCAGAACGGGAAAGGACAGAAATCATAGATTGTTAGCGTGTTAGTGAGCAGATAGCATAGATTCAAGAGTGAAACAAAGATAGTTTTCCACATTTTCACAAGAAAATAGATGAGAGACAATATTAGGCTGTTAGTGTTTGCATTATCAATAATTAAGAGTAATAATAATAATAATTAATTGGGACTTGTGCAGCGCCTTTTCATTAAGTATCTCAAAGACGCTTTACATAGTGGAAAACTATGTGGCTTAAAATAAATACGCAATAAGTGAAAAAGATCACAAGAACATAAAGCAGGGAAATTAAACGAGGAGTGAAAAGGGAAAAGATAGTGGACGGTGGCTTGGCTCACTGCAAGGCCACAGCGGGGTCAATCTCTTACAAGGTGAATGTCCTGCAGGTTCAACGACCAACAAGGGCCACCGTCTGTGTCTCAGGAGGGTGGTGATCCTTGCAGCCTTGCCTTTTCATGCACCTTCCTGAACATCCCCCCCAACCGCCTCAGCCTCTGAGGAAGGTTGACTAAAGAGCTTCAATCCCAGCTCCACCCTCGCTGATAGAGCAAGAGAGAGAGAGAGAGAGAGAGAGAGAGAGAGAGAGAGAGAGAGAGAGAGAGAGAGAGAGAGAGAGAGAGAGAGAGAGAGAGGGGGGGACCACCATCAACACTACCACCACTACCTTGATCTCCCTCTTCCTGCTGGGCGTTTGCTCGCCGTCCATCTGGCGGTCGTGCTCCAAGGAGGCGGGCTCCTGGTCCTCCTCATCCTGGTCCTGGTCCTGGTCCTGGTCCTGGTCCTGGTCCTGGTCCAGGCTGGGCTCCATCTCCGTCTCCTGCTCCTCCACCGAGGGGCTGTGGAGGCGGTGGTGCTCGCTGACGCTGCGGTGGGACAGGCCCTCGTGGTTCTCACACATGGACGACACCGGCCGGGAGAACTCTGGAGGGTTAAAGATCAGAAGTATGGATTCAAATCAGTGCCGTAAGTTGCGTCAAACAATGTACAGTACTCTGTGCATATAAACGTATTTGTGGAAATGTTTCGCTTTGAGGCGTCTCTGTTCTGTGATCGCAATATCTCTTTAGATGCTACAGAGCATACACACCTAGTCAGGCTAGAATATATAGGATTAAAGTTTTACCGCAAAACACGGTGCACAAGGTAACGAAATCGGTCATTTTGATCTATTCTTTATAGACAAAACACACGATGATGATGATGATGATGATGATGATGACGACGACAGCGGTGAGGGCCGCGGCGGCGTTGCGTACCTCCGTCCAGGCTCCGTGACAGCAGGTACCGCTTGCTGGTGGAGCGATCGAAGTGTGGCGCGGGGCGGTCTATGAGCGCGCTGGCCTGCCGGGTCTGCGCCTGGGTCCGCCCGCTGTAGCGGAACTTGGAGCCCATCACCAGGAAGCCCTTGGGAGGGGGCTCTGGAGACACCAGCCTGGAGGAAAACCCCCGCAGGGGGAGTCAGTCTTCGGCTCGCTTGTTGTTCACGTTGGTGCACGTTCATGCACCAACGTGACGCATCAAGATGATCATGGGCTATGGGGCTTGTACATCGTGACATCACAATGTCACAATGACCGCCTCCATTCTGGTATAGGAGCGTAGGAATGTTACTGGTGGTAGTGGTGTAACTGGTCGTTGATTAGTAATGAATCGTGAAATTACTAGTCATTAGGGGCTGACATTTTTGTGTTGGAAATTGTCACAGCGCAACAGTTCCCATGCAAGCGTGGCAAAACAACGTTCTCAGAAGCCTAGGTTACGGTATATATACACCCTATTTTTAGGGATTTTAAAATACTACAACTCTCTCGAGTCACAAAATGGCCAAAACAGTATCACCAACCAAAACCCCATGATGCGTTCCGATGGACGAAGCCCTATGGCGATATCAGTGAGACCCCTTAGCAGGGATGCACTGCACAGTACACCACACAATGTAATGTATATGCATAATGTAAGTAATGCATGCAAACAAAGTATACCTAATAAGAAAGTGATGGCGGGGACCGTTACCTGAAGAAGGTGTGGTGCTCAATGCAGACCTTCCACAGCTTCTTTGCAGCTCGGTGGTTTGGGAGCTTAAAACCAATGGTGCTTTCAAACTGTTCATACTGGGCGAGAGATACAGAGAAAGATAAAGAGGGAGAGAGGGAGAGAGAGAGAGAGAGAGAGAGAGAGATAAAAAGATGTCATTTGCCTGCATAGGAGAACGAGGGTCCCACAGCAGCATGTGTTTTGTCCTGTCGTGCACTGGCGCGTTATGTCATGTCTCAGAACAACAGCCAGGAACGAGGTACAGTGCCACGCTAGAAGATTCACCGCTCGCTTTCTGCCGTTCCCCATTCTGCATCCCCACTGACACATTGTGTATTCTGAGAAGCATTCTTCAGGCTGGCGACTCGAGAACAATTTCTCATTGGGAACTAAACCTGTGCTGTTGAAGTTAACCCCCTCATCCCCAGTCGTCACTTTAAAACTGTCTAGTCTGTTCTACAAGTAAAATGCATTTTTTTTTTCCTTTCCCACACTTCCATGTGAGCTTGATTGATTGCCCGAATCAAAGTGTGTAGAGGATTACACACAAACAAGAGCAATTTAGTATTTCCATTTAAAATGCACTATTTGATTTAGTAGTATCCAAGCAATTCAAGTTGTAATTAAGGAGCCGGCGGGGGGTTAGGGGATCTTGCTCATGGATGCCTGAAACCAAATTAATAGTCAGCGTGCATGAACTGCACGAGCAAAAAAAAAAGAATGAGGTCATCACAGCCCACACACTGAGATGTGTCTCGTGTCGCGCAACTCTGAACGGCGCCTTTAAAAGCCCGTGGCCCATGTCCACGCACCTCTTGATATGACGCATCAAGGTCACTGTACAGCCCGCGTTACAGCTAAACCGTGGACAACCACCGATCCAACCCAGAACCTTTCGGCTGCAAGTCCAACACGTTAACCGGAAGACTATCTCGCCCCCTTACAGACCATCCCCTCCTCATACCGATCACCTCAAGGCTCTATATTTATTATATTTTGTATTAATACTCTTCACCCTCCTCCCCCCTGCGTTCCACTGTTAGCTGCAGCTGCACTAGCGCTGTTAAAAAGGGGCTCTTTATCTGGGCGGTGGGGGCGTCACAGGCAGACTGTGTAAGGGACTGTGTCATCAGCCTGGGCCCGCTCCAGACCGAACTGTCACCGTGAGCACACACAGCACATGAAGGAGGGGTGGAGGAGGGTAAGCTAAAGAGCTGATACCCTGAGAAATAAATTATGACTGAGAAATGGAGAATGACGTCGTCTGTCGGATGGTGTTGCAAGCTCTCGGTAACACTTACTTTATGACTTGTGCTGTAATTATTTTTGCTACTAATACTACTATTTTCATTTTAGTCATTTAACAGACTTGCACTGAATCTCTATTGAAATACATGTCATACAAGCAGCAGAAGTGGTAGTGTGGTATCATGTTCAAGGATCTTGCTCAAGGAGGCCTAAAGATCCACAGAATGCAGACCTTTGGGTTCACACCAGGGGTGATACTAGCACTTTATCTTTAGGGGGGCTTAGCCAAAATTTGATTAACATTCAGCTAAATCTGCCATGGTTTATCATGTAGACTACTCCCTAGGGGAAAGGCGTGACATCCAGGGCGTTGATGACTTGATAGGACCATATCCTGTACATCGTGCCTTATAGATGTTCTTTTCACAATTTCCATACTGATTTCATTAAAACTATCCCTTAGAGGTTGAATGAAGCCCAATAAAAGTGGTTATCTTCATTGTATAAAAATGTACTACTGGACATTTTAAGCGGGGCTGAATCGCCCATTGTTTTTAACCTCTAGGAGTCACACACCATAACCTCCTTCCCCTTTGAATAACAACATCGTCGTTACAGCGTATCTACAACAAAGCAGCTACAGAGATGCTGTCCAACAGCTATGGAATGTGAGTTAGTTCAAACAGTCTTCACGATACTTGGTTATCACCATAACAACCAGAAGGACGGATAGCTCACCTCTCCCGGCCTGATCTTGATGTAGAAGTTGCTCCTCTTGTAGGAGATCTTGAGGATCTTGGGCCAGGCGAAGCGGTTGATCCTCAGCCTGTCGCGGTAGATCAGCAGCCCGTTGGCACAGACACCAAGCATGATGTCAATCCCTTCTGAATCCTGCAGCAGCCAATCACACGGCGGGCATTCGTAAACAAAGAACGGTACATACGCGTTAACGTAAACAGTGACTGGCTGTAGACAAGAGTGACTAGGTATGTACACAGGAATGACAATAGTGTGTGTTGTGTTAATAAGGGTGGTAAGCATTTGTAAACATGAAAGTTGAGCAGACTGTTCACCTTTCAGAAGGTGAGCTTTTGTAAACATTAACCGTGAAGATTTGTAAATCGAGAAGGGCGGGCATTTGTAAACAAGAGCGGTGCACTTGAGTGAACCAGGCGGGATGATAACAAGGACAAGATAAATAATAAGGACAACGTCCTCACCTTGGCGTGGTGGAGATCCACCCCGTACATGGACAGCTTCTTAGCGTTCTCCAGGAAGTTGATTTCAGCCTCCGCTGGGGTCATGCCCCTGTGGACCACCGGAGGTAACAGTGTTAC
Source organism: Micromesistius poutassou (assembly GCF_964030765.1). NCBI lineage: Eukaryota > Metazoa > Chordata > Actinopteri > Gadiformes > Gadidae > Micromesistius > Micromesistius poutassou. The sequence continues at coordinate 20,161,492 of NC_140272.1, forward strand.
GGGATAAATGAAAACCTGCGTGATTTCATTCCCCAAATCACATAATATGCAGCAAGGTTCAGATCCCCAGCGGGAGGGGTCGCCTCTCTAATACCGTTGATGAATTCCATCACGGGTTTCTGAAAGTCCTCCCGTGCCCCCTACCAGCTCCTATTCCATCACATTTCATATTGATTTCGACATAATTACTTGACAGATTCAGTAACCTATTTTCTGTTTCAGCCGCTTGGATTGGTATGAATTCTTGCTGTGCTTTTATTTTAACACAACCGTTTTTATAAATGATAAAGCATCGATGTTAATTTGAGGATTCATGATTGATATTATCCATTTATAACTGCAATTTAGTGTTATTAACATTAGCATAATTCTTGGTATTATTATTACCACCCTCAACCTACACGTCTATGACACACATTTGGCCGTTTGCCAGCAAAGACGGCCTATTTATAGCGAAGAGAGTGTCGAGGACTTGGAACACTTCCAACTGGGCACCGAAATGAGATATGAGATAGCACCTGTCAGCACGCCTTATTGATGCAATCTCATAAATAATACGCCATCAACCAAACAAGGAGGCATTCGGCCTGAACAAATCGGGCCCAAAACCTGTCGAGGTGCCTTGTTAGCAAGCCAGCTGAGAGACGTGTACAATTTACATGTACGACGAGGACGGAATTGAATGTCTTGACTCCATTCCATCCATCTCCCACAGCTGCCACCACTCACTGCGATAGCATGCCTATATGCTTATTATCATAACCGTGTGGTGCGATCACCAGCCCGTTGGGTGGGATTCCTGCTATGTCCTGCGCTCGTATTTGTTTGAACTTGGTCATGCGGCACTTACACACGTTTCCTTCTCACCGATAGTATGCTATAATTGCTCAGAAGGAGATTGCAGTGATGAAAGCATGTGCTTTAATGACTAAATCGGTTTGTAACTACCGGATGTTGTTTCTTACGACTGCTGTCATGCTTTGAGCACATGGCACATCAAGTGCACTTTGGAAAGGGCTGTGGGTTAATTATTATGTTTCTTATAAATATGAACCAGGAGAGGTAAATGCACACAGCGACGGCGTGCGTGTGATTAATAAGCTTGTTACTAGGGTACGCTCTAGGGCAGGGGTTCTCAAACGATATGGGGCCAGGGACCCCTCATAGGGCAGAAGGACCCCCTCGTAACGCAAAACAAATGTAATGATATAGGCTCTTATCTATTTGTTCTGTTAGATGCTTTTGAACTCTTTTATGCTTCAAACAGTTAGTGCCAAAAGCCATTTATATAACAATATAACATTGCACAAATAAAATACTCAACGCATTGAGAGGCAATTGTTTTGGTAGGTAAATCATGAATCATAGCTAAAGTGTGTGTGTGTGTGTGTGTGTGTGTGTGTGTGTGTGTGTGTGTGTGTGTGTGTGTGTGTGTGTGTGTGTGTGTGTGTGTAGGGGGGGGGGGGGAGGGGTGGGTGAGCAAGTAAAAATTAACTGTAACAACAGTGCAACAATAGTGCAACAGGCGAGAATCAAACTTTTTGAGAAATACTTATTACGGAAATATAGGTTTAACCATTTTCAGTGGTTTTGTGTGAGTGAGTGAGAGAAATAGAGGCAAATACAA
>NC_140272.1:20168118-20175618 GCF_964030765.1 Micromesistius poutassou
CAAAGGTGTGAATACATACTGTACCTTATAGCGCTCATATTCTAGCATTAACGTCCCACTACGTTTGCTTTCTCCTTGAACATAATTCTATACTACACAGAATACTCTGCAATGGACTCACAAAGGAGTTAATGCTGATATTATACTATACGCTGTCATCCAAAGTGACATGTATCTATGTACGAACCAGTCCTGAAGAAGCAGGATTAGACATAAGGATTATTGCAGGTAGTCTGGGACCATTTGGGATCCAAACCAGAATATTTTGTTTCTGCGCCTTATTTTCTAGGACCAACCGGCGAAAATAATTTAGTCTTTTTGATCAATTCCTCAAAATGGCTGATGTTTCAACAACTGGCTGGATGATAAACTGAACTGCGGCTGGCACCTGCTTGTAGCTTGAACATCGTTTTATTGTGTAAATGTGTCTTCATTTCACCTAAGTGATCCAATTTGATGTTAACGGTGTGTTCTAGCTGACCGAAATCAACGGCCGACATATCTGCAAAACCGATGAGCGGCTCGCCAATTGCCCGGCTGCATTGACGTATTAATCAGCTACGATCGATGTCCCGTGATCGATTTCCAACTCCCTTACAGCTCCCATCCCCTAAATAGTCAGACATGAGCCAAAAAAACGAATTTGGTATGATCTTTATCTTAAAGTGAAGCAAAATAGGATCCAAAAAACCAAACACACTCCGAGCATTGACTGAATCGGACTGTCAGCAAACACAGCAGTCGAGACAGTTACGCAGCATTATTTGTCATTTGTAATAGTGGCAGTAACAGTAATTGTGACAGTAAGTGTTGCATAAGTAATACCAAACAATAAATAACCAAATAACCCGATGTAAGAATAAATATTACATCTGCCACACACATACACACACACACACACACTAACACACACCAACACGCACACGCACACATTTCCTAAGCTGCATTAAAAAACAATCTTGACGCTTGCATTTGGAAACACAGCTTCCTCCACCCTGGAGCCCAGTTTCGGCGGTGACAGGAAGATGGAGCAAATGGTTGCCAAGGAAACAGATACAGTTTTATCCCTCTTGTACTAAGAAGTTCCTTCCAAAATCACTTTGCTGTTGGGTAAACGTTGTAAGAAGCCTCGGTAAATACACACGGCAAAACCCTGAGTACAGGTCCTCCGCCGAGAGAGACGCAGAAAACAGGTTTATAGGTAATCCTAACCCACAGGTGGACAGGAAGTAGACTGAACCTTCTTTGCCTCTAAACATGTTCAAAGCTCACTACGTGGCACACACACATTTCATCCTGTGCGTTATTGTTTAAGCAGAAAAGGCTTTCAGGTCGGTGAGCTGACCTGAAACCAGAGGAAAGCAACCAAAGCAAACACACGGAACACGCCGTAGTGTAAAGAGCACGATAAGGACGAGGACGCTAGGTCTGATCGCCATCAGCATGACTCCACGGGGGAGAACACGACAGCAAAAGCAACGCCACTATCTATTTAGTGAGTGGCTGCAATCGCCGCCCCTTAGGTGCACATGTTTATGTTGGCAACAAGTACGCGGCCAAACGCAAACATCTTGCCGTTCACCCCCACAGACGTTCACAAACGCCCACACACTCCGTTGGGTCGTTATGGCCATTAGTGCCGGACGGCGAAATTACACACAAACAAATGGCCTGACGAGGCCAGACCAGGGAGCTGTTTCTCAGATCAGACTCATAACCTCCCAGTGCAGGCGTTCCCTGGAGACGAACCCAAAGGGCAGCGGGGGTGACGGACAGAATCTTAGCAAAACATTACAATGGACAAATGAAAAAGAGAGAAAATTGGGAAGCGGGGAATGAATCACCCTGTCTGGTGGCCTTGTGAGAAGAGCCACTTACCTCAACGAATCCCCACAGGCACACACACGCAGGCACGCACACACACACGCACACACACACAGGCACGCACACACAGGCACACACACACAGGCACACACGCACACGCACACAGGCACGCACACACAGGCACGCACACACACACACACGCGCACACGCACACGCACACAGGCACGCACACACAGGCACGCACACACAGGCACGCACACACACACACGCACGCACACACAGGCACGCACACACAGGCACGCACACACACGCACGCACACACAGGCACGCACACACAGGCACGCACGCACACACACGCGCGCACACACACACACACACACGCACACAGGCACGCACACACAGGCACGCACGCACACACACACACACACACACACGCACGCACACGCACGCACACACACGCACGCACACACAGGCACACGCACACACACGCACACGCACACAGGCACGCACGCACACACACACACACACACACACACACACACACGCACAGCCTGACACACCACATCTAACAGCACCACCCCCTACACCTATGAATCCTAACTTAATGAGCCCATGGATAGGTTAGTTCCGCTGGTGTGAGTGTCTCTTCCCCCGGGGAGGGGTAGGAGGGGTAGGAGGGGGCGGGGGGGGGGGGGGGGGTGCCATCCACCCCTCAGCTGCAGAGGCTGGAGCTCTGTGGAGTGGGGTCATGACTTGGCAAGGTTTAACATCCCACCCATGCAATTAAAGAAAGAAGGAAAGAAAACCAAGCAAGAGGGTGTGTGTGTGTGTGTGTGTGTGTGTGTGTGTGTGTGTGTGTGAGAGTGTGTGTCTGTGGGCATGTCGTGTGCTTGTTTGTGTATGTGTGTCACATGTGCATGCACATGTGCGTGTGTGTGTGTGTGTGTGTCTGTGCGTGGTTGTGTATGGTTGTGTGTGTGTGTGTGCATTGAGGGGTGTTAGTTCCTGTAGGCGCGGTCAGTAGAGGAGGCAGGGTCAGCACAAGGGTGTGTGGGCTCATTTGTCAGCTGATTGTTGTCGGGGGCCAACCAGAGCCCACCACTGTAAGGACAGGAGACGAGCCCGGAGGAAACGAACAGACGGACAGACGGGCCACGGCGTCTTTTGTCTCGGCCCTGATCTCCTCGCTGTGGAGGCAGCGCTGCGGTGCGGCGATCACACAAAAGGTCCCGCATTGTTCCTGCGGTGGAGCTGTGGTTGTGCAAGTGTAGCATTCCTCCTATCCTCACCTTTCCCCACCCTCAAGTTCAAAGACTCGCACACTAACGCATGTACGCACGCGCGCACACGCACACGCACGCACACACACACACACACACGCACACAGTAATGTTCAGGTGTCCAAGTACATAAACAATCACGACCACGCACACACAACCCACGTAAAACACTTACAGACACTCACGTGTACACAGTTGGTCATGTACAACGGCTCAGCGCAAACAAACAACACAAACGCACACAAGGTCACGCTCACTAGTGTGGAAACGTCCTGAGGGCAGAACGGAATCCTCGAGATCTTCAATTTTCTCCTCGACTGCATCTGGCTCTTAACATATCCACTCGTTAGATTTCAAAAGACAATTAGTCAGTAACCTCAGATGGAAGGCGATTCAGACGGTACAACGTCTGAGGTCGTCGGGGGGGGGGAGCCTAATCTCGAGCCTTAGAACATGTATCTGTGTGGATCCTCTGTCTGAACAAAAACGAATGCAGTGTCTGATTATAGGTGTGCCCAGCAAGAAACCTGATGGCTGGCTGTGTGGCTGGCTGGCTGGCTGTGTGGCTGGCTGGCTGGCTGTGTGGCTGGCTGGCTGGCTGGCTGTGTGGCTGGCTGGCTGGCTGTATGACTGGCTGGCTGTGTGGCTGGCTGTGTGGCTGGCTGTGTGGCTGGCTGGCTGGCTGTGTGGCTGGCTGGCTGGCTGTGTGGCTGGCTGGCTGGCTGGCTATTGATGAGCCAGGAGTCATTGAAATAGAAGCAAGGTCTCTTCCATTTTGGCCTCAGAGGTAGTGCAGGCTGACAGCAGCGCCGTGCTCTGATTGGTGTGTCTGGACAGCTCCGCAGAGGAGAGTCATCAGGCGATCTGTCATGTGACCCTTCCACTCACAACACCTCGTTTCAGACACGAAAATGTAGTCAATTAAGCCCCTAACTTCTCCCAGAACAAATGAAAAATACCTGTTTTTATGAGAGCCGTCGGCTCTCTAGTCTAGGTATTTGTTTACCTTTAATATGAGAATATAAGATAAGATTTTAATTCTATAACTTAGAGGTTTTTTTCAAATAATAGATCTGTATAGCACATGTTTTGTCTTACGCTGTGCCCCGTATAGCATCGATGCTCAGTGTCTCTCCTCCGTCTCATTTAAGTTCTCTGGTTGATCTGATCTGAAGGTTGCCCATGAGTGAGAATGGTCCTGTGCCGAGTCTGTCACAGAATCAATAAGCGGAGCTCCACTCCACCGTGTGTGTGGCGTCAAGGTGCAGCGCACACACCGCTCCAAACTCTGCACAACATGAAGCCGGGCTCACTCGGCGTAAATGCTTTTACAGAACCAGTTATCTTTCCCACATTGTTGTCATTGTGGGATTTCTGTCCCACTCAACCTATGAAATCCAATTAGAAGGCCACAAGCCCCAGCCCGTGTCACGGATGTGGTTCCAGCTCATCGGATCACAATGTCAAAGCAAAATCCGATTAGCGACTGTCCCTGGACCCTGACATTTAATCACGTCCCCTGTGATGGGTGGGATAAATATGCAACGGAGGTGATAGGTTGATACACTAATTGCCAATACACATAGGCTAAGACACCCAGAGGTAAAGTCCACGGTGAGGACCGGACTGCTCCAGAACACGTTTCCCCCCCCGGTGTGCTCACCTCCACCTCCCCTTCGTACACCGAGGAGTCCAGCAGGGTCACCTTGAAGGGCGCCGTCTTGTGGCGCTTGGAGCTCTTGGTTGGAGACTTGGGGTTGCGGCTTGGCGAGGTGAGGTCCGACATGTCGTCGGTTTCTCTGTGGTTGTCCGCGTGCTTGGAGTTCTGGTCCTTTGGGAGAGGAGAGAAGAAGAATCACACACTACGAAGACGCCAACAGAATAGAAGGGATGTTTTTTTTCGACTTTGTGCTCTAAATAAATGATATATTCTATGGTATTCTATGGTTCTATGGTATTTAATGACCTTTCCATAATTGAAATGGGGACAACAACATAAAATGAACACGGTAATGTGTTCTCAAGGCCATTTTCTGTTGTGTCTCAACCTATTTTGGTAGTCAACAAGAAACAATGTTCCTGGCTAGCAACTGTAATTATTGTGATTGGTTTAAATTGCGGTCAGATTGACCCGCAAGGATAAAATATGTTAACTTGTTTTTTTAGCTTGAAGATAAATTGAGGCATGAGAAAGTTTGTATTCATGTTAACAGTGACTTCGCTTCAAATATTCCACTTGTAGGGCATATATCCATTCATTTCATTCATTCATCATATCTGCATATAGCCATTAAAAGTAGATTTTGTATTACAAAACACAGGTTGATTTACCACTGGAGTATGCCTCACCTGATTGGCCATCTTGCTGTTGGAGGCAGAGTCCTGCATGTTCTCCACCGTTCCTATTGGTCACACTCCCCGGCCGCAATCCAATCCAGGGCCTGGTGCTGTTGCCGTAGCAAAGTACCGCCAACCTGAAGGAAATTAAAGAGTGTTGATTAGCAATCGACTCGCTTTGATGTTTTGTGCGCCTTCTGCTCAACGAAAAACAACAGTGGGACAATGCAAATAGCCTCAGGCCACAGGCGCCAGTTGGAGGAAGTCAGTGAGATGCCACAGGAAACAGCCACGCCTACAGAACACACAGAGCACCAGAACGGCGACAGTAGAGAACCAAGCCGCAGGTGCAGAACGACCCAACAGGCTAGTCTGGTGGTGGGTAGGGTGTCTGGCTGTTTACTCCTAGCTCAAAGGTTCCGGGTTCGAACCCCGAATGTCTGCAGTCTACAGTCTGGGCCGGGGTAAGACGCCTTTCTGCTACCTGCTCCTTAATGACGTAATCTGTCTAAAAGTATTCACTGTATGTGGTGTTGGAGAAAAGTGTCTTCTACGTGACATTATAGTAAACACACTACTCTACAGCTGACCACACCACCCACCTTCTAATTACTGCCTTCAGGATGGCATTTTAACCTCCCCCCCCCCCTCCCCTCCCTGCATCTGTATGTAATGTAATGTTCTTGTGCCTCTGAGGCTGAGCCCAAGGCTCAACAAATAAAGTTGTATTCTATTGTCTTCTAAACACTAGAACTACCAAATGACCAAACATAGCCATTTTGCTTAAAAACACAGGCAGGTGACCATGAACACGCTCACTACCACATGAATAAATCCAAGAGAAGGCCGTCATATGTTTCAGCCAAACCAAAACAACACCAACTACCGCCAAATGCAGTCACAAAATTTGCAAACACAGAAACACCCGAGGCCACACCCAATTACTAAGCACAGAGTCAAACACACTTATCACCGGGCTACACCTTTAGCAGAAAATGAGTCTCCTGTTTTTCGTCAAAGCCACGGCATTTGTTTTAATTATAAAACACCCTACAGAGCTAAGGATAATGATCTACCGCGCTAATTAAAATGTCTGTCGGAAACGCACGGCCCAAGAATTACAGATGAACCAAACAAAAGGGTTTGAGCAACTGGTTTGCCCCGGGGCTTCAACAACTGAAGTAGTAATGACTGAGGTAGCAACCCTTCGACACACCCCACCGTACATGTGGTCCCTCCAATGTTGGGTCTGTTAAAAGGAAAAGAAAAGGAAAAAAAAAGGGGAATCAGTCGCGAGGCAGTCAGTCGCGCAGTTCAATCCCACTCATGGCAGAGAAAGACGCGCCGCGGGTGGTATTTACAGTGTAGGCAGACGTGACGGGAGCTCAGAACCCACCGCCTCCAGCCTGTCCATCCCTGAGTATAATTGGATCTCCGTTTGACCCCTGTAGGCTGCAGGTCCAGACCGGCAAATCACATCAGAGTAATGCACTGAGAGAGAGAGGACGCTGGGCGGTGGGGCAGCGGTGAGGGAGGAGGGGGAGGAAGAAGAGGAGAAGGAGGAGGGGGAGGAGGAGGGAGGAGGGTGGAGGTCGTGGAACTGGCTGAGGCAGCATCGCAACCCGTCTGCGGAGGATCACGAAAAACGTCACCGATCAAAGGGGACTCGCGGCTGGAGGGCGCAGCGACGCTCGTGACGGCGAGGAAGCGAGCCTTCCCCACCGCAGGGTGGACGGAGTTAGCTCCATGTCGCTGCCGTACTACCCCCCCCCACCATCGCCCCATCTGTTCCCCTGCATCCCCGTACCAGCCCTGATGAGAACGGATGCCATTCTCCATCACAGTTGACCGTTTATCCGAAATGGCGTCCGAAAGATATCACAGCAGCAGTCTGTCCCAGGAGGTAAACCACCCATCTGGGGCATGACACACAGGCTTGGTGTGCAGATGTCCATGTGATTCAACGTGATTCAGGCATTTGGGCATCTGTTTGCAGGCGCACATAAACTCAAGATATTCTTGCCTACAAAGCACACCACAAAACTCATCCAATCTTGGT
>NC_140272.1:20180618-20202237 GCF_964030765.1 Micromesistius poutassou
GCTCTTATCTTGCTTTTACACACACATACACACTCTCTCACACACACACACACACACACACACACACACACACACACACACACACACACACACACACACACACACACACACACACACACACTCACTCTTCCATTCACATTTGCAATCAACATCCATTACCAATGGATTATATTTTTGTCTACAATCAATCGTGTTTGTAATACTGGCTCTCATGTGTCGAAGGCCTTCTTCACAATTAAAAACTCACTCCTAATTCCCAAACCAACTTCTTTTATACGTTTTTTTAAGAGCTCATAACAAACGAAAGAAGCTATGAACTGTGAAATTCATGATATCCCTAGTTTGTAAGAAACAGTGTGACGCAAACAGAAATTAAAAATGCATTTCTTTGCATATCACTGAAACGTTCCTCGGTAGTCTTTCCAGTGGGAGAATGTTTACAAGACATGACACCGTGAAGGTGAGACCGAGTGACAGCGAGACGGTGTAGCGCCGTTTGAGTTACAATACAGCCCCTGTTCTGCGGTGAAATCCACTCTCATTCCAAAGGGAAAGTTGCAAGTCTCGCCTTGTGACCCTCATGTAAGCGTTAATACAATAGCACCTTTGTTTCAGTGTGAAGTCTGTTAGAGGGTGCAGGGAAAAGAAAGAGCTTTCCTCTTTCTCACTGGAGGAAACACGATCTGCGCCGAAGACACTGGGCTCTTTAAAGAAGACTGTTTATACAATGTTTTGATTCCCTATTTCTGCCATCTATTTGAATATAGCATGAATAATTAAATAATGAATCCTTGTCCCCGAGAGAGAAAGAAGACTTCTTCCACTCCTGGTATTCGGCCATGTCACCGTTTCCAACCGTATGTCCTTATTTCGCCCTCCTTAAACACACGAAACCACGATGACGGCTATAAAAAAACACAATTGAAACAGCAGACGCCTTGCTATGAATCCCCAGGCTTAATTTCCCAGCGTGCGTATTTCGTACGCACAGGGACACAATCGATCAGATAGATCCGTTCCCTCCACAACAATACCCAGGACCGATATCTCAGCAGTGGAAGGAAAGCATCCACACATTCATAACCGGGCCCTCCACACGGCCACGCGGCCACAGGGCCGGCACCAAGGTGGCTTTTCCAATTTCCCTCTGTCCTTAGAAGTCATAAAGCAGGTCGTAAATCACAGCCAGGGGACCGGCTGTCAGAGAAGCTCCTCTCCAAGCAAATCTCCCTGAGTTATGGGACCTCGGCTGGCTTTGTCACACGCAGACATCTGGACAGACCGTGTGGTGGCTCCCGTCCTATTGGCCGTCAACAGGGGGCCCATTTCTGCTTCACAACCACATTTTGGCCCTAGGGTTTATCGGATACACACTGGCAATTGATTTAGATGGTTTTATCCAAATTAAAGTACATTGAATTCGGATGCACACGCTCATGTACTGTATATCAGGGGTTAGGATCTTCCTTAAGGTCGACGGTGGACATTGGAGGATAGAACCCAGGACCTTTCCACACCCAAACTCCAACTACACTGTCCCACATTAAAGAGGAACCAGCCAATGCGTTTCGATTTTACAATTGAGCTGAGCGGCTACTTTAACGTGGCCTCCATATTGACTCCACATGGCTGTCAGGTGGCAGAACTGTTAGGGGCCGTCTGCAAATGGTAACGTTTGTTGAAAGTTTCCTCCCAATGACACTGCAGCATACCATTGTAATGGTGGGCGATTGAGACTGGATAGAAGAGCAGTGGTTTGATGGATGACCAGGCGCAGCGCGGGTCTGCTAGTTGTCGGTAACGTGAGCCACAGGGAGGAGAGGGGGCAGTTTGTTATAGTGCTGTTTTCCGAAGCATCCTCTGTGGTTTGCAAGCAGAGATGTACCAGGCAGCAAGGACCAGCCGCGGAACAGAATGTACACAGCAGAGCCGGGTTCATGCCAGTACAGACGATAAGACAATTGTGTGTGTTTTTGAGTTTTGGGTGTGTGTGTGTGTGTGTGTCAGAGTGTGTGTGTCTATGTCTTTCTGCACGCCCTGTTTCCAAATATTTACATCCATCACTGTCATCCAAGATATAAAAGATATAGCCGCCCGTTAACACACAAACACAAAGACACAGACACATGCACACTTACACAAAAGTACATACACACACATCTGCAAAAACATGCAGGTATACACACACGCACACACTTGCCCATACAAACACACACGCACACACACACACAAACACACACAATTGCACGCAGACACACACCCACACCATTGGTTTTAACTCTCAACTCGAATCACCCCATGTTTCCCATGGTCCCTTGCACCAACATCCAGCATACCGCAGTGAAGCTCCAATGCATCTCTTGTCCGCGTTGCGGTACCAGAGGTTACAAAGCGCCAGAGGGGGGCTGTGAAAATCCAACTCATCACAAGGTTTCACCACCAAACTCTGAGAGTTGCTTCTCTCCAAATGTACGGACCCCCAAAGCAAAAATTATGTGCAAAATGTGACTGCTGCTACTGATGCTAATGCGGCGTCCCGCACCGTGTACCTGGAGGCGACCGTGGGAGAAGAATGTTACCACACGGGCCTCTCGGGCCCCGTCCACACCATTTTGTTGTGTGTTTCTTGTGTGTTTGGGCCTACCGTCCAGTTTTGTTTGATTTGATTTGGATTATTTTTGTAGCTTTAAACACAGCCCCCTTGGTAAATTTAATTACTAACTGTACATTAAAAAAAGTATTTTCTGCTCAATCTACAAGGTTTAACAACTGCTTTCTCCTCCCTCGACTGTATGTTTTTTATATTTTTTCGGTGGAGAACCAGCGCCACATAGAGGCCTTGAATATGTACTACAGCGTTTCTACATCCAGTTTTTGCAATGAGTCCGTCTTTACGGAGAAATTCCTGAAACGCATGTTTTCGTCGGTGTGGACGGGGCCTCAGTGTGTGTGTGTGTGTGTGTGTGTGTGTGTGTCATTGGTATGGTAAGAGGGGGGGAGCGAAGAGGCAAGGGTAGCAAGGAGAGGAGAGGAAAGGAAAGGAGAGGATAAAGAAGAGGGGGAAATGGAAGGGAGAGGAAAGGAGAGGCGAGGGGAAGGGAGTAAAAGAGAGGAGAGGATGGCAAACGAAAGGAAAGGAGTGGAAGGAGAAGGTCATTTTTCATTCCATGCTTGCAGGACTCTTTGCAACACTGTAAACCTTGAGCCTTTCTCTGAAACACAGAGCGTTCTGTGGATCGCTGGAGGACAGCGTTCACCACCCTTGCTCCCCGTCGCTCGGAGTACAGTGCAGATAAAGACCCCGGGCTTGAGAGGGGGCGTGGCTTCAATTTAAGCCCCTCTTCCCATCCCCATCCCCACCCCCACCATCCTCCATCCTCTGTCTTCATTCTTTCCTGGAGCAGAGCTCTTATGATGCAATAGGCCCAGAATAATAAGCAGTTAGCATGCTATCTTTCGCCGGCTCAGTTAGAGATAACGCCAAACCCTGTCCCCCTGCAGGTGCATCGCAGCGACGTTCACATCCCATAATAACAAAGGGGGACCGCATGGTAATTACACGTCAGCGTGGGCAGATCGGAGCCATCAAACCGGGAAGAGTCAACAGAGCGTCAGGTGCTAGAATTAGCCTCAGTGTACGTACACACACACACACAAACACGGCACAGCTGCAAAGTGCATCTGCGCTGGGGAAAGGGTAACAGACTTTTTAATCACAACGGATTGCCTCGCTCTCGACCCTATCTCATCTCGACGAAAACACAACACAGCGGCAAAGCTTGTAAACCGCCGCCGGTCGGGTGGAAGGACCGCCGTCCCGCCTGCGCTGTAAAACTCTCACACTCTTTGTTTTCCGGGGGTCTGACTCATCCAAATTTACCAAGAAAAAAGAGGATTCAGATTAAGGCTGAAACTAAATCAGATAGATAACATTGTCCTTGAAGGACATTCAGGGAAACACAGCCCTTATCTGTTGTTTGTCCTGCGTCGAACAAATGCCGATGGGTTGATCGTCGATGAAGGATGTCTTGATATATAAACCCTTAAACTAATCGAGGGAACAGTAGCAAACACACAGAAACAGCCAGGCGCTCCAGCTCTGCGGATCAGTCTGCCGTTCATGACACAAGGTCACCCAGAAAGACACACTCGCTTACCACACACACACACACACACACACACACACTTGCCCTCGACCATTTTGTAAAAGTAAATTGGAAAACTATTACCTAACAAAACCCCCGGTTCTCTGATCAAACTAATCAGCCGTCCCAGCCACAGACAGGTGACCCATTCTAACTATTATCAGCTCATGGACACCCGTCTATCATAGACCACTTGCACCACGTTGTTCACAATGTGAAGGTTGAAACCCTGATACAGGGTCTTTGGAGCACTAATGATGCGATTAAAACTGCTAGTATACAGAGTTGTTGTTTTTTCTACCTAGACGTGATTGGTCTACACAGAGAGTACCCCTAATGGTTGGTCAGTTTGAATTCTCAGCCACGGGTTGGGATATGACTCTGTCTCGGTGTTGTGAAGCAGGATGCAATGATTGTTTCGGGATTTTTTCCCTTCAAAGAAAGGAGATTGGTAGCCAGGCGATGGGTATGCTACAAGAGAGCCCCACAAGACCTCATTATAAAGCTTTTACTAGCTGCCTCTTCCTGCCCTGCACTAGAAAGTCCCAAATCAACGGTGCAATCGGCAGAGCTCTTGGTTGCATTGTCACGGTCGCACCAAAAAGGGCGTCTCTATATAGGGTTTCAGGGAGTTTTTGTTGAACACAAATGCAGCCTGAAAACTACGACGTGGTGATTTTTTTGAAGGAAAAAACGTAAACTACTCCTGTTGTATGTGGACTTTAGAACATTTACAACACGTGGACTATGGCGATAAGTCCTGTGGAGAAGCGAATGGTCTTCACCTTTTTTTTTTATTCTCATTGAGTTCAGTTCAGAAGATGCGGCTCTGGAGGACTCCTGTGTTTTGGCCGTAGCCAAGATACCCTGATCATAACATTGCACATCTTTCTAAAAATAGAAGGCAGATGCTTGCACAGTTATGAGCTAGCGTGCCTGCGTGGTATCTACCGCGGCGGTGAGAAGGAGGTCTACAGTTCCAAGGGAAGTGTGACTCGTAACAGCCTACAAAGGGGGGTCGGATCTGAGACACGGCGGTTTACCAGCCTTCAGAATAGTATCCATCGCTCTGATGTGTGAAACAGCTACTGTGTGTGTGTGTGTGTGTGTGTGTACATGTAAGTAAGATATTTTACAGTTCAACTCTTTCTTCCCCTTAGAGCTCGGAGTTGGTCGATTCAGGTGACATTTCAGTGAAACACTCGCACCTGCCCAGCAGGACTCAGCACAAAGACTGAGGCTTATGTCCAGGAGGGGAACGCACAGCATTGATTTCTTTTCACCACATTTTGTTCTCAGGCAGCAAGAGATTCTGAGTGCATGTACAAGAAAACACTACTAGGCAGCTAAACGGTGAGAGGGGTGGACACCACCGCATCGCTTTCGTCCATCATTTTAATCCTCACCTGCATCTAGGAAGCTTAGCAGACGCTTTCATCCAAAGCGACTTACAACTGTGAATTCACACCGACGGCGGGTGGATTGAGCGGTGGGTGAAAACATTTTTGCATTCTTAAGAGACAAATTATAGTTCTCAGATACTTTCAAAGCAAAAGCAATGGTTGCAGTGAAAAAGTAAGTTATTTAGTGGAGTTACGTTGTACAATGTGTGACAGTTACTCTGGATGGATGGTTGTTGTACATAGTTAACACACCAGTGCATCACTATTACCTATTATTTCTACAATCCTTCTGCCGCCTGGTTTGCAGGTGTGTTGCCGTCCTTTGCAGTGTGGGGTTTGTATCTCTGCTGAGGTGTGCAATCAACACACACCAAGGGATATAAACAAAAAAATCCTCAATCAGAGCCCCCATCTGTTTTTCCAATTTAAAGCCACCCAATACAGCCCCGCCCCCCCAGCCCCGGCTCTTCACAACACATCGACGGTGCACTTTACAAAAACAAATAAACCGGGCCTTGTTTACTTGTTTCCCCCTATCGTAGATACTATTGTAGATACAATCACTGACACACACACACACACGCCTCATTACTCCATCCCGTTTTAAACCCGGCGAGAACAAACTGACAGCCCTCATCACGCCCTCACACACACACTTAAGCAGCGTCTACGGGTCTGTTAAGAAAGGCCTCAAGGCACGACTCCACGTTCCCCTTGGCATGTGGCCACCGGTGCGTCACCTGTGCCGCGTGGAGTCAGCGGAGCACTGCGCTGCATACCCTGCATACCCGAGCCTCGTCACGGCCCCGGAGTTCCGGCAATTCCACAGGTCTCGTCATCACCCGCCGTTGACAAGGGGAAGTCTGAGGCTCATCCCAGAGCCGCGGCTACTCACCTGGAATAACACGTCCTGCGCGTCTTCACCGCCGTCCCCGCTGACAGCTCTGCCGTACGCCTTTAAGGCCCACGTGGCAATGTTTCAATTGCCTCCCATTAGCATATATATTAAAACTCCCTTTGTGTTAACCCTTAAGGTCTACTCACTCAGCGCCAGCCAGCTAGTGCAGCATTCCGGGGCGTTCCGGCTCTAAACAGCTGGGGTTGGGGCTGGGGTTGGGGTGGGGGTGGGGGTGGGGGTGTGTGGTGATGGGTGATGGGGTACTCGTTGTTACATAATACCATATCAACAGTGTCCCGAGACTTGGCTTGTGGGTCAAACAGGGACGCATACCGCATACGCCGACTCCCACAGAAAAATCACACATAGGAGTCATACAGAAACACATGCTCTCCCTCTTTCACTCTATCACTCTCTTCTTCTCTCCCTGCCACTCTCTCTCTTTCTGTGTTTCTGCCTCACTCTCTATCTTATCGCTCTGATTTCCTCTCTCTCTGTCTCTCTCTCTCTCTCTCCCTCTCCCTCTCTCTCTCTCTCTCACACACACACTATCTTCACCACTCTCATTTCCTCTCTATCTCTCCAAATGCACACGGTTAAACACACAACTCATCCTTATGGGACAGACTATTCATAAACACACACACACACATGCACACGCACACACACAACACCAGCCACTGCAGTGTATTTATAACAGATAAAAGTATGGGTGCTCTCATCCTATCTCCTACCCCCACCTCCACCCAAGGGCATGCCACGCCATGCGTCACTGCAGCACGCAGGTAGCCTCCCCAGCCCACTGCACATGCATCAGTGTGCCTGTTGTGTCTATAGGACAGACATAGAGGGAAGGTCGTAGGGCGGGGGACATAGGGACTATGTAGAGAGAGGGGGAGGAGAGAGAGAGAGGGAGAGACGGGGGGGGGGGCAGAGGGAGAGAGAGAGGTTGAGGAAGTAGAGGGGGCGAAATGTGAAATGTGGAGGGAGAAAGAGGGTGAGCCATGAGAGGGGAGAGGGGAACATGGGGAGTTGGATGGAGAGAGAGGGGAGACAGAGGGAAGCAGAGAGAGAGAGAGAGAGAGAGGGATATAGGGAGAGAGTTTGATGTGTATACAGGTTCTTTAAGAAAACTAACAGTATGTTGTTTTCTAAAAAAAAACAAGACGTCAGCCTAACCTCTGGCAGGAGATAAACGTATCCAGTCATGGACAAGAGCTGCTGGTATGACCAACACAGAGGAGGCAAGCTTGCTGTCAAGGTAAAGGAGACACTTAACCCCATAAGCACTGAAGAAGGGGAGGCCGGCAATGCCTCCATCGTGGTGTGGGACAGTGACTTTTGCTGTTGCTGAATGAGTTGTTAAGAAGTGGACTTTTTATTAATCACAAGCCTGAAGCCTTCATCTGAAATTGTGTATCTTCCAAATTAAAAAAAAAAAAATCACACAAAACTTTCTCGTAATGCAAGAAGACGTTAAGACACGAGATGAGCCTCAGGAACTGGCTCGATAAAGATAATCCTCAAAACATCTCATCCATATGGTCTGGATGCGTGTGTGTAGGGGTGATGATTTAGAAGCTGGAAGGGGGACAACCTTCCTTCTTTCATTAAGCAGTCGGTCTGAACGTGTGTGTGTGTGTGTGTGTGTGTGTGTGTGTGTGTGTGTGTGTGTGTCTATGTGTGTGCATGTGCATTTATTGTGTGCTCAAGTGCACGCACCTACAGCCCCGCCTTTTCTGAAGCGCTTCGGCAATCAATTGCAGCGCGGTGCAGAGAATAAAACCTGCTGTTTAAAACCGGCTGCTCCTCGTTTGGACGCATCCCCAGAAGCTCAGCAGAAAGGGAACATCAAATATCAATAGTATAAATCATGGTCTATCGGTGATCCCATCGAAAGAGAAAGTGGTGGGGAAAGGGGGAGGGTCCGTTGGGTACACACACACACGCACACACCCCCACACACACACACACACACACACACACACACACACACACACACACACACACACACACACACACACACAGACACCACCTTACCCATAATTCCCCTTGATCACCAAACCTCTTAAATAATCCAGGAGAGAGCACTATCCCGCCTTTGAGGCGCCAACCGTTGCCATGACATGCGAGGCTAACCCCGCGCGGGCAAAAGGCCCTCTACGCTCGCTGCAGACATCGGTGTGTTCAACATCCGGACCGCTGTCCGGCTCCTGTTTATTAACGTCTATCAGGAGGTATTCAGATGAGCCGTTTCCGGGTTATGAATCTGCTCAGTCCTTCCCTCATGAATAATGCACGCCTCTGCTTGGAAGAGGGCTGCTTTTCGAGACAGCGTCAGTGTGCTGAGAAACTGTGGAGGTATGAGATGCAAAGCACTCCCCGAGTTTGCTCTCCCGAAGTTCCACTTTTTTCCTGCATAAATTGAGCCGTTGCCCCTTCTTCAGTCTTTGTCCGCATTTCCTCGTGTGCCAAATATTCAATTTGCAATGCTATCCCCCTGACTCACGACCTCTTAACACTTTTCTGGATGCAACAAAAGCGCAAAGAACAAAGCTACGCTACACAGAAGACGCTGTGAGACATCGTCTCCGGGGTGCATGCGGTTTTGCCGAACCGTTTGTTCATTATCATCAGATTTGGAAAGTACGCTCGGCCCAGTATACGTTTCGCTGTTGGTGAGAAAAAGAGAGAGAGATTTGTCTTTCCCAGCATGCACCTTGGGGTGGTGCACCACTCATAATTTGTCTGTCCATTCAGGCTCTCCAAGAGTGGTCTGTGACAGTCCGCAGCCTAACTGTCGGGTTTAATGACGTGTATTGATTACACACAGAGCAGAATGCTTGATGAAAGGGAAAAAAATAACTGAGCTATTTGGGGCCTTTGTTGAGTTTCAGATCCCATCCTCTCACTCACACACCGACACACACTCGTCGCTCAGACACAAACACAGACACACACACACACATGCAGACATGGACTTTTACACACCGACTGACACATACTATAACAGAGACACATAAAGACACCTCAAACACACCAAAGCCCCTTTCACACATACTGTAGTTCCCGGTAAATTACCGGGGAAACTTTGCAGGCACCGCTAGTGATTGACACTATTCACATGTGCAGCTCCGTTCGGGGACATTTCTGCGTTGCGCCGGTTCACACATGGCATAGCAATGGCTGAAAATGTGCCAGTAAATGGGGGTAATGCAACACGCCAGCCGTCCATCCGATGTGCGGACTGAGCGGAGCTCCCTTGATTCAGAACCATTCCGAAAAAAAAAGGAGCTAGTTTGCAAACAAAAGTACAAAGTTATTGTTATGTTTGTATGTTACAGTATTGATATTGTTATCGGATCACCCGAAACGATTGGCACATTGGTGGATAAACATTGGCGGATTCGAAGACGTCTTCGGATCGGTTCGCTCACTCTTATTATACTTACGGACGCCAGCTGCCACGAATCTCGTCAATTGAGAGGAGCTGCCTTATTTCGGAACGTGTCCTGAAAAGGAGCCTGATTGCAAACAAAAGAAGCTGTATTGATCAAAAAAAAGCATTGGCGCGTTAAGATAAACAGCCACCACATGTACGTCCTCTGAGTCTCGTGATTGATTTGCACGCTCTGAAAGCCTCAGAAGGCGTAATCTTTGTTGTGAATGAGGAATGGGTTTACCTAGCAATTGTAAGTGCTTGGCACATGTTTCTACGAACAGCCTGTCTCTACCGAAAGAGATATATGGTTGTTTCAGTTTTCTCTGACAAACGTACTTATTATTATTGTAAGTTGCTTTGGATAAAAGCGTCTAAATGCTCTTAATGTAAATGTAACACTTTATGTCAACACCCCAGCTAGTGACTCTCCGTTATATAGTGACCCATTATTATATTAATGCTGGACTAAAACGAGACGTGTATTGATCCTTAAGTAATTGATCTGAGACACCAAAAGTACTTAAGTGAAAGCCACAGTGACCATATTCATATGATGTGACGTTGGAATCTAATGCACTCTCGTACCAGCTGGCTAATACAATTGCCAACACATGTTGGTTTTAGAGGACAGTAACTGATGATAGTAAATAGTCCTTCACCTAGCGGCCATCTTGTTTCCATCTTGGTTCTAAATTCTGCGGTCAGTACTGCTGCTGTCAGTATCCCTGCCATACTTGCAGGGATCTGTAAATGTTACTTGAGCATCCAAATTGTCGGTGCAGATTTCCGAGAATATCGATCTCTGTTTCCATCCACACATGACCACACACAGGAGATCTTCCAAAATACTGCAGGCTAAAAGGCCAAAGTATACTTCTCCCACTCCGTAATCCGTAATCCGACTCCGTAACTACGGAGACCCCTCGAGCATTCGCAGTTCTCCGTCGGGATGTCGGATACGCAACGCAATTCGCCGCCCGATCGATCTTATATGTTGACTACTAACCATGTAAATAGTGTTGAAAATAAACTTCCGAAGCTTTTCAAATCTTTTTCGTGCAAAGTTCTTTTTGTGCAAAGTAAACAAGGTATACAGCCCTTGCCGTCCGTCTCCGTTGCGTCGACGGATAGTTAAAAGATATTGGATGCGCATAGAGCTAGGGAGAGCTACGGAGATGGTCTTCAACAGGGTCTCCGGCAACGGAGAGGGCTCTCCGTGTCTACGTACAGCACTTTACCGAGGACTATAAACCAGCCTTAAGACTGCATGTGTGAAATGTGCTATAGACACACACTCTGACAGCAAACATATTGAAAACAGATGAACAAACTTCACTCAAACACACAGAGACCCTAAACACAAACACCCAATCTCACACACTCTCACTCGTACACACGCACATACAAACACACAGAGACCCTAAACACAAACACTGTGTCACACACACACACACACTGCAGGTGGAAAATAGCAATCTGCTAAAACCTGGCACAATGCATATTTTCTTGTTGTGCAAGATTAATGTTTTATTGTGCATTGCCCCTGTCTTAAAAAAAACACACACACACACACACACACCTCCACAGTCACAAGGTGCATAACAAACACACACACACTCACAAACACACACACACCAACAAACACCGACACCTAATCTCACACACTCTCACTCGTACACACGCACATACAAATACACACACCTCAACAGCAACTAGGTGCATAACACACACACACACACACACACACACACACACACACACACACACACACACACACACACACACACACACACACACACACACACACACACACACACACACACACACACACACACCTTTCAATGCCCTGCATCTCCCTTTCTGTGGGACAGTTGGCCGCCCACAGTCCAGAGAATTAAAGCGCTGACACATCACCACGCAGCAGGTGAAACCCTGCATGTTCTGACAACCTGCGTCCGTTAGCGGATGGGGGGGTGGACATTATTGCTCTCTCAGACCCCCCTCTACAGCTCACCGTGTGTGTGTGTGTGTGTGTGTGTGTGTGTGTGTGTGTGTGTGTGTGTCTCACTCTCGGTCTCTCTCTCTATTGCACACACAGTCACACAAGGGAAAAGAAAGTGACTTCCAGTGAATTGAGAAACAGCTCGATAAGACAGGTATGTCTGGCTAAAGGTTGCCTACAAGGAGATTGTGGGCAACGGATATGGAACACAGTACCTCGAGCTGGGAGCAAACACCCTCTTTGTATACGGTATGGGGCGGCGGGTGGGGAGGGGGGGGGGGGTACTGACAGCAGAATTTAGAACCAAGATGGAAACAAGATGGCCGCTAGGTGAAGGACTATTTACTATCATCAGCTACTGTCCTCTAAAACCAACATGTGTTGGCAATTGTATTAGCCAGCTGGTACGAGAGTGCATTAGATTCCAACGTCACATCATATGAATACGGTCACTGTGGCTTTCACTTAAGTACTTTTGGTGTCTCAGATCAATTACTTAAGGATCAATACACATCTCGTTTTAGTCCAGCATTAATATAATAATGGGTCACTGTATAACGGAGAGTCACCAGCTGGGGTGCTCCACTCCGAGGCGAAAGGTTCGGTGTTCGATCCCCAGTGTCCACACACAGCCCAGCTTTTAATTTTGGGGATTGATCACCAAGAGGCCTAACCTGTACCTGCTCTTTATATTACCCACATGTATATTAGTAAGACATCTACTTACAATAGCACTACAGCTACTGCTTTAGTACTGCTACTTTTAAGAGACCATCTGTAACCTGGACGTTAAGCTATTATGCTTGAGCCTTAGGCTTCTCTTCCTTCCAAGGGGAGTTTGGGAACATTGTGATTTTTGCTGTTTATCTGCCCGCAGGTGAAACAACGCAGCAAGAGCAGAATGTCTACAGAGACAGCTGCAACGTTCGCCACGTGATCCCAGGCTCATTTTGGTGGATTTCAAACTTCAAATGTCTTTCCCTGGGTTTTTAGCAGTATATCAATGTGACACTAGAAACTAGAAGAATAGACACTAGAAAAATGACTGACAAATACTATGGAAATACCAAGGATGCATATATGGCTAGAGCCATACCACTTCTGTCCGACTCTGAATACAACACTGATCAGCTCATTCCCATCCACCCTACGGTCATTGATGATGATGATAAGGTGTTCAAGTCTGGTCCACCAACTAGTAAAATCTATGAAGAGGTTCCTCTTGAGCTCATGAGTCTGATTTGAACAAATCCAAAGAAGTCCTCCCAGCTCATATTGACTTCTGTGTGGATTCTGTGATACCCCAAAAAGACAATAAAGCTGTATCCGAACCAAAAGGCCTCTATTACTACAAGGACTTCAAGGATTGTATGAAGCACAAGAGGCTTGCCTTCAGGAAAATGGAGCACTGCAACTAATAGAGGCATAGAGGGAGCTGAACCAGAAACGATGGCATCTCTGCTTTCCTTTTGAAAGCATGTGTAGAGGGACTGAAAGCAGCCTTGGTCTCTGTCTTTGATATACATACAGTTCCATCTCTGCAATCATTACAAAATAATCATCCTTAGGAAAACAATGGCTATAGGCCCGTAAACCCTTACAACTATTGATATGAAGTGTCTGGAAATGTTGACGGCGTGGTAGCTGAAATCAGACATAAATGGACAGCTAGACTGTTATACATTTGCTTATAAAGATAATGGCATTGATGATGTAATCCTAACGATAACACACATACATCTTTGTAACACTTTGAACACCCCACGGCTTACACCACACGGCTGTTTGCAGACTTCAGCTCTGCCTCGAATGCCCTGTAGCCACACATCCTTCTCAGTGCACTCAGACAGATGTCTGTTAACGACTATATCATCTGCTGGTAACACTCATTTTATGTCATCAACGCCGGTGAGCCTCAGGGATGTGTGAGTTTCCCGTTCTGCTAACATGCTGTATAGCAGTGGTTGTACACGCAGTACTCTGATGATGACACCTCCATCTCGGGACTAATGGAAACAGACACTGACATGTCTGTGGCTGTTGTTGGGAGATTCAAACGTTTGCACAACGGCTGGATGACCGTCCTCTCACGGTAAACACAAAGAAACAGAATAAATCAATTCTAGATCCAAGACACCGCTGGGATCAGTGGGGTTGGACAAAGGGTATCGATAGATGATAGAGAATGGATTACGCTAAACAATCGAAGCTTGGTATTCTGCAGTTGAGTTAAAATCACAAATACAATACACCACCATTAGATCCACATAGCACAGAATGTTACGGGGTCGAGGAAGCATCTCTCCCTCCAAAAGCTCTTTGAGAAGATTATAGATAAACATCCTGCGAAAATGATCTCTGACCGTGTCCAGTGAGAGAACACGAACTGCCCCTTTCTGCTAGACTACGCTACAGGGTTCCAATTCAATACAGGAGAAGTAAGAAGTATTTCACCCCTCTGTCAGTGAATCTCCTAAACTCAGGACATACGGAGAGTGTGAAATGAGAGGCTGTGTTGTATGCACCTTTCTGCACTAATGTCTTGTTCTGCACAATTGTTTGTGCACTTTATGCCTAATACAGCACTATATAGCTTTTTTCTATTCACTTTATGTCGGTACTAAATATATGTATTTTTATACGACAGCATCTATGTCCAACACGAATTCCCCTTAGGGAAAATAAATGGATCTAGAATCTTGAATCTTGAATGGCGATAGTACGAAGCTGCGTTCAATCACGACATCGGAAAGAAGGTCGCTTCGCTTCGCCTTCAAGAAATCCAGACATGGATCCATTGTGCACCGCGCCGAGGGCGCCCGTGGCCAAAGCATGTAAATAATAAGAGACAGAGAACGGGCCTGGGCGCTCCCCTCGGATCGATGCGCTGCCCCAGCCCGGCCCTGACCTCCACCTCCACAACACTGCAGATTTACGGGAGGTGCTGCTGCCGGGCGTGGACCGACCTCCGGGATAAAACTGCAAGGAAAAGCAATAGAGTTTCCAGTATTGATGACGACTGACTTTGGATGAACACCCAAATGTCTTCACGAAACCAATGTTTTTACCAAGATTCAAATGGTGGTTCTTTAGAGAACCCTATTGCTGTTTATGATCACGATCATTTGAAGTGAAAGCTTGGCAGTTAGCTAGCTAGCTCTGAACTGAATCTGAATTAATGTAATACTTTGAGGTTCTGGGAGTGATCTCTGAGGTGAAAACCTATGGATCCAATAAAAGACGACTAAATAGCTATTGAAAAGAACACACTGGCATAGAATGTACCTCTAAATACCTTCAACGGTACGACAGAAGCATGGAGTCAAGTGTATACTAATAGGCTTATCTTAACGTCAACCCATAAAGGAGCTCCTTTTACCCAAGCCAGGGTAATCTCTATGGTTTGACCGAAAGGCTCTGTGATGTGCAGCCCCTGCTCCTCAGTGACGTGCGTCTCAAACTGATTGCTAGTCGCTATGGATAAAGTCAAGATTAAATCATCACTGCACGCACCGAGGCCTGGCTTCCATTCCATTGCATCTCATTTCTGCAAACACACGCGGCATTTCTTCCACACAACCGGATTCTGTGAGAAAAAATGGGATCCAGTTCATTAAATATAAATCCAATTCATTAAATACGAAACATGAGAATACACGAGCGATGAATTATGAATATGTGCCTCAGGATGTGAACAGCCCGTCATGGACATATTGTTTGTTTATTATTTTAGATCTTAATTTGTCTATCCGGATTCCAAGACAGAAAAACTAGAGGACTGTATTAATTATGGTAAGATGTCTAACACCGCATCCAAATTCCTTTCGGGTCATCAGCATTAAAAATTCTAACGGCATAATTCAATTGATGAAAAACTTTTTGCAATTTAAGTGGAAACTATGACGATGAAGCCCGTTCTAAATGAATCCAGCTACAGGCTTTGAAAGACCACAAGCAGAGAGTCAGCAGCCAATCTCCAGCCAGACATTCCTGTTTCTGTGGAAACACACTGAGGAGTGATTCACAAGAACCAAATTAAGCAGTAATTAAATTAAAAGGACTGTGTTGAGAATAGACGGAAAATAGACAGTATTTACTGAAATTACTAAATAAAAAAAAGGAAAGACACATTAAGTAATAAGTAATGTTTTAGATGGGGAAAGGGGTTGTTCGGTTGATTATCTCTGTCAGCATGACATCGGAGTACAGAACACAAAGAGTACACAGTGTTGTGTTGTTCATTGATAATTCATGTTGCTCATAATCTTTAGTTCAACTTGTGAGGCAACGTGATCTGACCACTAAACAAGCAAATATTCACCCTCCCGGCAATTATGCATTGGAATTGAAAAAGTGCCATGTGGAATTGAGTAGAATTTGATTGGGTTGATTTGACTTTGAAAACCCCATTGCAGGTAAATATAGTGGCAGTATATTTCAGGTTGTGAATAAACTAAGAGGCAGAGGCTGTCATCTCTCTCTCCAAAACCGAGAGAGAGAGAGAGAGAGAGAGAGAGAGAGAGAGAGAGAGAGAGAGAGAGAGAGAGAGAGAGAGAGAGAGAGAATAGTAAGAGAGAGAGGATGATTCTGCAGTCCTGACCACATCCAGGGAAAGGGCGTTCTTGGGTGGACAGGCCTGGTGGGAGAGTGATCGGCAGCTAAGGTTGTGGCGAATAAGCGAGCCAGCGAAGCAGAGGATGGGGGTTTGGAGAGGTAAGGGGTCAGGAGGCAGAGCGATTGGCGTGAATGATGGGGGTACGCAGGTTAAGCACAGCTATACAGCCAGGGTGGTAAACACATTCAGAGATTACTGCCAGACATAATGAATGATCATAAAGGAAGGTGTTCTGAAGAACTAGTGTGTATAATGACATGGTAAATGTTGACTGGAATATACAGTATGTACAGTATGTGGTTGGTTGCCTGCAAGTCAACTAATGCTTTGGTTTATGCACAGTTATGTATCATTCTAATGTATCTCTGGGATTTTAGAATTTGAAATTGTGATTTTAAAAGTGATTTTATGTAGTGGCGATTTTATTTGATGAAATCACAAGGGGGAAAAAGGATTCATGTTGAAAACTAGTTTTCAGTTGTGGGAACAAGGAAGCTAAATGGATATTACTAAAGCATCGGTTGAGATATTATTTTCCCAATGTTAACATAGGATTTACAGGTAGGAAGAGGCAGACACCACGAGCTGGCATACAGAGAAAATTGTGTTGTTGACCTGCTGTTCAGATCTATTTTAAAAAATGGAAGACGGTTTGCTGAAGCTACAGTTGCTTTATCTTGGGTCCAAACACTCAGAACACATTCAACCACTTCTTCCTCTTTACTACAATCAATCTCTATTAAAAATAATGTGTACTGCAGCAGGGCACAGAAAATACATTGGAAATACCAACTACAACTGACAACGGAAATACAACTCGCGTTAAACGAGTTGTAGACTTGAAGTCTACAGCCTAAGGCGCATGATCTGATGGCCTGCATCTATATATATCTATCTATATATCCATCTATATATCTATCTATCTGTCTGTAGGACTATCTGTTTGCCCTTTTGTCTCGTTGTCTGTGTGTCTCGTTGTCTATGTGTCTGTGTCCGTCTGTCTGTACTCAGCACCTGTGTTGACACTGTCAATACAGTTCTGGTATCACAGCAGGCACTATTCCCCCAGACCACGAATAGTGCATCCGTGCACAGCCCATGTGGACGGGCCGAGGCAAAGATCACACACATAATCAATTCCAAGCTAAATGCCATCCTAGAAATAAGAGATTGCCCCCCGGGTAACAGAGAGCGTCATCGATGTCATATTATCATATTATCATAAAAAAAAAAGAGCTGTGTATTATCTGTTGAATAGGGAGTAGAAAGGTCCGTATAATTCAGGTGTGGAGGCCAACGGTATCATCAGGGATAATGAGGCATAAACGTTGAGGGGAGGGGAGTGAAAGGGAGGGGAGGGGAAGGACAGAGCGGTGGTCTGCAACTGCAGAATGACGGAGCGTTTTCCTGACTGTCATTTGTCAGCTTCTGGAACAAAGAAACAAACGACAGAAAAACGGCACAATACCCTGGTAGGGCTGCTTGAGGACAACACACAAACACACACACAGACACACACACACACACACACATACAAAGACGCACACAGACACAGGAGATGATTCCAGAGGAACAGAACAACGTCAAATTTAATTACACTGCTTATTTATGCTTGTCAATTTTCCATCTATGTGCTGTCAGCGCTGCAGAGTCTCACTAGGTTCCAGACCACAGCTCCTGCAGGATGGAGGTAGCCTGTGTGTGTGTGTGTGTGTGTGTGTGTGTGTGTGTGTGTGTGTGTGTGTGTGTGTGTGTGTGTGTGTGTGTGTGAAAGCTTTTGTTTTCTCCCTGAATAAACAGCGGATAACTGTGCGTGGATATTTAGTTTAGATAATAACACATCAGTATACCAGACGAGAACAAGTCTTGGATGTGGGACAATAAATGTGGAATTTGTCCTCAGGATGTGTATATTTGACGCATGATTATGTTATTTCAATTACCCTTACATGGTTAATATATGTTCGACATATTATACAGCTCAGAGTTAAGCTACGAAGAGAATGCCACGTGAACAGGGGGTGGGACAAACAGTGGACAGGCAACCAGACCACGGACTGCACAGCAAATATATTCCAAACTCCACATTCGTAGATGAAAGTACCCACATAGACCACTGTACAACATACCGTACTACTTTGTGTATTGTACAAATAGCAAGCAGAATGACGGAGGTAAAGAGTTAGACCAAATAGGCTTCATACATTATTCATTTATATGAATCAAATTTGATATTAAAATACAAAGACCAGTATCCACTATATATATATATATATATATATTCTCTATTTCAGGCATAGCTTAAAGGTCGGGCAGAAAGGCCGGGACAAGAGAGAGAGAGAGAGAGAGCGAGAGCGCAAAAGACAGAGAGAGACACACACAGTCACACACAGACAGAGAGAGAGCGAGGGAGAGGCAGAGAGACGGTCAGAGAGAGAGAGAGAGAGAGAAACACAGGCTCTCCGTCTCCACCTTTGCCGTTGTGTAGAGCCATTCATCTCCTTATTAGGATCATCCGTGAGTATGAAGGGACGCTACAGGGGCCTTCTCTGTGTTTATCGCGTCAGTGTCGGGGGGGAATTGCAGGGAGCCTCACTGCTGCTTATTTAAGTACAGGCATCGTGGACACACTCACACGTTGCACAACACCGTCGAACCCCAGCGTCAAACCGCAGACACTAAACGGTTCGGTCTCCGTGACTCCTTTCATGCCCGGTAACCAGCCTAAACAGTCGGGAGTGTTCCTCTCTGAAATAGCCCACAACATGCAGCTCATTTGGTGGATGACTGGGAGTGGTGTGTGTGGCGGGGGTCTCGTGCTATTCAGCCAGTCTCCAATGAGGAGAACGGGGGAATGAATAGAGTGAACAGAGAGAGTGGAAGGCAGAGAGAGAGCGAAAGCGAGCGGGAGAGAGAGAGAGAGAGAGGGAGAGAGAGAGACTGAACAAGAGAGGGAGAGAGAGAGATCATGCAAGGCATTAGGGAACAAGGAGGCCTTTCATTATTCACCATGACAAAATTAATAGAAAATCAATATGTTATCATCGTAAAAACCATCACACGATCAGTGGGCATCGAAACAATACGAACAATTCAACGGTGACGAGAGAAGCGCTAAAACTCTCTTAGCATTAGGCAACAAAGGGGACAAACCATTGCATAGAAGCGTGGATTGCTGCTCTCCCCCCCAAAAATGAACATAAGCCGCGTGATTCAACGAGCAAAAACAGGTGCAGAGAAAAGACCCTGCGTGTTACCGTGGGCGGGTTCAACATCACATCTGCATGAGTGAGCACTGCGGAGAAACCCTTTGAAAGGATTCACACAGCGTGGTTGACCCTCCCTGGCTCTTCCCCGTACGTAACACTCAAGCTTGTAGGACATTCACAATTCACGATGATTCACGATGATTCACGATGATTCACGCTTCACGCGCATCATTACAATCAACGTCTCTTGTGAGGGGCCCGCATCAGGCCACATTCAACGTCCTCTCTCGGTCATGGAGGGATGTTGGGCGATCGTATGACGGCTAAGTTCCCGGGCTTCCAGCGAATTGATGGCCTAGCCCTCGCATCGGGGGCTTGTTCTCAGGCTCCAGCGGGCCTTCCGTGTGAAGGAGGGCCCGCTGGAGCCTGGTGCTCTTTATATTAAGGTAGGAGGCCAGGAGGACCCTTCGTTAGCACCTGGAGAGGCGAGCGTGCTGCCATTGGCCGCCCCGGGTTTGGTTTTCATTCCATTTGGAAGGAGGGGAGAGTCGGAGCTCACAAGTGTCACCCTCGGTGGGGCTCACGGTGGGGCGAGCGAGTGTGCGACTGAGGGGGGTTGAAAACAGCTCGGCCGAGATGTGCTGTTGTCTGACAAGAGGTTGTAAATGTCACACTTCATTGAATTGAAGGAAGGATTCCTGAGGAAAATACAAAAACACAAAACACAAATACGTCCTTGTTTTTTAAGTATGGTTCGTTCGTATGCTTTGGTTGGGGGAACACTAAACAACTACTGTTGTATTATCTAACTCCTCTGTGAATCCTGATAAGAGTTAGTGCGATAGCGCCAGAATGCAGAGCGCTTTAGAGTGGGACACTCCGTGGTACGTCGGTGCGGCGGTACAGCTATTTGCATGCTGTACACACACAATGAACGAAATGGCATCAGATCAAACAGAGCGGCAGAGATACGCTGAAGGTAAACAGCAGATCGTGGGCGTATGGAGGCAAGAAGCGCCGAGAGACACGGCGCCCGATCAGCCAACCTGTTGGACCGGTTCAGGGAGCCATCGGATACGCCCAAAGGCTTCCTTCTACCAGCACCTCCAACCACAGCTCCTGCAACGCCGGTGACAACGCCATGGGCACCTGCTGCATGGGAACCACACTATAAAATAAAGATATATCTATTCAAATCTATACATCTTTATTTTCTCTTATTATATATATATATATGTCTATAAAAGTTAAACGTTCACCTTTGTTATCAGCGGTGACCGATCTGTGTACATGTGCTTCCAAATCACGTTTGCTTTTTCGAGATGCGTCGCAATATGTTGACGACAGTTTCGGCATAAGAAACATCTTCCAAAAAACCACAATGTTCGCAATGCACCAAACGTAAGTTGTGAAAAATGCATTCTCATTCTCCGTACACGACGAATACTTTTGTATAAAGGAAGGCCACAGCCGGGTCACCATTAACCATCGCAGTTTTCTTTTTGGTATTCATCAAATTGCATCATGGGTAATGTGTTATTGGGAGCATCAAGGGCAGGAGAGGCAGCTGAGCTCGTTGCATGGCACGCGCGTACGTGCGTACGTGCGTACATGCGTGTGTGTGTGTGTGTGTGTGTGTGTGTGTGTGTGTGGGCAGTGAGGCAGCAGAAGTCATCTGCTCCATGAAAACACTGTGTATACATGGCACCATCCTCACTGTTATGTTCCCGTCATTCCAGAACAGACGGCGTAAACTGTCACGTTTACTAGCAGCGGCTTTAAAAAGCAAGAGGGAATGTATGTTTGATTGAACCAATGGAGAGATTGATATTAGGAATAGCACTTTACTGGGAGAACAGAACAATATATTTCCTTTATGTGTATAGTTTAATGTTCAGACCGGAG
>NC_140272.1:20202437-20307437 GCF_964030765.1 Micromesistius poutassou
TTGTGAAGATGTGTGACTGCAACTGTTGTGGATGACAGGGGGGGGTGTGTGTGTGTGTGTGTGTGTGTCGAACCAGATAATCAACATCACACAAAGAAGGAGGAAAGATCTATTTGTAGTTTGTAGTCAGTCGTCAAGGGGACTACAAACCACACTACAGTGTTACATTAAAACTCAACAAGGGACCTACTGCCGAGTGACGCATTCAGCGGCGTCGCCGGAGTCGCCGCAGAGGTGGAATTATTTCAGACGTGGTTCAAAGTTTCCTCGCGAGCCGCACTACAAACCCCTGCAAGTCACGGATTCAACAAACAAATAGAACTTGGCCGTCCACCTCCTGCCAAGGTGTCTGCGTGTCTGTGAACTACGAGTAAACAACCGATGGCCAAGACATGAGGAGTCAGCGTTCCCCGTACGTAGGCCTGCAGCGTTCCCCGTACGTAGGCCTGCCCGGTCATGTAGCACAGCAGCGAGGCCGGAGCGAGAGCGACTGACTGCGTCTTTCCACATCACTCACGCCTCGCCGTGCTCTGTGTTTGTTGTCGTTCTTTGACGTTCTTTTGGCCCGTCGAGAAACGGTGGGGCTAAGTGCAACGCACTGGGCTTGTGTTTGCTTTGGAGCTCAGCGAGCATGTGACTTATATACACACACGACACACACACACACACACACGCACGCACGCACGCAGAGACACACACACACAGAGAGACACACACACACACACAGACACACACACAGTCACACACACACACAGACAGACACACACACACACGCACAGACACACACACACACACACACAGACACACACACGCACACACACACGCATGCACGCACACACACGCACACAGACACCATGCACACACACACACACACACACACAGACACACACACACGCACACACACACACACACAGCTGGCAGTTCCAGGTGTTGCAGAACTTAAACGGCAGGGCGTCCCTGCGCGATAACATTACAGTAAGTGTGCTTATCATATATTAAGGCACACCTAATGAATGGGTGTGTCTCTCTCTGACATGACCTGACGAGGTGTTAAGCCACCTCGCATTTTAACAGCAGGTCCCCAGTTTAGCTCGAGTGAGCTGAACTGAAGTAACCCTCCGAGGCGAATCGATCTGTGGGACCACATTTGGCGAACGAACCTGTTAACATGTAAGTTAACCCGAGAGCACAACACAGATACTCCGTGAGGGGATGGAGCGGAGAGGCGCCGAAAAAGCGAAAATAAATAACATGGGTCACTCCACCGGGAGACCGGGCGCGTTGGCGGCACAACGGGGGGTCGAAAAGGTGAGAGAGTCACGTGACGGTCAGGTTGTTCATCAGGACCCGAATCCAGCAGTGGTCTCAAAACGAACCGCTGACACTCACACATTTGGTGAGACGGATTCTGTTGAGTAGGAGTATCTCGGGTTCACTGTTCCCGTGACGAGACGCATTGCACATGCACGCGCGACGATGGGATAATCGCCTGTACCTTTTCGCGTCATGGTAGCCCCCCTTTACAGCCGCACGAAACGAATTATTATAGGCCTACTATAAAATCACGACGTGTCATAATAACAGCGGTGGAACGTAAGCGCATTCAACAGAAACATTACGCAGAGAGCAGATATGTGTTTAATAATAATATACACAACGTAGCCTGCGCAGGCAGCGCGATGCGCGTACGCACGTTAATAGCCTATTAGGGTTTCCCAGTAGACATTCAGCATATCGTTTGAGAAGACTTCATATTTATACATCCAAGCCATGCCATAGAGGAAAAAAACCTCCGTACGAAATGCAGAACAATTCTACGTACCCTCACGTCAAACAATCATCCAGGTAGTTGGTGTTGCGCAGGCTGGGGAATTCGATGATCCTTCCTTATTCCCTGCTTTGTGGATATTCGAACGGGGATAGGGAGTGTGTGTCGGTGTACCGGGGCAAGCCGAGGCTGATTGTGAGAGGGAGGAGGTGGTGGAGGAGGAGGAGGAGGAGGACGCGGACGAGGAGGAGGAGGAGAGTGAAAGAGGGAGGGACGGGTGCAGAGAGGTGGACGAGAGACGCGCAGTGCCCGGGTCAAGGGAATGCGTAACCCCTGTCAAAGTGTTGTCGTCTCGGTACCTGGTGTACCGTGACACATACACACACGGACGCACGCACGTACGCACGCGCGCACACACACAACACACACACACACACACACACACACACACACACACACACACAACCTTTTGATTTAATCACCAAGGCTGTCCTGTGTGAGGTTTGTTTTTATGTAATCGTCTCGTTTACACACAGTGATCAGAGGCTGCTATCACAAAGGCTGCAGAGAGAGCCATCAACGCTGCCAGCAGCATTACAGAGGAAATGTCGAGAAGTTAATTAACGACACAGAGCTAACCGTGTTGAGTAACACGAGGTTCGTTCTACGATACGGTACCTTGTTCTATTTATAGGAAACATATTTGTCGTGGTTTAAAATGTGAATGAAAGACACACATTGCATATAATGGATTTGACTGAT
This sequence comes from Micromesistius poutassou, assembly GCF_964030765.1. Classification (NCBI taxonomy): domain Eukaryota; kingdom Metazoa; phylum Chordata; class Actinopteri; order Gadiformes; family Gadidae; genus Micromesistius; species Micromesistius poutassou. The sequence goes on from NC_140272.1 coordinate 20,204,968, forward strand.
TTGACGGATTTGACTGATCAGTGTTCATTAAATCAAAATGAATCACCCCCCCCCCCCCCCCCCTTCTCTCTTCACAACATTTAGCTGCATTTAATTGGTCTATAGCAAGTTTACTTTAGCACAAAAACACATCAAGTATATATACAGCATATAGTGTGTATATTTTGTTAAGTCTCCTTCCAAATCCCACATACTTGCACAATATTCACTTATATAAGTAATATACATTATGAACAAATGTATTCACTGTAGGCTATAACATAACATCATATTTTTTGGTATGTATAGGACACATGACGTGAATCCAAAACGTTTGCACAGATCTTTTGCGACTACGTATCGTCTGTTTGAGCAGAGGGGGGGAGGCGCTCAGCAGCCCCGCTGTGTCTCACGTCCACGGCCCCCGCTCGTCACTTTGTGGACGGTCAACAGAATCAGTAACAGTGGCACAAACAGAGCGGTACAGGGTATCAACGTACCAAACCCTCCTATACCCCTCCTATGTCCACATGATGGTTTTGTCATACAACGGCTCTGACATCACTCGCTGTAGCCGGGTGTGATCTGTGATTGGTTCTTCGTCTCCAAGGTGACCCGCGGTGTCCAAGCTGTGATTCAAGTTTTTTTGGGGGGCTCACACTCACGTAGTGAGTCACAAGTCACGAAGTACCTCGCCGAAAAAAAAAAAAGGTATCTTCAATAAATAAATAACACCATGATATACGGCGACAAGGTGCTTGTTCATCGCCACACAGACGCTCTCGATTGACCCTTCCGTTGGCCAATAGGCCGTTCCATCATAAACACAGCTCAGACGGTCCCGTCAGAGTTATGAGGTGCGTGGCTCTGGGGGCAGGAAGCGGGGGACGTCACAGACACTAATCAGAGAAGGTGTAAAGATGGATCGCTGGGGGGGTCTTTGGGCCTGGGTGAACTTGAGGCAATCACATACACACTCTCACACACACACGTATATAGTTATACACACCGCACACATACACACACACACACACAATGAACGCTGAACCCACACACCATGTGTCAGCTGTCTGCTGGTGCTGTCATCCTATATAGAGAACACACAAACACACAGATGCACTGAACATACGCACAACAAACGCACACACACACACACACACACACCAAACATCCTTGCTCCACACCCTGGGTCAGCTTGGGGTCATGGGGTCACCGTGGGAACGCGTGATACGAATCCGGCTCAGCCACCATACACTGACTTCAGTCGTCTTAAGGCCTGCATGGTCCCCTGATGATGTGGGCCGTCTCAGAGGGGGTCCGCCTGAGTGATGGACAGGGGATCATGGTCTAGTGGGTCGGGTGCTTGACTCCCAGACCGAAAATACTAAAATGGTAAATGGTCCTCATTTAAAGCACTTTACAGTGTTGACTGACATTCACCCATTCATGCACACATTCACACACCGACGGCGGAGTCGACCACGCAGGGCGACAGCCAGCTCGTCAGGAGCAGTCAGGGTGAGGGCGTCTCGCTCAGGGGACACCACGACACTCAACTAGGAGGAGCCGGGGATCGAACCAGCAACCTTGCGGTTACCAGCCAACCCACTCTACCTCCTGAGTGAATGCCGCCCTCCTGAGCTAATGCCATACTATCCCCTCACTCTTTAACCTACCTGTAGGCATCCTTGAGCAAGACGCCCTGACCCCTCCCTGCTCCTCAATGACATGTAACTGCATTCACTATTCAACCCCTACCTGCTCCTCAATGACATGTAACTGCATTCACTATTCAACCCCTACCTGCTCCTCAATGACGTGTAACTGCATTCACTATTCAACCCCTACCTGGTCCTCAATGACGTGTAACTGCATTCACTATTCAACCCCTACCTGCTCCTCAATGACGTGTAACTGCATTCACTATTCAACCCCTACCTGCTCCTCAATGACGTGTAACGGTAATCCCTATTCAACTCCTACCTGCTCTTTAGTTACATGTATCTCAATTTATTGTAAGTCAATTTGGATCAAATAATTAGACAATTGACTTAACAGTAAATACTACGAACAGGAACTGGGGGATGCTGTCCAGTGACAATGAGACAATGAAGGCGATGACTTGTCATTGTTTATCGGGAGGTCGTTTTGCGTGTGGAGTGTAGTTTCCATTGACGAGGTGACATTCTTCTCTGTTGTGTACCCGACAAAAGTTCCACAGCCTTTCCCTTCTGTCAGTCCTCACTGCATCCATCTTAATGGCAGCTCAATCGTGTGTGTGTGTGTGTGTGTGTGTGTGTGTGTGTGTGAGTTGGAGTGTGAGTTTGTGTGTGTGTGTGTAAGTGTGTGTGTGTGTGTGTGTGTGTGTGTGTGTGTGTGTGTGTGTGTGTATGCATGCATGCATGTGCAAGAGGCTGAAGCGAGGCGGAGCTGGCCTACGTTAAAAAGTGACTCACAGCGCTTTTGAAAAGACTCAAAGGAACTCCGGCATCCTGCCGCCCCCGCCCCCCCCCCCCCCCCCCACCCTCCTTCCTCCCCAAACCGCCTCACTTCCTGGCTGACGTGGGCCTGCTCTCCTCGCTCCCTATTGGCTACATCCGTAAGGACGACCTCAACCGACACAGCAGGGAGGCCCAGAGCGACATAGACATATAAAGATGATATCATAAAGACAAAGATATGCACCATATGCATTTCATAACGCATTCTAAGATCACGAGACGTCGGGTATTGCATTAACTCTGAAGGTTTGAACGATTGGAGGTTTGCAATGGTGCGATTTGGCAGAATACTGTCCCCTACCTGTAATCCACGGCAATTTCAAGACCATCTGGAAAGCTTACGCCTACAGTAAGGTGACCAGATTTCAGAAATGAAAACAGGGACATTTGTTTTCATTTGGCGTTCCATATATCAACAAAAATATTAAATAAATAAATAATCAGAAACAAAAAAAGAATGGACAGTATCATGTTTTGCCTATCATGGTGTATGTAGCACTGTAGTAAAAGATTGGGTATCATTCAATATCGTATTGATTGCATATTGATTATGATCGGTCATGCCTGCTTATCGTATAAAGTAAATAGACAGACCCCTGCATAGCGAGCTCACATAACAGCCTATCAGATAGACGCAATAATAATCGCCTAACCGCCTAGAAATTAATTCAGTCATGAGAAAGAAATCAGCTTTGCCTTCTCAAAATTGATTCAAATATATATTTTCGTCATATTTTATAAAAAAAAAAAAAATGGGGACATTTCCGGGGACAGCTCGAGCTCCGCCCGGGACAGGACACCAGAAACATGAGGCTGCCAGCGGGGACACACTAGCCCTCAGCAGACCCCTCAGTAGACCCCACTATGAACAACTGCCAGCGGCTGTTCATACCATCATAGCATGTTCAACATGTGTGCGGTATGGACTGGTGGGCATGGAGGGTTTTTCAGGCAAGATGTTTCAGATGGTGATGGCTGTGACCTGACAGCTGACATATATATATATATATATATATATAATATAATATATAAGATATTTCAGCAGTTGTGTACTGGAAGGGAAGTGTGTGGTAGTGATCCAACAGCTGTATTTTTCCTATCAGTCATCCCAAATGATATTAAAACTGGTCTTCAAACGTTATTAAAAATAATCTCCTTGAGAGGTACAGTAACGCAATAACAGCAGACGTAATAGTGTCCTATTGTGTTTACGATTTCTAAAGCTGCCATCAGCGATTCTGTCTCTCTCCCACTTTGTTGTGATTCAATCAGCGTAAATCGTGTTTTGATTGAGTCTCACGGCTCTCATGCATGGAGATCTATAGCAATCATCTCCGTCTCTCTCCTCGGGCCCCTATACTGTATATATAAAGGGCCCCTCTGCTCTGGGCTCCACTGGCTGGTACCAGCGAGCCTGCGGTCCAGACACTCCCAGAGCACTTAGGAACAGCAGAGCAGAGCGTGCAGCTGAGCAGGAAACCCCCCCCCCCCCCGCCGGACCGCGCCCCCGCCGGACCGCGCCCCCGCCGGACCCCTCCCCACAGACTGCCACTGCAGCGTGTGGGGACGGGTCGCCATAACAACGGCCACACCCCCGTCCTCTCCGTGGGAAGAGATTCCCTACCGTCAAGATCAGAATAGAGAGTAGCTATTAACTAACGCGACTGTTAATTCATTTGTAGGTTTTGTTTGTGTTTGTTTGTTTCATTAAGACCGAAGCTGTACTTGTTGATGTATTCACGTTGAGATTGTTAGAAAGTTATTTGTTGTGTTTTATGGTACTTTACAATAAGGGTACATTCATTTCCACTAATTAACATTAGTTAATGCAGTAATAAGCATTAACTAAAAATTAACCAACAGATAGTTAAGTTAACTATTTGTCTAATAATAAATGAACAATGGTGTTCATGTGAGTGTTTGTGTTACCAAAGGTAATGGTGTTCATGTTAACTAAGGTATTCATTTATATATTATGTAATAGAGTAAGGATTAAGCCATCCCTTAGTCACTAACCCTAACCCATATGATTATGTTACAAAATAATGCTTATAACTGAATTAACTAATGTTAACTAGTTTATGGTTCCTGGTGTTAATCTGAACTGGTTCGGAATAAAGCTTCATTTTGTAAAATGGTACCAGCAATTTTAGTCCCTTCATTTGACGTGGTTCTTGACATCACTCAGAAGTGACAGGGCACTAAGAATCCATCAGCGCCATTCGCTCCTGTTGCCCTGCCCCGTGTCATCATGGAGATATTTGAAATATGAGGGAGACATGTCTGCCATAACGGAGGGGCCACGCCCGACCCCGTCAGCATGATAGCATTCTATAGGCTCAACACAAGTGATGATGAGGGGCTGGTATGGACGTTGTCTGGTGCACACGTCAACAGAAAGCATGTGATGATCGGCAGCTCTACTGCAAACCATATATTTGTCCCCGCATGCATTCTGCTGTACCTGGCAAGTCATACAATCAAAAACAAGGTCTAGCAGGGAGAAAAAGAAACATGTACAATGTGGAGGGCCTCTAATAGGCCTGCGTGCGCTAATGTACTGACTGATGGTAATAAGTCATCAATAATGCAGTAGTATTGCTATGAGGTTGTGATAACTGGCCTATGATTGATAATTAGTGGGGTAAGGCTGGTCCAGACTGGGCCCTAGTCGTGCACTATGTGCAATATAAAAATTGTTGACAACACAATAAACATTCTTCCAAATGTCATCTTCACTTATGTCGGTTGCAACATTGAAAAAAATATATTGTTGGGTACAAAACCACCGTATGGCAAGACCGCATGTGGGACTGCAGCATCTACTTTTCAATAGCTTGCATTTATTTTGCGAACATCACATTTACTTATGCCCAGTGATGGAAAAAAAATTGCATTAACGTACTGCAATTCATAATCAATTTGTAAATTTGCGCATATGTTGTAGTACAATTAAAGTTTGGATGATTGTATAGTTTGATATTCCTAAATACTTAAGTAAGGTTTAATAGAGATCATCTGAACTGCTTTTGGAAACGCGGGAGTATAAACTATGATAGAAATGTTCCATCACTGCTTCTGCCCCACCCTACGCGCTCTATAAAAGCAGTAAATAGCACAATTATCCAAATAATAACATTCTCCAGCATATGTGTCTAAATTAATCTAGGATCTTCATTCATCTTGTTTAGGTCACGCGCAAGCAGGTGTGACCATGGGATTAAGTTTAACAAAGTGGATCAGAGACTAAGCCCGAGAATACATTCTGATGTACAAGCTCTGGGCTTGAAGGTGAAATTATGTTTGTGATGTGGAAATTATATTTACATTTCATCACGTTTATCCAAAGTGAGTCACAGGAATAAGGCTTGAAACTATGAACTATGAAAGCTTACAACTAAACTGGAGTAACTCGTTTCTCCAGCTTGGTGGGACGATTTGATAATGCAGAGCAGAGGAAGTAGCAATAGGAATTCATGTTGTGCACTCATGGTGGCACTATACAACAGAGGCAAATGTGGTAAGAAATATATGTTATGTTATCTACGCGAAACTGAAATGGAATGGGCTTTATAAATATAAAGTGTTAATAATCTGTCAAAAGGCAGTTTATATTATGACTGATGTAACATTTGATGCAACATGATAGAGAAACAGTGCAACACAGGACAGCAGCAGAAGCGTGCATGTGGCTCGTAGCGTGTGCTATTATTAGTTTCTTTGTTGACCTAAGGGCAGTTTTTGCCCGGAGGTTTTTACGACAGAAAATGAATATACTGTATTATTATCCACACAGGAATAGTGAATGTATTCCAACTGTCCAATTCAACGTGGAGCTTTAACCATGTTGAGTCTGAGATGGTTAGGCAATATTCAGGGTTACGTTGGGGAATACAAATTGGAGCTAAAATAAATATTTGTTGCAGAGAAACAGGATTGAAACGGCAGGGAAGGTATGCCTCCTAATGATATATACAGACAAACCAAACGAACAAGAGTAGAAACACAGCACCGAATCACAAGGTAGTTGTTTAGAGTGAGCCAGTTAAGGACTAATGTACATTTTATTGAGCCTGTAATCCATAAGTCATCAGCCTCCACTGGACCTTCACTACAATGTGTTAGGATTTCAGACGTCCTTGACGTGGACAAAAGAAACATTAACACTGACAACACCATTCGACTGCCATGCTCTTGTATTGGAAAAGTCGTGTTTTCCACAATAATGGTACAGGTTCACTATGTCATGAGGCCTGTCTGCTGCAAGAGTTGGGTGCTGTGATAGCGTGGCTTTAACCGATCCGTAGTCACTCAAACGCCTCGTTTGGAAAGCAATCTGGCCCGTTATGAAGCATTGGCAAGGAAGAATAAGACAGAGAAATTTGCTGATCTTGTCACTGATGTTCTCGGACCGCTCAGTACAGATTGCCTGTACTGTATATTATTATATTATATTATAGTATATTGTCTGTTCCATTAAAAAGGATTGATGGAGGGATGGATAGACGAACAGATGGATGGACAGATGGATGGATGGATGTATTGAGAGATGGATGGATGGAGAGATGGATGGATGGAGGAAGAGAAGGAGGGAGGGCTGGATGGCTGGATGGATGGAGGGAGGGAGGGCTGGATGGCTGGATGGATGGAGAGAGGGCTGGATGGCTGGATGGATGGAGAGAGGGCTGGATGGCTGGATGGATGGAGAGAGGGCTGGATGGCTGGATGGATGGAGGGAGGGCTGGATGGCTGGATGGATGGAGAGAGGGCTGGATGGCTGGATGGATGGAGGGAGGGCTGGATGGCTGGACAGATGTATTTGATGGATGGTCGATGAACAGACGGTTGGATGAAGCAGAGGCCATGGATGTGGGCCTGGCATCACAGCTGCATGATGTAGGGAGGCTACAGATAGCCCTTGTCTCTGAGCAACATAGCTCCTTTTCATGCCTCTCCAAACACTACACCATTCATCTGGAGCTCCACAGTCTCCACGACACCACAACAACTCCTGGGCCTCCCCGATGGAATCGTACCCCGAACACAAAACAAGATCAAAACTTCATACAAATATCCCCAACTTCCAAACCTACACAATATGACCACGTTGAACCATGGTAGCCGTGGTACGCACGTAGAGTGGCTAGTACCTGGAAATAAACACAACATCAACTGCAAGAACCTCAACTGGGCAAACTACAAAGCCCCTATGTTTACAGCATATAATGAGAATATTTAGGCAGCAGAACTCCTCATGAGGTCAGCCCCCTCATACTGTAAAACACTGCTGCTAAAGGATCTTCCCAAGAGGTCGGCTGCGCTCTCTGTCTTTCCTATGTCCTCCTTTTCCTTCTCTCTCTCTCTCGCTCCTTTTGTTTATTTTTAAGATGTTTTTCTTCTGAGTTGTTTCCCTCTCTTATCACACCACACACTCCTCCGGCACTGCGCTTGAGTTCGCCCACCCTCATTCTCTCTCTTTCTCTCTCTTCCACCACTGCACCTCCCTCGCCCGATCTCTCCCTCTCTACATCTCTCCCTCCCTTCATCTCTCCCTCCCTGCGTCTCTCTCTACCATCGCTTTATATGTTATTGTTGCATAGGTTACAGCAAGGTCTGATTATACTTAAATATAAGCACCTTAAATGAGTCCAATGTTAGTTCTGTTTTTTACTGCCGTTGGATGTGTGGAAATGCTTCATTCTGACTCAATTCGGCTGTACACTGTGCAATGACAATAAAATGAATTATATTCATTCACTCTCTCTCTCTCTCTCTCTCTCTACCTCTCTCTACCTCTCTCTACCTCTCTCTACCTCTCTCTCTCTCTCGTCATAGGAAGCTACGGTCAGTTTGCGATGCCCGTAATGCCCAATTAATATTCACCAGGTCCCTCCAGAGGCAGCTCTGTATTCAGTCTCAGAAGAAGAGGAGCTAAAGGCAAATCAATAAATGACATACGCTGTTACATTCCCAGCAGACGCCTCCCGTTTAAGTTCTATTCCCCATTATTTACCATCGCCTGCAACCACCTTTAGCTGGTGATCCGGAATGTCGAGGGACATTTCAGAACCCCCACAAATCTGCAGTTTAAAATATCCTCTCTTTTGATTAGACCCACATTATAACACATTAGAGTGAGGCTAGGTTGTGGAGCGTATTTTATAGTAGCCCAGGGGAAAATATTGAGCTAGTTCTCTGTCTAGTCAGTTCTAGACAGTCTCTACTATATCCACACATACAGAGAGTCCATCTGAAAGACCTTTCAGATCAATTGGGTTGAGGTTGCTTGCAACACAATGTGTGTAGCTGTGCAGATACAAAAACAAGGCTGACTAGGCCTTACTGATTGAGTTTTCATAATACTAAAAAAACACAACTTTGGAAATCTGAGCTTCCTAGCAACGTTTCGAAATGTTTTCCCAAACACACAAGAAATGAAGAAGCAAGGTGAAGACATAACCTTAACCACAAAAGGCCTACATTAGGAAAATTTCTCAGAATAGTGCTCCATCTGCTGTTTATTGAATAGGTTATGATATGATATGATGTGCATACTGCTGTGGGAAATAATAAATAATAAATAAATATAACACCAGAATACAGGTGATGCCAACCTCAAAAACACGACCTCTTGCTCTTCCTGTCTCTTCAGGTGACCTCATGCATCAACCTTATCAATGTTTAAGGTGAAGCCAAACTTTAGTATTCATTGATTCTTCTCCAATCTCCCAAAGGGTCTGGGAGAATGCAGATCAATATTTGATTACATCAAATTAAGGACAATGCATAATGTATAATGCATGTCAAGAGAAGATATATTCATTGGCCAAGGTAGAGTCCATCAATTTATCGTGACTACGAAAAAAGGGGAAAACACTGCACAAATGTTGCCCTAACCTAACGAATTGGGAAGATCCAATGTTGGTACATTCAGTACATTGATTGCACGTCAGCTTCTACTTCCTTAATAAAGCAGAAGTATTCCTGGTTGAAATTCATTATAAATTGATGCCCTCCGCTTCTATGACTCTGTGCACACTGCCTGCCTGCAGACCAGAGTCACACATCAGGAACGGCCGCTTTGAGAGCTTCTGCGTCAGGTTCAGGTAATGACTGCCTTACCGGCTCTATACTTAAACCACGCTCATTTTGTTCTAGGTTGACGTTGTGTAGTGTCAGGAGTGTTGTTATTTTTATTAGGGTATGAAAATGACATAGTAATTTGTGCTAGAAAGCAACATTGTGTTGTTTACTTGCTTATCTTTCAAAGATTAATAGAATAAATGTTTCCTAACTTCAACATTTAATGCCATATACTTGCATGGGATTTATGTAGAGTATGTTTGTTAAGTATGTATGTTTTCCCAACATTCGTAAATAAAAAGGCATTTAATGGTTAAGATCAAAATGTAAACCAGTTTTCATTTGTTACAAAACGTTTTCATAGTTTACACACCCAGATCACAGTTCTGTGATTTCCAAAGTTGCCTTAAGCTTACTATGTCTATAAATCCATTTTCCGAATAGTAATAAAATGACTTTTGTTTTATGGTTTATCCAAAAATGTAATTTGTGCCAAAATGTTTTCTAGTAGTTTACAGTCCAGATCACATGTTTTCATTCAGTAGCCTCACTGCATACTTTCATAGTTCATACTCAAACCAACCCAAACCTGTTGGCCTCAGATATCTCAACAATCAACAGAATGAAATGTGCAATGGCTATGTAGAAAGAACTCTGCCATATCATTTTCATTCAAACATGTTTAAGGGAAATCTGAGCCCAAAACAAGTATCTCATGAACCGTGGGCCTGTCTGTGTGAAACCGCAAAAAAGTTAGGCAACTTTAAAAATGCTCATTTTCAGCGGGATAAATGAAAAAGCTGTCTTTTTCCAGCTGACTTTAATCTACATTTAATTTAATAAAACGCCAGTTGGTATGCTGGCTCGTCCTGGGTCATGTAACCCAAATAGTAGTCCTGAGAGACTGCTTCTTTGCAGGCCTTGCATGAACATCTGTCGCATTGTTTTGGTCAAGGCCCCCAAGATCCACTCACACACTGCTAAACCCCCATTATTAGGGACCGAGCCAAACATGGCAAGGTCCCTATTGAAACCCTCATGATTATTCTTCTTCTTCTTCTTATTATTATTATTTTTAAACACTTCGACTGCATTTTTCCCCCCCTGCACATATTCTAAAACTCATTTTTTCTTGGTGCAATTGTGGGGACTGGTGAAAAATTTGATAATCTAGCCCTCAAATTCACATTCGCCCCTAGGTGGCGCTATAGCAACTGTTCAAAAGTGCAAACTTTGCACAAGCATATCTCGCCACCGGTTTGACCTACATTCATGAAACTTTGCACAAACATGCATATCCTCATGATGAACAAAAAAGTCTCTTGAACTGAACACTTCCGGTAGCCATATTTTCCGCCATTTTGAATTTAGTTAAAAACAGTAAATTCCCCAAGGATCCCAGGTTTTTCGACTTTGACAAAAATCCTTTGGCACATATCATATATGGCCCATTATCTTCAATCTGACTTAAAGATTAGTCTGTACAATAAAGTTTAGAGCACCAATGAGTTCTAAAAGTGGTGTGGTTGAAACCTCGAAAATAGTTAATTGCTCATATCAACGTCAAGTTGGACGCCTATGATGTTGGCCCCAATACAAAAGTTGTTCAGAATCAAATTCTAAACAAGATAAAGTCAACATATTTTCAAATGGGGCGTGGCATCGAAATGGGCGTGGCCTGACACTAAAATCGCCACAGTTCATAGACGCAATGTTTGATTTGAGCGGGACCCACTCAGTGGCCGTAAGGTACCAAAGTTCTAACTGCTCAATTAAAATTAAGTCGATTGAAAAAACAACATGGCCGCCACAGGCTCTGGTGTCAGGGTAAATCACTGTGCGGAGACCGTAATAGTTATGAATATGAAATTCACAGGACACGTGTAGACTGGTACCGATAACTCACATACCAAAATTCGTGTTTCTATTTTTTGTAGCGCCCCCTAAAGGAACTTTAAAAAGCAGCCCCTGCGCCACGTTTCACCAATATGTATGAAACTCAGTATTCACGTACAATGTGCCCATACCTACAGAAAAGCCTCTTGGACCCATGCCCCAAACCCCACAGGAAGTCGGCTATTTGCATTTCTAATTTTCACATTTGGCGGCCATTTTGAATTTTTTTCACTTTTTTGCCTTGTATTTGAATGAACTCCTCCTAGGGAATTTATCGGATCTGCTTCAAAATTGGTCAGTACAGTCATGAAGTGTGGCTGAACCAAAATCGTGCTATTTGTGATTGTACGTTGAAGGGCGTGTCCGTGGCATGCCGTCAAAGTTGGCCATTTTTGAATTCCGTCGCCTTGTATTTGAACTAACTCCTCCTAGGGAATTTATCGGATCTGCTTCAAATTTGGTCAGTACAGTCATGAAGTGGTGCTGAACCAAAATCGTGCTATTTGGGACTGTACGTTGAAGGGCGTGTCCGTGGCGTGATGTCAAAGTTGGCCATTTTGAATGGAATTTCACTTTTTCGCATTGTATTTGAACGAACTCCTCCTAGGGAATTTATCGCATCTGCTTCACAATTGGTCAGTACAGTCATGAAGTGGTGCTGAACCAAAATCGTGCTATTTGTGACTGTACGTTGAAGGGCGTGTCCGTGGCGTGCCGTCAAAGTTGGCCATTTTTGAAATCCGTCGCCTTGTATTAAACTTACTCCTCCTAGGGAATTTGTATTTGAACTAACTCCTCCTAGGGAATTTATCGGATCTGCTTCAAAATTGGTCAGTACAGTCATGAAGTGGTGCTGAAACAAAATCGTGCTATTTGTGACTGTACATTGAAGGGCATGGCCGTGGCGTGCTGTCAAAGTTGGCCATTTTGAATGGAATACTTTCACTTTTTCGCCTTGTATTTCAACTAACTCCTCCTAGGGAATTTATCGGATCATTGATGTAGGGTTAATAATGTTAGTTAAAGTTGTTACAACATGTAATTCAGTTAAATGTGGTCTTACATGTTAATGTCAAAACAATCAGTAGGACACCACAGGGCACCTCTGCTTCTACAGATTACATAAATTTGCGAATTTTTTTTAAAACTGCGCTTTTTTAAAACTGCGCGCAGTGATGAACGGGACCTCGTGCCGGCTTGCGGCTGCGTCACGTGCGGTCCTAACATGTGCACATCTTGCCAGCACACATGTTACGACGGCACGTGACGCGGCCGCAAGCCGGCGCGATTTTTTTTTAAAACTGCGCGCAGTGATGAACGGGACCTCGTAGTGGCGGCTGCAAGCCGGCGCGAGGTCCCGTTCATCACTGCGCGCAGTTTTAATTATTATTTTTTTTAACTTTTATGCAAAATTGGCTGCCATACAGAATTTTTCACAACAATAAAGACATGAATAAAAAACGACTGAAACACTGTACAGGATATACCATTCAATGAGAACGTCAGCTTCCATTAAGCACATGTTTAGTGTCAACTTCCACAGCAGGAGCCTTTAAATCCATCCATATGTAAATACAGAACGCAGCACAGCATAGTGTTCTCCCTGCTGTACTCTTGCTCTTGATTGATACTGTATTCTTTACTCTGCGTGTCAGAGCTCAAGATGTTCCCATGGCGATGGCTGGCTCTGCTGGCTCTCATCCCCCTGTCCCTGAGCGCCAACGCCGGGGTCAAGGTCAAACTCACACAGAAAGGACTTGATTTCGGTGGGTTCGAGTCATCATCTTCACTGTCTTGTTTCCCCCACAAATGTGACACACCGTCACCTAGTCATGTGTAACTGTACACAACATCATAGCGACAGACTTTGTATTCCTTTCCATTTCCAGGCAGAGAGCTCGTCGTGGCGTCTCTGAAGGAGAAACTGAAGACCATCAGGGTGCCAAATATGTCGGGGAAAGAGCGGGTGAATCCCATCTGCAAGGTCCGCTACAGTGTGACCGAGTAAGACAAGGACGCTCACACCGCTACACCCACTACACCGACTCCACTGCGTGCAAATGCCATGGTTACTTAACTTTGTTTATGTCTTTGATTTGATTTGAATCAGCATTCATTTTTCCGTTTGTTGTTGAGGGACTAAGACCACTATCCGACCACTAGCCGTTGTATTTGTACAGCCCTTAATCACTTAATCACAGTTTAAAAGGCCCACATTTTGCCACACCCCCTAACCCTACAGTACCACTCTGTTGTTCTTTTCCACCGTTGTTGATGTAGTATTGTTGTGCGTCAAAGGCAGTCATTTTCCCCTTTTCTTCCGGTGTATTTCAGCGTGAATATTGTGAATCTGGGTTTGCCCAGCTCGGCGTTGGGTCTGGTGCCAGGGACGGGCTTCACCCTGACCATCACTAACGCCTTCCTCAGCCTCCATGGAAGGTGGAGGGTGAAGTACTTGAGATTCATGTAAGTAGGACAACTGCAGCCGTTAACAGCCACATGTGGTCCTTTGTCTGGTCTCTTCTATTTAAGATAAAGGTAAATATTAGATACACTCATGGATGTATCGGTCAGGGCATCGTGCTCTAATAGGCCTACAAGTCGATGATTCAAACAACCCAGGACCTCTGGTCAGGGAGTCGAGGCCACCGGATGCTATGCTAGACTTTCCTGTACCCTCATCTCATCCGCCCCAAAGAAATGCAATCCTTGTTAAGCAAAGGGTTATAAGCAGACGCTACACTTTGATAATCTGTGAAGGGAATATCCTGCCCCTGATTTTAATATCCTGTCATCAACATGATGAATCTCTTTTGCTCTTCCCTCCCTTGTTCTGAACAGAAAGGACAGTGGCTCCTTCGACCTGACCATCAAGGGCCTGACCATCACCACCACTATCTCCCTCAGTAGCGATGAGACAGGCCGCCCGGCCGTGGCAACGGCCAGCTGCGCCGCCAATGTGGGGGGGCTGAGTGTCAAGTTCCGCGGAGGTGCCAGGTGAGAACCCAACACTTCTCATTGAACACATGGGGGACCTGGTTGTGTTTTGATTTTTGGATTGCCGGGCCAGGATAGGGTAGTGGTTTGAGGGTGTCCGGCTCCCAGCTGAAAAGGTAGCAGGTTCCATCCCGATGTCCGCTGCTCATTTTTGGTGTCCTTGAGCAAGACGCCCATCCCCTGTGTGTCCATTAAGGACCTGTGAAGGAATTGACTTGAATTCACTGTGAGTTGCTTAGGAAACTAGCATTAGCTGAAACAGCCTGAATGGATAGGGACTAGAAATGAACTCTAGCTTAGTGGCACTGGTTTGGATCATGGAGGTGTTCTGTTCCATGCTCATGCAAGTTCTCAGACCTAACCCGACACACCCAAGCAGTAAAAGGGGTCATTGGGGAGCATTGGCTGTAGGTGTTGCCAGTTCATCACTGTGGAGTCATCTTGTCTGACACATTGCAGGATAGTACCAACCACCTCCTAGACTGTCCAGGCAGGGAGATAAAAGAGGATGGATTAACTGTGTCTAACCTGTGATGCTTCTGTTAATCATTCTGTTTTTTTAAGCTGGCTGTACAATCTTTTCAAGCGCTTTGTTGAAAAAGGATTACGCAGCTCATTCGAGAAACAGGTGAGAACATTGTTTTCTTGTGGTCTCCTATACTCTTTCAAAAGTGGAAGTGTATGGGACAGTGTGTGTATCTCAAGTAAAACTCATGAATAGGCAATGGATGGCGCCTTTTGGATCCAATGAAAACTAGACGTTATTCAATTCAAAGTCACAAGATTTGTTGCCCTTGGCAAATGGGCGAAGGGTTTTTGTTTTAGCTTTGTTTCTGAAAATGTAATTGCTGTCCCATGTTCCGGAAGACGGTTTTATGTGCATTATATCGATCCATCTATATAAACATTCCGATTTTAAAAAGGCCCAATGTATGCTCTTTTGCATTGCAGATATGCCCTCTGGTGGCAAAATCGGTGCCTAGCCTGAACGAACTCCTGAAAACCCTCAACGGTAAACTATTATTAATGAAACCGCAACAATAATATCCATAACATATTTCTGTTGTTGTTGGATGATGTGAATGTTTCTTATCCTTCAGTGCTGGCCCCGGTGGACCGCTATGCAGAGATTGCATATCCCATGGTGTCCTCACCGGAGATTTCAAGCTCCGCCATAGCATTAAACCTGAAGGTGAGTTCGTCCTGGTCTGACTCAGTGGCTTTCTAAAAAAAGCAATTAAGATCAAATATGTACCATCACGTAAATGAGTGAAGGCTAATGTAATACCTATGCAGCTCCAATACTGGAATTCATTTAATCAAACAAAGTTTGCTAGACTTTCCAGATTCAACCCATCAAGTAGTTTGTTATCAAGCAAGAAAATTCCATATACACCACACATTCATATAAGTGGGTAAAACTATGAAGTGCCAGGGACATAACTCTGCATAAACTACACGTTACCTCTCCACTACACCACCACTGCCTTCCTCTACATGAGAACCAAGTATCAACACATCTTTCCTCCCGTACAGGGTGAGTTCTACAACATCGGCCACCACGTGGAGCCCCCCTTCTCCCCCACACCCTTCTTCCTCCCCAACGAGGAGCAGGCCATGCTCTACATCGGCATATCCGCCTTCACTGCCAACTCCGCCAGCTTCGTGTACAACAAGGCCGGCATCCTGAGCCTCAACATCACTGATGACATGGTGACATAATGACTGCTGGTTTAGGAATTCGGGAATTCCGGGGAAATCTGGGAGATTCTGAAAGTTTGGGATTCTGTAAAGTACTAGGAAGGGAAATGGTTATGGTTTTTTTTCCAGAGATTGACACAGCACCACCTTTGATGTCTGTCTTTGTTTCAACAGATTCCTCCAAGTTCTCCTATTCGACTGACTACCAGAACGTTCGGAGCATTCATTCCACAGGTGAGAGAAGAACCACACATTTCAATGTCAAAGTCTTTACTTTGAAGATGAAAACAGAACACTAGGCAAAACTCAAAACTACGCACATAACTTACATATGAATGTATATAACATGCCAGCAACATACATACAAAATAATGTTATATGAAAAGGTACATTAAACATATAACAGCATTATACATACAAGTAAATACTAATTCAATCTTAACATGAATTGAGATGCCAATGTGGTAAATAGAAGGAAATGCATATCTACAATAAGTGTGAATTCACATTTCCCACATTTTCAGTGTTATGAGTCTATTCTGATGGCAACATGTGATCCTGGGTATTGTTCTAGATCTCCAAGACGTTCCCAGGTCTGATGATGCAACTGCAGTTGAAGATGGCGAAGGATCCCCTCATTAACATAGAGGCCAACAAGGTGACCGTGGACGCCGTGAGCTCCATGACAGCCTACGCCATCCTCGCTGACACCTCACTCGCCCCCCTCTTCGTGCTCAACGTGGTATGATCTCTTCAAATGACCCCATTGTGCAGAAACTGTCAATGGGTCTGGTTTAACTAATTTGAGTAAAAACGCTGTAAAGGTTAAGGTAGCATGTGTTATGTAGTGGGAGATCACATTACCTGGCTAAGTATGGGTTAAAAAGAAATGAATTCAAAACTGAATATGATTTCTGCAGCAGAAACCACAATATAAACCCAACACACATCCACACATCCAGTTATGTGTTGAAATATGAACCACACATTCACAGTTGTGTATATGTGTTGAGAGATAAGGCGAGATATGAAATTAGGCCAGCCCAGGCTAGCATTGGCCTTCCTGACAACATGACTGTTGAAGACGTCATCCAACAGCGTCTGGCCCAACCCATTCAACTTGCTGGCCACTTACACAGAGCCGCCTAGTCTTGTTACAGGGACTCAGGTTTACAAACAAGGCCACGGTACAAAAATGATATCATAGATGTCCTTAAACAGAAGTCCAGTCTTGCTTTTACGGAATCCAAAAAATGATCTTTAGAAAATAAAGAAGGTAAATAAAGTGTTTCAGGAAGGCCCATATGTTGTCTGTTGTCTTGTCAGGATTTTAGTGTCAGTGCACAGGTCAACGTGGACGAGAATAAACTGGCAGGAGCGGTCACCTTAAATAAGTAAGTAAATACAATAATATAACCACAAGGTAGAACTAGTAATAACCAGCCACAGATTAGATTGCATCACATTCTTGCCTTCTCCCACAGGTTGGACATGTCCCTGGGGAAAAGCGACGTTGGGGACTTCCAGGTAAGTGGAAAGCTACTGTTGGATGGATAAATAAATTACATTTGGAGGCTTTTATCTAAAGTGATACTGAGACCACCCTCGATAATGGGTGGTCTCAGTATGAATATGAACTAACTATGTCTGCATGCCATGTGCTCCCAGTTAAACTCTACAGGACAGATTATGACTCAAACCTTAGAATCATAGAGAACTCTACAAGCTATAGATTCTAGATATGCCATTTGACAGTTGGGACAAGTCATCCTTATTTGATTGGTTGGCCTTGTGCTCTTGTGCTATATTTCAGTACCAAGTGAGGTAATGAAGGAATGAGCACTTTAGTAGTTCATCTAAGGCACAGTATATATTTTAAAATGCTTTGGTCATGCGCAAATAGATGTTATGACCAAGCAGTAACAGTCACTAGTCAGTAAACAACTCTGAAGTAAACAAACCACATACTTCAGTGCCCTGGGTGTTTACATCGTGATTAACCAGCTGTAAACCCTATAGGTCGGACCCCTTAACTTCATCTTCCGAACCGTCCTCAAGGTGGTGGTGTTACCCATACTTAACGGTGAGAACGTTGTTCACTCTACATTACACTACAGTACACGAATGTATTGGTAGAGCAGAGGGAATATCAATTATCCACACTGCAGTGAGACTAGATACATTACTATCATAAATAGTTAAAGAGCACAAATGTGTTTCATTTCATCAGCGTCAAGCATACATTATATCAAGGAAAAGAGTTTTTAGATAATTTGATCTTTACATTTTTGGAATATCAGCGGAAAAATAATATTTCTAGGGTTTATAAATGGAATGCACTACGTTATACGTGTGAGAGCGTTTTAATAGACAACCCAAAAAAAAACACACAAATACAATGACCATTACTGCATAACTGATGATTATTTTTCCTCCACAGTGAGACTTAGAGGGGGCTTCCCTCTACCCAACCTGGGGAGGAAGTTCAGCCTGAAAAACACCCAGCTGCAAGTCCTGGAGGTCAGACAACCCTCCAGCCAAGCCTTCACACCACCCCCCATGACCCCACACAACATGGGCTCAGTCACTTAGCGGCCATCCTGGTTTTGAACACTAGCTGGGAGGGGGAACTGAATGCAGAATTCCTTCGAAATTCAGTTCCTCCGCCCAGCTACTATTTAGAACCAAGACTGGACTAAGATTGGCCATGAGCTGAATAAGGACCGAGCTACAGCAGTATTATTTAGTGTGCTGGATGTGATGTCATGATCCTTGTGAACACTAGCCTTCTGCATCACTCTTTGATAACTCTTGTTTTTGTGTGTTTCGGTCCAGGGCTACCTAGTGATCGGGACGGGCTACCTAGTGATCGGGACAGACCTCCAGATTTCAGGATGAAAGTTCCTGAAAACATCACTCCAGACATCTGTCTGAGAACAAGGCAGAAATGAAACCTTTAATTCCTATTTTGCTCTGGGATCAATAGGCATATCATTTTACGTTTGTAATCACTTTCTTTGATATGGTTTGAGGGCTTGTTTAAATTTTGACACAAATTTGTAGTTTTCTATGTTTTTTAATGCACACTGTAACAACAGTATGTATGAATGAATGTATGTATGAATACCAACAAAAGCATTTTACCTTTAAATGTATATGAACGCTTCAATACGTTACATTAAATACATTTGCCTTCAAGAATATGTTTTGTCCTAAATGGCTGCGTCTTCCGTGTGGATATTAGACCAGGGTTCTAGAGGCTTCTGTGTCGAGCTGGCCAATCACATTATCCTGTTGTACTGGTTGGTCACTTAGAGCAGTGTTTCCCAAACTTTTTTTCTGGGGGACCCATTTTTTTAAATTACAAACCATCGCGACCAAATTCAAAATAGTACAGTACTATCAAAAACATGCTTCTTGTTTAAAGTTTTTTAAAATGCTAATGCCAAGCAGGTAGGCTTGTGTTTATTTGCAGCTATTGTTATCAAACAGTCAATCAATCAATCAATTTGAACAACAACAACATTAATCAATTCATTAACCACATAAGATAAGACAAGATAAATTCAGGTGTTTCAGCGGCATGAAGTAAGACAGTTCAGAAACTGTAGAGATAGATGCCAAAATAGTGCTAAAGTATTTCTGTAAAAAAAAAAAAAAAAATTTAATATACATTTATTTGGCGACCCAATTAAAATCTCCCGCGACCCAGTCTTTGGGAAAGACTGACTGAGAGCCGAGGCTCAGAGCCCGTCCCCGCAGACTCTGGGAGTTTGCCGACATTATCTAGAGAGGGGAACCCCCAAAAGACCAAACACTAGCATTTACAAACAAGTGCCATCTAATTGTAACCTACATTAACAGTCAAAAGAGACATTCAAGAGGCAAGAGTAACATACAGTCTAAAATTACATTTTATTTTGTCAAGAAGAAAACATCAAGCATTTTTTTTGTTGTATTGCAATCAACCGAGAGCAAAGCATACCTTCACTAGTACGTAGTCTCCAGCTTTGACCTCGGCCACACCAGAGTCCAGAGCGCTGTCCCTCCCCTCCCTGGGGAAAATCACCTTCACGTTCCCGTCGCTCCTGCCACACAAGTCCTGGGACGATGTCTTACTCTCCTGAAGATCCAAACAAAGATACAAACCGGCCAATACCAGATATTTTTTAAGTGAAATGGATATAATGCTGCACATTGTTTTAAAACAAGGAGCGGCAAAGTTGTGCCTTGCAATGCAAACACAACAATAATTGGCACCAATCTGGCGCACTTAGAAGAGCGATCAACTGAATAAATGCCAGGTATATAGCCTATCAGAGACTGGCACGCAATCAGTGCACTTGCAAATGAGAGCCTGCAGTAGGCTATGACCGATTGTGGTGTGACATTATTTAATCATCCATCTACAGCAAATACGATCAGACAGAGATACATCATTGAACACATACACAAAGCACATTCATCCAACCACAGCAGATGCTGACAGACAGCCCACAAACTTCTCCAACTCCAAGGCTGCCAACCACAAGGCCTACATAACCATGCAGTATGCCGAAGCCGGAAAGGACACGCGCAGTGGCATCTTATGCACAACAATCAGTTCTATCATCACAATTCAGTCACTGCAAAGATTTAAAAAAATAGCCTCTTACCTTAAGTTAGAATGGACCGTCTTTCTTCTGTTTGGCGCACATGGCTAATTTGCATACGCACATAGGACAGGCTGGCTCCGCTTGGTAAAAAATAGAACATATTTGTGAATAAATGTTTTGAATTCTGACTACTGGACATGGTGAGCTTAAAATATTTAAGTGACCATTAGTGACATTCATTTTTTTTTATTATTATTTTTGGACAAAATTTGAGACTTTCAAGGGTCTCATGGGAAAATCCCCCGCTTCAGGGAGCTACACCCTGAAGCAGTATATGTGCACCACTATGGACACCAATTGAACCTTGTTTTGTGCTGTATGCAAAGTAGTACCAGCGGCTTCCAAGTTCTTTGAGCTGTTGGAAAATCTGTACACCACTTTCAGTACTTCCCTAGTGAACCACGACAAGCTCCTAGAAGTACAGAAAGAACTTGGATTAACACCATCTGAACTGGTGCAGCTCTCCACCACACGATGGGCATGCAAGCTGAGGTCTATCAAAGCTGTGCTGAAAAACCTTCCTGCCATCCTGTCCTGCCTCAGCTCAACGAAGACCTCCATGAACAAGGGGATCCTATCAAACCTCCGCAGGCCAAAGACGATGTACATGCTGCTCATGTTTTCCAAACTCCTTGGAATAATGAAGGATTACACAGGTATCTTCAGGGAGAAAGTGTGGACTTGGGCAAAGCTGCCCAGTACAAAATGGCAGTACATCAGACTTTGAAAGATGATAGTGCTGAGGAGATGTTCAGAAGATCCATGGTCTTATGCAAGGAATATTCAGCTTCCAGTTGGTCCCAGACAAAAGCAAAAACGCTTTGATGATTTTGTGGTGGAGTCAGCCTGTGGATCAACCTCAAGCATGACCAGCTCAGATGATTTCAAATGTCATCTTTTTTATCCATGCCTGGACAGGATGTTGGAGGAGCTCACCCGTCGGTTTTCAAGTGTGGGAGAAGAGATTATGTCAGGTATTCAAGCCTGCAACCCAACATCTGAGGTCTTTCTCTCTGAAGATTCCCTCAAAATCCTTGCCTGCCATTACAAGATTGAGCTGAGGTCAGAAGAAGTTCTGGTGGCTACAACATTCATCAGAAGAAAGATGGAAACTCAGACCATCTTTGAGACTGCCAGTGTCTTCCAAATGCTGGATGTTGACATGTTTCCCACTTTCAGAGCTGTAGTTGCAAGTTGCTTTGACTATTCCAGTCAGCAGTTGTAGCTGTGAGCGTTTCTTCAGTGCCTTGCGCCTTCACACTTGGCTTAGGAGCACTATGGGGCAAGATAGGCTCAATGACCTGGCCATTATGATGATTGAAAGAGATTATGTGTCTGTCATAAGCAGGGATAGAGTAATTGACTGGTTTGCTAATTTCAAACCACGCAGGTATAGCCTTATGTTGCCACCACAAAACTAGAATAATCACTGGGGTAGGGGTAGACAATAGTTGGACTTAATTCCTTCAGTTATAATATAGTTATTTGAATCAGTCTGTCACCATAATTC
Organism: Micromesistius poutassou; assembly: GCF_964030765.1. Classification (NCBI taxonomy): domain Eukaryota; kingdom Metazoa; phylum Chordata; class Actinopteri; order Gadiformes; family Gadidae; genus Micromesistius; species Micromesistius poutassou. The sequence goes on from NC_140272.1 coordinate 20,227,290, forward strand.
ATTCAATATTTGATTCATTCATTCAGTCATTCAATTTGTTCTCATTTACAATGCTGAGATGTACCAACTAAGGAATGAGAATCTTGTTTTACAATACTTTGCATTTGTAATATGTTTTCTTTCCATTAAATAGTAGGAGAAACCTTTCAGTCTCTTTTTAAAAAAAAGAAGAAAAATGGCATTTAACATGACAAGTCATGGGTAAGAAGACATCATTTGATGGATGAAGGTGTGTCGATGAAATTGAGGTGGTGAAAAATAACTTTGAAGGTGTTATAGTACATTAGCTAACAATGGCCTCCATTCTTGAGTTTTCATTTCCATCTAGTGGAAAGGACATGCAACAGCATGGATAATACTTCGCTACAAAATCATGGGCTTATTGTTGGCTAAGCACAGTGGGCATACCACTTCTAAAATACAAAATAGCAAACAAACGAACAATCCATCTCTGCAATCCTACTTTGAGTCTACTGAAAGTTAGGCTCAAATTAGTTTGTAGTTTGTAGTTTACATAAAAATCTCTAGAAGTCAATAGTTAAGTGGTTATTGTTTCTTTCCATTAAATAGTATTGTCTTGAGCAGGCCCTGCAACTGAAAATGTAGGCTATGAATTAGAAGGGATTTAGGATTTGCCAATGTCCAGCAGGTCACCCTAAAATGGACTAGAATGCAGGAAATCGCATCTTAGAAAAATCGCATATTTTCTGGGGGACGACCCCCAGACCCCCCTCAGGGCTAAGCCCCGGATGTACACAAATCCTAAATTTGGGTGTAGGTCAGGGTATCTAAACATTTTAAAATTAACAGTCAGAGCAAGATGTGGCAAATACATGTTTCACTCTGAAGGGGATTTTAAAAAAGTGACGCGATTGGAAGAGCGGGGCCGGGGCAGAGTGTGTGTGAGCCAGATGGAGAGAGATAAGCAGAGCAGAGTCCTGCACGGCTCTTATTTTGAAAACCCGCACCCGTCCTTACCCGCAAAACTTAAAACCACATCCGACCTGTGTTCCGACAGTAGAATGAATTACATTCCAAAATTAGACACATAAGATGGAACGCCAGGGAATTACAATAGTGGTGTTTGGCGTGCAGGTGCTTTAGATTGCCGTGCAAAAAAGCACATCATCCACTGTTGACGGTTTTAGTTGACTTCTCCGCTCCTGAATATCAGATCTAGCACCGGAGAAGTCTCGCTCGCTTGCTGTGCTGGATGCACTGAGCAGGGATGGCGAGGATAAATCTGTCAATCTGAGCAATATTGGGAAATGAACGACCGTGCTCTCCCCACCACGATCACACACCAACAGAGTCATCTTTAGGTGTTGTAATCAATGTAGGAGCCTCATCACTGGAATCCTCTACGTCCGATAGTGTGTCCGCTGACACTCCAGCTCGCTTCTCGGCCGGGGGCACTGCTCGCATATTTTGTAGATGTGTCACTAATAATGTTTTTATTTTTATTTGAAATACATACATTTTAAGCTTGCAGCTTTGCAGCCACTCATGCAGGGATAGGTCTCATAAGTTCACTTGCTCACCTGTCTTGCCAAATGCATTGCTCGTCTTTTTTTTTTTTTTTTTTAACAGATTGCAAAGTGGCACTTTTATTTTCTCTATTGTTGAACTTGATGCAAGTTATGACACAGCTGCACTTTTATTTTCTCTATTGTTGAACTTGCTGTTATTTGATGTTATTGAGTTAGAATTTAGATACAACATGATGTAACTTGATGTTACTTCAATAAATTTGGAAATGTTAAGCTTGGCGTATTTCATTAGCGTTGTGTTGGGGCGATGGGGACAGGTGGGGCTTGAAAATTTCCCCTTGTCCAAAGTGGGGGATGACCGAAAAAGTTTGAGAACCACTGGGCTACAGCAAGGTCCGATTCTACTTAAATGAGTCCAATGTTAGTTGTTTTTTATTGCAGTTTGATGTGTGGGAATGCTCCATTCTGACTCAATTTGGCTGTACTCTGTGCAATGACAATAAAATGAATTATATATTCTCTCTCTCTCTCTCTCTACCTTTCATTTCGTCATAGGAAGCTACGGTCAGTTTGCGATGCCCGTAATGCCCAATTAATATTCACCAGGTCCCTCCAGAGGCAGCTCTATATTCACTCTCAGAAGAAGAGGAGCTAAAGGCAAATCAATAAATGACATACGCCGTTACATTCCCAGCATCCATTACCATCGCCTGCAACCACCTTTAGCTGGTGATCCGGAATGTCGAGGGACATTTCAGAACCCCCACAAATCTGCAGTTTAAAATATCCTCTCTTTTGATTAGACTATAACACATTAGAGTGAGCCTAGGTTATGTTGTGGAACTGTATTTAATAGTAGCCCAGGGGGAAATATTGAGCTAGTTCTAGAGCTAGGGGGGAGGGGGGGGTGTGTGACACCTTGTTCATCACCAAACCCATCCATCTGAAAGACCTTTCAGATCAATTGGGTTGAGGTTGCTTGCAACACAATGTGTGTAGCTGTGCAGATACAAAAACAAGGCTGACTAGGCCTTACTGATTGAGTTTTCATAATACTAAAATAAAACAACATTGGACATCTCAGCTTCCCAGCAACGTTTCAAAATGTTTTCACACACACACACAAGAAATGTAGAAGCAACATGAAGACATGAAACTGAAACCTAAACCACAAAAGGCCCAAGCTACATTAGAGAACTTTCTCAGAATAGTGATCCATCTGCTCTTTATTGAAGAGGTTTGAGTGGACAAAGCAGGTGACTTTTAGATTTTTAACAAAAAATCTGAGATGTATCTTTGAATTGACTTGCTTTGCACACCTTATGATAATAAGATTATTTTTAAAATATGGGATTAAATTAAAAAATACATATCCTATTTGCATGACGTTTGCAAGTTCATTCAGTAAATTGGGTACAAACATTTGTGAAACAATTTTGAAACAAAGAATACTGCTGAAGCTGAAAAGGAGATATCTATGTTTCGAATCTAAGAAAGTATTTACATTTAAAAATATATAAATATGCGAAGAAGGAAGGTTAGTAGACACGATATGATGTGCATACTGCTGTGAGAAATAAATAAATATAACACCAGAATACAGGTGATGCCAACCTCAAAAACACAACCTCTTGCTCTTCCTGTCTCTTCAGGTGACCTCATGCATCAACCTTATCAATGTTTAAGGTGAAGCCAACCTTTAGTATTCATTGATTTTTCTCCAATCTCCCAAAGGGTCTGGGAGAATGCAGTTCAATATTTGATTAAATCAAATTAAGGACAATGCATAATGTATAATGCATGTCAAGAGAAGATATATTCATTGGCCAAGGTCTCTAACTTGTGGGTAAACAAATGGGGAAGATCCACTGTTGGTACATTCAGTACATTGAGAGCACTTCAGCTTCTACTTCAATAATAAAGCAGAAGTATGAGCCATTGTCTCGTTTATATATGGGAATGTCCACCATTCTGTGCCACCCACGGCTGCACTAACTTCCTGGTTGAAAGTAAATTGATGACAGTGTGCCTTCCGCTTCTATGACTCTGTGCACACTGCCTGCCTGCAGACCAGAGTCACACATCAGGAACGGCCGCTTTGAGAGCTTCTGCGTCGGGTTCAGGTAATGACTGCCTTACCGGCTCTATACTTAAACCACGCTCATTTTGTTCTAGGTTGACGTCGTGTAGTGTCAGGAGTGTTGTTATTTTTATTAGGGTATGAAAATGACATAGTAATTTGTGCTAGAAAGCAACATTGTGTTGTTTACTTGCTTGTCTTTCAAAGATTAATAGAATAAATGTTTCCTAACTTCAACATTTAATGCCATATACTTGCATTGGATTTATGTAGAGTAGGCCTATGTTTGTTAAGTATGTATATTTTCCCAATAGTAGTTTATAAAAGGGCATTTGTTGGGAAAATCAGTCTGTCTAGTTACTTGACCAGAGAAAATGAGACGGAGAGGTAATAAAGTCTGTCAGCACGAGGGCCTCGGATTTATTAAGTAAAGTGGTAAAAGTGATACAGGTTCATAAAGCGTGAAAGATCGAATATTTCTAAGTCCCTATCAGCTCTGAGGTCGTCTGGAGCTTCGCCTCCGTGGAAGTTCTGCTTCAGAAGAGCGTGAGATGATCTGTGTGGTATAGTCTTATGCTGTGTTTTTCCTCCTAACGAGGTGTGTGTGCTTAGGTTGGTGTGTGTTTTTTGAATGTTATCAGCGCTGGCGTGGGGGTTACCTGGATCCAGCTCCCTGTTCAGCTCCCTATCCTTGAGAAAGGCGGGAGGCGCCCTGGGCTGCGGTTAGACTATGTGTTAATGACTGTGGTCCAACGGTGGGATTTCTAACCGTCTTCTGGGTTGACTGGATCTTATGGGTCATGACGTAAAAGTTGAAAGGCGTACTACACACCTGTTCTTGCGAATGTGTGGTGCATTGTCTGAGTTTCTAGCATCTCTCCATGTTGGGACATCCGGCCTCCGGCTCAGGCCTTGACCTGAAGAATAGCTGGTTATGTGTGTGTTAGTTTAGAACACGGGTTAACTATATTCGTAATGTACGTATCATGTGGTGTGTTCATAACGTACATATCATGTGGTGTGCTCATTGGGCTGTTTTGCCCATCACATTTAATGCTAAAGATCAAAATATAAACCAGCTTTCATTTGTTACAAAACGTTTTCATAGTTTACACACCCAGATCACAGTTCTGTGATTTCCAAAGTTGCCTCGAGTTTACCTATCTATAAGTCCATTTTCCGAATAGTAGTATACAAAATGGCTTTTATTTTATGATTCATCCATAAATAGACTGTGACTTTAATTTGTGCCAAAATGTTTTCTAGTAGTTTACACTCCAGATTACATTACATTAGTTTTCATTCAGTAGCCTCATTGCATACTCTCATAGTTGGCCAACAGGTTTGTTGGTCTCAAATATCTCAACAATCAACAGAATGAAATGCGCAATGGCTATGTAGAAAAAACTCTGCCATATCATTTTAATTCGGGAAATCTGAGCCAAAAACAAGTATCTCATGAACCGTGTGAACTGTGTGAAACCGCAAAAAAGTTAGGCAACTTTCAAAATGCTCATTTTCTGCACACAAGTGGAATGGTCAAATAGAGTCACGGAAATACCCAAATGGCAGCGGGATAAATGAAAAAGCTGTCTCTTCCAGCTGACTTTAATCTACATTTAATTTAATAAAATGCCAGTTGGTATGCTGGCTTGTCCTGGGTCATGTGACCCAATAAGTAGTCCTGAGAGACTGCTTCTTTGCAGGCCTTGCATGAACATCCACCGCATTGTTTTGGTCAAGGCCCCCAAGATTCACTCACACACTGCTAAACCCCCATTATTATTTTTTCAACTTTTATGCAAAATTGGCTGCTATACAGAATTTTTCACAACAATAAAGACATGAATAAAAAACAACTGAACAATACACAGGATATACCATTCAATGAGAACGTCAGCTTCCATTAAGCACATGTTTAGTGTCAACTTCCACAGCAGGAGCCTTTAAATCCATCCATATGTAAATACAGAACGCAGCACAGCATAGTGTTCTCCCTGCTGTACTCTTGCTCTTGATTGATACTGTATTCTTTACTCTGCGTGTCAGAGCTCAAGATGTTCCCATGGCGATGGCTGGCTCTGCTGGCTCTCATCCCCCTGTCCCTGAGCGCCAACGCCGGGGTCAAGGTCAAACTCACACAGAAAGGACTTGATTTCGGTGGGTTTGAGTCATCATCTTCACTGTCTGTTTACAAAAAAAACTGTTTTTCCCCCACAAATGTGATACACCGTCACCTAGTCATGTGCAGTGGCGGACTCGTACCTCCATGGTTGAAAAAGTGCACTAAAGTGCCCTCAAGAGGCGAAAACAAGTGCCTTATTGGCTGCCCTTTACACGTGCAAAAAATTGGGTGCCCTCTATGTTGCCCCTTCACACAACAAATTATGATGATGTACCCTCTAGAACGAGAAAATTCGATATCGTGCCTTAATGAGTGCCCTTCTAGTGCCCGTCTGGTTGAAAAAGTGTTACTTAGAGTGCCCTCTAGAGTGGTGAAAACGTGCAAAACATTATTGAGTACCCTCTAGGGTGACCCTACATACAATCAATTATGATGATGTGCCCTCTAGAGCAAGAGTTTAAAGTCACAACTCTGACTTTAAAGGGGTAGTTCAGGATTTTGGACATCGAGTCTCATTTCCAAGTGAGCCAGTTTGTTATTTATCATTGGAGACCATTTAACACTTTTCATTCAGTCCTTCTAGTTGCAGAAATCGCAACTAGAAAGTAGTCTCCCAAAATGTAATGCGTCATTGCGATACAAGGATAGTTTTATTTCTAATATTATTCTATCAACACAGACATGTACATCGATAGTCAGGCATTATAATTAGTTTGCATCGGGTGTACTGTGGAGTGGGTAAAACTGTTTTTATTGGCAGGCTAGCAGTTCCCCTCGAGTTGCGCTAGCCTAGCACCAGTGATTTCTGCAACTAGAAGGACTGAATGAAAAGTGTTGAAAACGGTCTCCAATGATAAATAACACACTGGCTCACTTGGAAATTAGACCCGATGTCCAAAATCCTGAACTACCCTTTAAAGTCAGAATTCTGACTTTAAAGTCAGAACTATGGAATTCTGAGATAAGTCAGAAATCTGACTTTGAAGTCTATGGAATTCTGAGAATAAAGTCAGAATTCTGACTTTATTCTCAGTATTCTGACTTTCAGAACTCATTTTTTTTCTTAAGTGTGGCCCTAATCCTCTTCTGTATGATCTTAATGAGAATGAGGACTATTTCATCATACAAGATGCATCATAGCTTCTTGCGTGCTGGTGGGGGCCCCCATGTTGTGCAGAATGTGCCCTTTTTATTTTTACGCCCCTGCCCTTCAAACAGTCTGAGTCGGCCACTGGTCATGTGTAACTGTACACAACATCATAGCGACAGACTTTGTATTCCTTTCCATTTCCAGGCAGAGAGCTCATCGTGGCGTCTCTGCAGGAGAAACTGAAGACCATCAAGGTGCCAGATATCTCAGGGACAGAGCGCGTGGATCCCATCGGCAAGGTCCACTACAGTTTGACCGAGTAAGACAAGGACGCTCACAGCGCTACACAGACTCCACTGCATGCAATGGTTACTTAACTTTGTTTACGTCTTTGATTTGAATCAGCATAAATTTTTCTGTTTGTTGTTGAGAGACTAAGACCTCCACTATCCGTTGTATTTGTACAGCCCTTAATAACTTAATCACAGTTTTAAAGGCCCACATTTTGCCACACCCCCTAACCCTACAGTACCACTATGTTGTTCTTTTCCACCGTTGTTGATATAGTTTTGTTGTGCGACAAAGGCAGTAATTTTTCCCCATTTCTTCCGGTGTAATCTTCTTTTCTTTTCTTTCCAGAATGAATATTGTGAATCTGGGTTTGCCCAGCTCGGCGATGGGTCTGGTGCCAGGGACGGGCTTCACCCTGACCATCACTAACGCCTTCCTCAGCCTCCATGGAAAGTGGAAGGTGAAGTACTTGAGATTCATGTAAGTAGGACAACTGCAGCCGTTAACAGCCACATGTGGTCATTTGTCTGGTCTCTTCTATTTAAGATAAAGGTAAATATTAGATACTCATCCATGTATCGGTTAGGGCATCGTGCTCTAATAGGCCTACAAGTCGATGATTCAAACAACCCAGGACCTCTGGTCAGGGAGTCAAGGCCACCGGATGCTATGCTAGACTTTCCTGTACCCTCATCTCATCCGCCCCAAAGAAATGCAATCCTTGTTAAGCAAAGGGTGATAAGCAGACGCTACACTTTATGATAACTAGAGTTTCGGCGTGCAACAGTGGGTCAGGAGTTTGATTCAGAATCCATTGATTGTCATCGCACATATGTACAATGTAATCTATAGCAACTCCTCTCAATGTACCAAAAAATGAAGTGCGAGATAAAAGCACAAAATAAATAAGTAGACCCAACCACACAGTGAACTGGTAACATTGTACATATTAGAAGTACTTAGAAGTATTTTTTTTTAAAAGCGATGTATATGTAACCTAGGAATCTTCGGTTCCGAAGCGTTACCCTGTCCGATCCGTCGATCTTGATCACGTACTGGTCGTGCTGACGCACCTCCACGACACTGCCCGTCCTGTCCCACTTGTTAGGGTGGGGCCCCGTCTGGTTCTGTACGCGGACCAAATCCCCCACCTTGAGAGGTGGGAGGCGCCTGTTGTGCTCTGCCCAGGCACCAGCCGTTCGGACGTGGTGTTTGCAAAGGGCCTACTCCCTCGCTGTCAGTGTCTCATGCCATGTCTCGTGCGGCCTGTACTTCCCGAGGGCAATGGGGATGAGTATCGGCCGGCCAAATACACACATCGCCGGGGATACCTTTGTGTCGGGGTCCGGTGTATTACGGTATTGCAGTATCGCCCTCTGCACAGCGTCAGTGTCAAGCTCAGGGCGCTCAGTACCTCGCCACGGAGTGAGGGCGGTACAACTACCTTATCCCTGTACAGGATCACCCCGTCAGCTGACGCAATGTCCTCGCGGTACTGGTGGAAGCCACGAATAGCCTCCGACACCCCGATCCTTGATTCCGGGAAGCAGTCTACTGCCATTTCCTCCAATATGCGCATATCGCCGTCGCTGCTGGTGGCCTCCCTGACGCAGTCCCACGTCACCGACTGCAACGATTCGAGCCCCGCAGCACACCATGTCAGGTCGCCCTCTTCAATGTTGTCGTCCACCGGCCCAGCTCGCCGTATGAGAGACAGGACATCAGCGTGTGTGCTGGGTGAGAGGTCGGTCACCACGACAGCATTGTCGTCCGGGAGATCCATCGACGATGGGCACGGGGTGCCGGCCTGCGTGATATGGCATCCACGGCCCTGTTCTTCATGCCCGGGACATGGATGATGCGGAAGCGATAGCGCAGGGTCTTCTCCTTGAGGTTCCTGAGGCGGGGGTTGGGGGTTGTCGTCAAGTGCTCTGTCACCAAGGAGTTTCAACAGCGGCTTGTGGTCGACCGCCACAATCAGATCCCTGCAGCCCAACACAAAGTAGTGCGCCTTGTCCAAGGCGTCCGCGACATCCTCACCCTCTACTGGTGCGTATCTGGATTCAGCTGCATGTGTGAACCTGCTGCCAACCAGGGTCACCTTCCATCCATCAGTGTAGCAGAAGGGCCTGACCGGCGTGCATTGACAGTGCTTCTGGAACAGTCAGAAACCGACGCCCTCCTTCGACCAGTCCATGGCAAGGCACGTTGGCTTGGACTTGTCAAAGACGTGGACACCACGCTCGATCTCCTGGATAATCGCTTCCTTCGACTCACGGAAAACGTCCTCCAACTGGAGACCACTCAAAGCGCATGCCGCTCTGCAGGAGTTTCCAGAATGGCTGCATGCGTCCAGCCATACTGAAGGCGTAGGCCACCTGGTTGACCAGTCCGAACCAGGACCTGACGTCAGTGACGTTGCGCTGGAAGACTCGGATCGCCTCCAGGTAACGGCTACATGGCCGTACGTCAGTCATAGTGATCGTGAAGCCTGCGAGGTCCACCGTGGGTGCGCCAAAGACGAACTTCTCTGGGTTGAGGACGATGCCGTACCGGCCACAAATGTCCACCCATTGTATCGCCTGGAAGTAGCTCTCCTCGATTGTAACGGCCCACAGTATTGTGTCGTCCACACACGTGGTCTTGTTGCCGATGTCCGCGACCACCTCGTCATACCGTCTTGAGTAACCATCCCCCGACGCCATGTACCCTTGTGGGGCCAAAAGGTACCGGTAGCGCCCCCATGGGGTGATGAAGGTCATCTTGTGGCAGTCATCCTCATGCAGTGGGATGCTGTGGTAGCCGTTCCAGACGTCAAACACAGTCTTGCGCTTCCCACTGGGTACCTGTCTCATTGGTGGAACGGGAATGCGTGTGGTGGGTCTCACGGAACGCATGCTTGTTCAGGGCTTGGAAGTCGACAGTGCATCGTGGCTTGCCATTCTTCTTTGCGCAGATCACCATGCGGTGACACCATGTCACCGGAACATGCCAAGATGTCCTGGTCGAGGCCCGCTCACTTCATTCTGCCAGTGTATGGCCACAGGAATGGGGGTGTGGCAGGCAACCGTCAGTCGTCGTTGCGGTTACCGGCGAACCTGACAACTGCAGCCCCGAGAATCCGTATTCCCTCATCGTTCGTGGCCTTCATGGTCATGGATACAGGAATAAGATCCTCTGTACTCAGGCCCACCTGTTGGGCGACCCTGACGCCGATCAGGCAGGGTGTGGTAGGCAGGGTCACGGCGCAGGTGCTGGTTTCTGAATGTCCAGGCCTAGCGCTTTGTAATCATCACATTCAATGGTGAAGGTGAGGAAGATGTATGGCAGTGGGTTGGACGGGCGCTTCGTCCACTTGTCACACATGTCGTCGTATTCATATTCACGTAATTATCTGCGTTATCCTCTGCTTGGCTTCATCCAGGTGTTAGGTTATAGTTGTAGTTCCGCTACGTGCAACAGCATAAAGGACCGTAGTGCAATATTCCAGTGTGTGTGTGTGTGTGTGTGTGTGTGTGTGCGCGTCCATGTATGTTCGTGCGCGCGTTCGTGCTGCTGTGTGTTTGTGTGTGAGCTGCAGTAACTTGCCCGACAGGCAGTAACTTGTCCGACAGGCCTGCTATTATAATAGTAAGATCTGTGAAGGGAATATCCTGCCCCTGATTTTAATATCCCATCAACATGATAAATCTCTTTTGCTCTTCCCCCCCACCCACCCTTGTTCTGAACAGAAAGGACAGTGGCTCCTTCGACCTGGCCATCAAGGACCTGACCATCACCACCAGTATCTCCCTCCGTAGCGACGAGACAGGCCGCCCGGCCGTGGCAACGGCCAGCTGCGCCTCCACACTGGGGGGGGTGAGCATCAAGTTCCACGGAGGAGCTAGGTAAGAACCCAACACTTCCCATTAAACACATGGGGGACCTGGTTGTGTTTTGATTTTTGGATTGCCGGGCCAGGATAGGGTAGTGGTTTGAGGGTGTCCGGCTCCCAGCTGAAAAGGTAGCAGGTTCCATCCCCTGTGTGTCCATTAAGGACCTGTGAAGGAATTGACTTGAATTCACTGTGAGTTGCTTAGGAAACTAGCATTAGCTGAAACAGCCTGAATGGATAGGGACTAGAAATGAACTCTAGCTTAGTGTCACTGGTTTGGATCATGGAGGTGTTCTGTTCCCATGCTCATGCAAGTTCTCAGACCTAACCCGATACACCCAAGCAGTAATAGGGGTCATTGGGGAGCTAGCATTGGCTGTAGGTGTTGCCAGTCCATCATTGTGGAGTCATCTTGTCTGACACATTGCAGGATAGGACCAACAAACCTAGACTGTCCAGGCAGGGAGATAAAAGAGGATGGATTAACGGTGTCTAACCTGTGATGCTTCTGTTAATCATTTGGACAATGTGTTTTTTTTAAGCTGGCTGTACAATCTTTTCACCCGCTTTATTGAAAAAGGATTGCGCAGCACATTGCAGAAACAGGTGAGAACATTGTTTTCTTGTGGTCTCCTATACTTTCAAAAAATGGAAGTGTATGGGACAGTGTGTGTATCTCAAATAAAACTCATAAATAGGCAATTGATGGCACCTTTTGTTATTCAATTAGAAGTCACAAGTTTTGTTGCCCTTGGCAAATGGGCGAAGGGTTTTTGTTTTAGCTTTGTTTCTGAAAATGTAATTGCTGTCCCATCATCCGGAAGATGGTATTATGCGCATTATATCGATCCATCTATATGAACATTCAGATTTTTAAAAAGGCCAAATGTATGCTCTTTTGCATTGCAGATATGCCCTCTGGTGGCAGAATCTGTGTCTAGCATGAACCAATTCCTGAAAACCCTCAACGGTAAACTATTATTAATGAAACCGCAACAATAATATCCATAACATATTTCTGTTGTTGTTGGATGATGTGAATGTTTCTTATCCTTCAGTGCTGGCCCCGGTGGACCGCTATGCAGAGATTGCATATCCCATGGTGTCCTCACCGGAGATTTCAAACTCCTCCATAGGATTAAACCTGAAGGTGAGTTCGTCCTGGTCTGACTCAGTGGCTTTCTAAAAAAAGCAATTAAGATCAAATATGTGCCGTCACGTAAATGAGTGAAGGCTAATGTAATACCTATGCAGCTCCAATACTGGAATTCATTTAATCAAACAAAGTAAGTTTGCTAGACTTTCAAGATTCAACCCATCAAGTAGTTTGTTGTTAAGCAAGAAATGTACACTATATTTCTGCCTTGTTCTCACTACACATTCATATAAGTGGGAAAAACTATGAAGTGCCAGGGACATAACTCTGCATAAACTACACGTTACCTCTCCACTACACCACCACTGCCTTCCTCTACATGAGAACCAAGTATCAACACATCTTTCCTCCCGTACAGGGTGAGTTCTACAACATCGGCCACCACGTGGAGCCCCCCTTCTCCCCCACACCCTTCTTCCTCCCCAACCAGGAGCAGAGCATGCTCTTCATCGGCATATCCGCCTTCACCGCCAACTCCGCCAGCTTTGTGTACAACAAGGCCGGCATCCTGAGCCTCAACATCACTGATGACATGGTGACATAATGACTGCTGGTTTAGGAATTCGGGAATTCCGGGGAAATATGGGAGACTAGGAAAAGTACTAGGAAGGGAAATGGTTATGGGTTGTTTTTTTCCCAGAGATTGACACAGCACCACCTTTGATGTCTGTCTTTGTTTCAACAGATTCCTCCAAGTTCTCCTATTCGACTGAACACCAGAACGTTTGGAGCATTCATTCCACAGGTGAGAGAAGAAGCACACATTTCAATGTCAAAGTGTACTAGAAAACCCTTAAAGAAAACAAATGCAAATAAAATTGTAAGCACGTGCCATTTAACCCGTTTTACCTTTCACATGAAAAATACCAACATTAACTAATACTAAGTTATAATGTATGTAGCTTTCTTAGCCTAACCAATATTCCTAAACAGTCCCCACCAATAATTGTATTTTAAAACACAATGAAATATAACACAAATAACAGTCCAGGAAATTATTGGTTTGTGGTGAACCGGTTCAACCTTTTCAAATGTAGGCCTGTATGTTACCAAGCGCTTGGGTTTCTAACCGTTGGGGGCCCATAAGTTGGTGCACATATGAAGAAAACCAATCCTTAGTTGCTTTGTTGGGCAACGACACCCTCCGTGTGTCATAGAAAAACACCTCCGTTATTACTCACGTATCCACGAGACTGAACGAGCAGCGCGGCAGAGTCAACGAGCAAACGATGCAGGCGCGATGGAGGAAAAAAATAAAATAAAATGCAGTCTGGCCACGCAGGTCCGGTCGCTAGCGGAGGCGCTCCGCACGAGGCAGCACCGAGTTCTTCCCCACGAGGCAGCAGCAGCAGCAGCAGCAGCTAACCGTTGGTTTGGTTACCAAGCTAACCAAACCAACGGTTCGCTGCTTCTCTTTTCCTCTCCCGGTGAAGCACGCCAAACAAGGCACTAGCTTCCAGTGGCACACAACGTGGCCACGTTTCTCTGCCAGAGGATAGCCGTGCCAACACTGAATAAGATACTAAAGTACTCCGTCTTCAAAGAGATACCCGTCTCTTCGCTAAGTTCGCTCATTCCTTCCTCACTCGTTGAAAGCATTTTTTTTTTTAACAAGGTCTCTCATTGGCTAAGAGTGCAGCAGTACATAAATCTTATTGGCCTATGTTACTTCGCTTAAACACATTGAAAATACCTTACAAGCCACCACAAAACAAAGGAGTATGGGCCATGCAGTTTATTGAAATTATCCACAAATTAAATAAAACACACTATTTATTCATTAAGCGGCATTTATCCGCATATGAAATATGGTATTGGTATTCATTTAACTATTTTTGTAGGTCCCTACACTTTGAAGATGAAAACGGAACACTAGGCAAAACTCAAAACTATGCACATAACTTACATATGGATTTATATAACATACATACAAAATAATGTTATATGAAAAGGTACATTACAAATATAACAGCATTATCGTACAAGTAAATACTAATTCAATCTACAATAAGTGTGAATTCACATTTCCCACATTTTCAGTGTTATGAGTCTGTTCTGATGGCAACATGTGATCCTGGGTATTGTTCCAGATTGCCAAGATGTTCCCAGGTCTGATGATGGAACTGCAGGTGAAGACGGCGAAGGATCCCCTCTTTAACATAGAGGCCAACAACGTGACCGTGGACGCCATCAGCTCCATGACAGCCTACGCCATCCTCGCTAACACCTCACTAGCCCCCCTCTTCGTGCTCAACGTGGTATGATCCCTTCAAATGACCCCATTGTGCAGAAACTGTCAATGGTTTAACTCATTTGAGTAAAAACACTGTAAAGGTTAAGGTAGCATGTGTTATGTAGTGGGAGATCGTATTACCTCGCTAAGTATGGGTTAAAAATAAACAAATACAAAATTCTAAACTGAATATGAAAGGTTAGTAAGTGTGTAAGCAAAATTAATTATCCCTGAGGGGAAATTCTTTCTGCAGCAGAAACCACAATATAAACCCAACACACTTCCACACATCCAGTTATGTGTTGAAATATGAACCACACATTCACAGTTGTGTTGAGAGATAAGGGGAGATATGAAATTCTCCCCGCAGGGGGTGGCCGGGCCTTCCTGACAACATGACTGTTGAAGACGTCGGCCAACACTAGCCTGGTTCCGCCCGCCTCCGTACTTCTGCTCAATTTTCATTTCCCTTCAGTACTTCGGTCTGGGTGTAGTCAGTATGTTCGCACGCTTTCTTTTCCCTCAAGTTTGTTCCTCCAATCAGCGAACAGGAGGCGCGGCCTGAGAACAGTGACGTACAGGTCGTGAGCGAGTTTCAGTTGCAGTCAAACGAATACTAGCCTAGTCCGCAACATGGTTTCCAGCAGGACCCCGGCGCATGAAATACGTCACGACCAAACGTTAGCGATTGGTTAAGGCAGATCCGGAGTGGCACTGGGCAGAGCCAATAGGTTTTAAACTTCAACAGCACCCGCCTTCAAGTGAGCAATCGTTTGTCTCTATAGCAGTTCTAGACCATCAGTATGAATTAAATGAGTACGAAGGTCTAGTTAGGACTAGGCTAATCCAACACTGTCTGGCCCAACCCTTTCATCTTGCCGGCCACTTACACAGAGCCGCCTAGTCTTCAAAAATGATATCATAGACAACATAGACAACATAAACAGTCCAGTCTTGCTTTTACGGAATCCAAAGAATGATCTTTAGAAAATAAAGAAGGTAAAGAAACCAAAGTGTTTCAGGAAGGCCCATGTGTTGTCTGTTGTCTTGTCAGGATTCTAGTGTCAGCGCACGGGTCAACGTGGTCGGGAATAAACTGGCAGGAGCGGTCACCTTAAATAAGTAAGTAAATACAATAATATAACCACAAGGTAGAACTAGTAATAACCAGCCACAGATTAGATTGCATCACATTCTTGCCTTCTCCCACAGGTTGGACATGTCCCTGGGGAAAAGCTACGTTGGGGACTTCCAGGTAAGTGGAAAGCTGTTGGATGGATAAATAAATGACATTTGGAGGCTTTTATCTAAAGCCTCAATAATGGGTGGTCTCAGTATGAATTTAACTATGAACTAACTATGTCAGTTAAACTCTACAGGACAAAACTTAGAATCATAGAGAACTCTACAAGCTATAGATTCTAGATATGCCATTTGACAGTTGGGACAAGTCATCCTTATTTGATTGGTTGGCCTTGTGCTCTTGTGCTATATTTCAGTACCAAGTGAGGTAATGAAGGAACGAGCACTTTAGTAGTTCATCTAAAGGCACACACTTACTAATTGCATTCGCTAGTACCTATTTTAAAATACTTTGGTCATGCGCAAATAGATGTTATGACTAAGCAGTAATAGTCACTAGTGAGTAAACAACTCTGAAGTAAACAAACCACATACTTCAGTGCCCTGGGTGTTTACATCGTGATTAACCAGCTGTAAACCCTATAGGTCAGATCCCTTCATAACATCTTCCAAATGGTCCTCAAGGTGGCGGTGTTACCCAGATTTAACGGTGAGAACGTCGTTCACTCTACAGTACACGAATGTATTGGTAGAGCAGAGGGAATATCAATTAATCAATTATCCACACTGCAGTGAGACTAGATACATTACTATCATAAATAGTTAAAGAGCACAAATTTGTTTCATTTCATCAGTGTCAAGCATACATTATATCAAGGAAAAGGGTTTTTAGATAATTTGATCTTTACATTTTTGGAATATCAGCGAAAAATAATATTTCTAGGGTTTATAAATTGAATGCACTACGTTATATGTGTGAGAGCGTTTTAATAGACAACCCAAAAACCACAGAAATATAATGACTATTACTGCATAACTGAGAATTATTTTCCCTCCACAGAGAGACTTGCGGAGGGCTTCCCTCTACCCAGCCTGGGGAAGTTCAGCCTGATAAACACCCAGCTGCAAGTCCTGAAGGTCAGACAACCCTCCAGCCAAGCCTTCACACCACCCCCCATGACCCCACACAACATGGGCTTAGTCACTTAGCGGCCATCCTGGTTTTGAACACTAGCTGGGAGGGGGAACTGAATGCAGAATTCCTTCGAAATTCAGTTCCTCCGCCCAGCTACTATTTAGAACCAAGACTGGACTAAGATTGGCCACGAGCTGAATAAGGACCGAGCTACAGCAGTATTATTTAGTGTGCTGGATGTGATGTCATGATCCTTGTGAACACTAGCCTTCTGCGTCACTCTTTGATAACTCTTGTTTTTGTGTGTTTCGGTCCAGGGCTACATAGTGATCGGGACAGACCTCCAGATTTCAGGATGAAAGTTCCTGAAACCATCACTCCAGACATCTGTCTGAGAACAAGGCAGAAATTAAACCTTTAATTCCTATTTTGCTCGGGGATCAATAGGCACGTTTGTAATCACTTTCTTTGATATGGTTTGAGGGTTAGGGTTGGGGCTTCACTTTTGACACAAATTTGTAGTTTTCTATGTTTTTTAATGCACACTGTAACAACAGACACACATGTATGAATACCAACGAAAGTATTTTTCCTTTAAATGTATATGAACGCTTCAATACATTACATTAAATACATTTGTTTTGCCCTAAATGGCTGCGTCTTCCGTGTGGATATTAGACCAGGGTTCTAGAAGCTTCTGTGTCGAGCTGGCCAATCACATTATCCTGTTGTACTGGTTGGTCACTTAAGGAGCCGAGGCTCAGAGCCCGTCCCCGCAGACTCTGGGAGTTTGCCGACATTATCTAGAGAGGGGAAGCCACAAAAGACAGAAAAAAAGAAAAAACACTAGCATTTACAAACAAGTGCCATCTAATGGTAACCTACATTAACAGTCAAAATAGACATTCAAGAGGCAAGAGATTTTTTTTTGTTGTCAATAAGAAAACATCAAGCATTTTTTTTTTTTGTATTGCAATCAACCGAGAGTGAAGCATACCTTCACTAGTACGTAGTCTCCAGCTTTGACCTCGGCCACACCAGAGTCCAGAGCGCTGTCCCTCCCCTCCCTGGGGAAAATCACCTTCACGTTCCCGTCGCTCCTGCCACACAAGTCCTGGGACGATCTCTTACTCTCCTGCACAAAGATACAAACGGGCCAACACCAGATACTGGCATGAACATGGCGTTGTGTTTCTATCCACCGTCTGACAGCGTGACACAATGGCGTCGCCGCGTCCATTGACATCCGTACTCCCGTATGACCGTCGGCCCTACGACGTGTAACGGTCAGGCGGGCCGTGGCTGCAGTACTCACCCCCTCCACCAGGACGAGCTGGGTGCTGCCCACCAGGGCGCCGTTGACCTTTGCCGCCTCTTCCCTGAAGGCGGAGATGAGCTCCTCCAGCCGGCGCTGCTTCACCTCCCCGGGAACGTCGTCCTGGAGTGCGTGGGAGGCGTGCGTTTTCTGGAGACGGACGCACGCGATAAAATCATTGAGCAGGATTTTGGCAGGTGTTTTTCTCCAAGGAGACTTTTAAAATGTCTTTTCGTTAAAGTTGCTTTGGGCATCATTTGAGAGTCGGCATTGAGCAAGAGAGCAAGAGTTTGAAGGAAATGATAACTAGTAGCTGACAGATAGGCATTTCTAACAAATTGCTCTCAAATCTTACCTACAGCCTCTATAAACAGGTAGGGGTTGGGGACATCATGCTCAAGGATGCCTACAGACAAACTCCAGACATTGGGGTTCTTCCCCAGAACATTTTGGCTTAGATTCAAACATAACTATTATGAATTTCCCCCTGTATGAATAAAGTATACGGATGTGAGTAAACACCATATCCACTACACTTGCCTGTCCCCAATAATTAAAAGTGATTGTGTATGGCTAGGCTGAAGCTCTGTGATGAAGAGACACTCACCTTTCTCATGCTGTAGGCAAACAGGAAGCCCACATTGTAGCCCACCTCCCTGATGAGAGACACAGTCTGCAGGTGGTCTTCCTCCTGCTCCCCGCAGAAGCCTGCGATGAAGTCACTGCTGAGGCTCACACCTGGCCAGGTGAAGAGTGGATTCACGTATAGACCAAGATATCCGTAACATAATTGATTGAGATAGGTTTGTTTAATCAGTCCATTATTGGCAGATAAAGGTTTAAAATAGAGATGAACCATGCTTTACCAGGGACTATTCTCTTGATGTTATCCACGAGGTCCAGGTAGGCCTCTCTGGTATAGCTGCACATTGAGAAAAGGAAACCAGTGTAAGCTTGGATTCAAAGACTAGGTGAGGCTCAGGCAAAGGAGGAGGAGTGAGTGTGGAGATGTCTCACCCTCGCCGCATGGCCTTCAGCACCTGGCTGCTGCCACTCTGTGCTGGGAGATGGATCTGCTTGCAGATGTTCCCTCGTTCCTCGATGAGCTGCAGAACCTGCGCGACACAGTGACGATGCATATTCAATCAGAATGTTTAAGTATATGATGTGCCAGTTCTGGCAAAATTAGCTCCTCCTTATCTTTGGTCAACATCTCATTGTGACACTTGATGAATATTTATATGTGCAGGGAATAGGCAACAACTGAAACAAAAAGTCCCAGTGGCACAATAGTGGTGCTTCAAATCATCGTCCAGTGAATTGATCAATATCTTCACCTTTACCTATCTCACTATCTTCACCTTCTCTCAGATTTCACCTCCACTGTGTCAATAGCCAAATATACTTTCTACCGGTCTAAAATCAACTCCTCCGCCTCCAACCCAAGGAAACTATTTTCCATGTTCTCTTCCCTCCTCACCCCTCCCTCCCCTCCGCCTCCTTCCTCCCTCACTGCTGACGACTTTGTCACCTACTTTACCCAGAAGGTGAAGGACATCAGCTCCACTTTGACCCCTGCCACCATCCTCCCTCCACTCATCCCCACCTCTGTTTTTACCCACTTCATCCCCCTCACCTCCGAAGAGGTCAATAGAATAGTTAACTCCAACCACGCCACCACCTGCCCTCTTGACCCTATCCCTTCCTCTCTCCTCCAGGCCATCTCGGTCGACCTCCTGCCATTTCTCACGCCCTCATCAATTCCTCCCTCACCATCCAGAACTACAGACCGGTATCTCTTCTTTCATTCCTCTCTAAAACACTTGAACGTGTCCCTCAAGTGCCCTCACCAGTCAGGCTTCAAGAAGGCACACTCCACTGAGACGGCTCTCCGCGCAGTGACTGAGTCCCTCCGTGCTGCCAGAGCCTCGTCCCTCTCATCGCTTCTCATTCTCCTCGACCTGTCCGCAGCATTTGACACGGTTAACCACCAGATCCTCCTTGCCACTCTGGCCAAACTTGGCATTGCTGAATCGGCCCTATCCTGGTTCACATCTTACCTGTCGAATCGCACCTATCAGGTCACATGGAATGGCTCCTTGTCCAAACCTTGCACACTTGACACTGGTGTCCCTCAAGGCTCTGTACTGGGGCCCCTTCTGTTCTCCCTCTATACCAGATCTCTAGGCTCTGTAATTACATCACACGGTTTTTCATATCGTCAAACCACACACCCCAGCTCGATCCCTCCACTCAACTACCTCAGCTGGACGTCTGGTACCGCCATCACTAAGAGCAACCAAAGGTCGATCAGCTAAATCACAATTCTTCTCTATCTTGGGACCACAGTGGTGGAACGAGTCGCTCACCAGCTTCCGCAAACGACTCAAAACCCACCTGTTCAGAGTTCACGTAGACTCTACATAGCCATTCAGTCCCTTAGTTGTCTGTTGCACTATTGTTTGTTGTACGTCCTGGCACTTAATGAATGCACTTAATGCAGGTTGTATTCATTCATTGTACTTAATTGTGTAGCATCTGCAGTAGCTGGCTATCAATGCTGTATACGGGGAATGGGGTCAGCCTGGCGATTGTTAGTACTTGCACTTGGTTCTATGAACATCTTTACTGTTCCGACGGCGATATATTGTTTCACTTCTTATAACAAATGTACTTAATGTAAGTCGCTTTGGATAAAAGCGTCTGCTAAATGCCCTGAATGTAAATGTGAATGTAAATCAATACAATGTTATCTCACCAGGATCGACGGTTCACCACAGAACCATTTGACCATGATTGGTTGGCCTTTACCTCACTATATGAAAGTGAAAAGTTTTAGTGTGGCCCGCCATCATGAACCACCATATTTCGACAGAAGCCCAGAACATAAAAACGGCTCTATCTCCATCTTATTTGTAAACTGTGACCTATAGATTTATAGACTAAATCAAACGTATTAATCATCAAGGAACCTCATCACTTCACATGCTACTGGATGCTGTCGTAGACGATGACCTTTGTCAGTACCTACTGGCACCTTACAGGCCACCATAACATCCTCAACGTCATCGGAAAGGGAGGAGCTAGGGGGGGTCGGGGGGGGGGATTTCAGTTGGTTGCAATCAACACCACAGACGACTCAAGCAATTAATCTCACAACCACAGCGTATATTTCCAATCCCCGATGGAAGGGGAGGTACGCGGGGCACACCTCGTCTGGAAAGTCTTTGGGGTGCGGGGAGGTGAATCTGATCCTCATGTCGGGGTCGACGCGGGACACCCGGTCCAGCAGGTCAGCGAAGCGCAGCCCGCCCTGCTTGCTGCGGTAGAGGGTCCTGAAGCCCCGGCTCAGCTGGGTGGGGTCCGGCCCGCGGTGCTGCTCCTCCGACGTGTCCCGGTAGCTGTTGACGTTCTGGCCCAGCAGGGTCACCTCTTTCACGCCCTGGCCACGCCACGCCACACACACACACACACATACACACCGTCAGACATGTAGAAACACAACTGCAGATTAGAAATAGATCAGATCATTGAAATGCAATCTACTGTACGTTGGCTAACCAGTGAGTATCAACCATAAACAAAGCACTGATTAGAATCAATTTAACAAATTAAAAACTTGAAAATGCGGTATTTGGGATTTCTCGATATGGTAAATGAATGGATCTTGGCCTCCCTGCCCCACGAGATTCCTTGAAGTCTATAAGGACGTCTGAAGTTACGAGGTCGAAAACTCGCCTGGTCAGACAGCAGGCGAACCTCGTCGAGAATGGAGCCCAAAGGCCTGCTCCTCTCTCTGCCGCGGGTGAAGGGAACGATGCAGTAGCTGCACATGTTGTCGCAGCCGCGCATGATGGACCTGCGGGTAAACCCAACCTAATGACCATTACAGACGCAAGCCAGCGGTCGACAGGATGAGGACGATTCCAAGTGTCAAGGCGAAAGGATTGTCTCATACATGTACCATGTATACCATCTCTCGATTCTATGAGGTTTGAAGAGGGGGCCACAAATGAGTGGTTCAAGTACCATAAAATGTAGGTCAAAACAATAGTTAACTTAAATAATGCCACTGGGCTATATATGGTCATATTAAAGATACCAATACAAGCTCCACTGTAGGAAATGTGTAGCTTGGTTGCAAAAGCATAGGGTTGCAAATGCAATGGATTCATGGATTTCAAAGACATTTTGAAATTCAAAGCCCTGCTAGCGTATTTCAGCAAGTGTTTTTATATAAAAACACTTGCATACAACTTAGCGATACAACCATTCTGCGATTATCAATATATTGTTAGACAATCCTATGACAATACATCACGATAATGTCTAACAAAAATTACCGTGAAAAGTGCTGGACTTCTGTCTTTATTCATGGTCCAAACTGAGTTTTTCTTAAAAAAAAAAAAAATTCAAATAAATAAATAAATAAAAATATCTATATTTGGCGCCAGTGTATCGATTCTCGTATCGCACGAAGAGAAGAAACAATATATATCGCTGTATCGATATGTTGTCCAACCCCTATTGTAGATATGGAGTAGTGTTAGTTTGTTTACAGTTTGTTGTTGTTTTATACAGATATGATTATCTAGCATTCACAGCACCACCTCTTGGATGATTCAGATAACGCTCACACTGAGTAGTGGCTATCAACCTATTCAGGCCTGTCACGTCTGACGTCTCACGTGATATCGGACTAAGGTGAAGACAGAAGGGGAGAAGTATCAGGCCCAAAGGTCACATCTCTGGAGAGCGTATGCGGCACTTCAGAATGTTAGTAAACAATAGCCGTAAGGACACTTCCGGGTGGCAGAACGCGAGCGGCTTCCACTGACCTGAAGCCATCCAGCCGGCGACTGTGAACACAGTTACACAGTTCAAAACACTGTTGTGGATCTGAAGTTGAAACGATGACGTAAACAATATTAATATAATATAATATAAGTTATATTTATATACATTAATGAGACGTCCTGTAGCACCCCGCAAGAAGAAAATCATTCATTCAGCCAATGACATCAAAGGGTTTGTTTACTCGTGGTGCCATCGGAGAACGCCTCGGCTTTTGCCACCCGGAAGGAACGGACTGTGACGTCTCGTGTGGGGCGGTCTGGAAGCGTGGCTTACACAAACGCGCTGTACCCCTGAGGAGCACGGTGGACGGGCATGACGTCGGCGTAGGTCTCCTCCAACGAGAGCAGCACGTTGCTGACCTGGCGTCCGCCGTCCGCCAGCGTCAGCAGGCGCGGGAGGTCCCGGTAGGCGTCGGGTCCCGCCAGAACGTCCACCAGCTTCTCCCGCTCCAGGAGTTCCGTCTTCAACCTCTCCGCCATGCAACCTGGACACAAAGCGTTCGTTGTTTGTTCATGTATTTTTTTTGTTCCGTTTTTAGGGTGTCATTTCAGATACAAACATTGTTCAACGTTGGTTAAGTGCTTTACCTAAAATGCCGATTTTCATTGGTGTGCGGCTCTTTGAGCGTCTTCTCTTCATGGCGGTGAGCTGCTGCAGTCGGTTCCAGATGGTCTGTTCGGCTTTTTCTCTGAAACACGAAAGACACACAGATCTTCTGTTGTGATGTGTGGAGGAGGATTTGAAAGTGCCATTCATTAATGCAGGAGTCCATGTCATATATACTGATATGATCAGCGTCACGGTGGTGTCCTACCTGATGGAACATGTTACAAGAAGGACAACGTCAGCCTGTGGACATACACACAGAATTAACTTTAAGTAAAAATGCCTACATATAATTATTATGTAAGCTCCGGTAAAATGACATTTTGTACCTCATGAGGATCATTGGTTCGTTGGTATCCCTTCTTTCTCATCACAGACCAGGCTATCTCGGTGTCGTTGACGTTCATTTGACAGCCATACGTTTCAAAGCACACTGCAATAACAACACACTCATTAGACAGAGCGTTGACTGGAGCCAAACCAACTGTGTTAAGAACTCTAAATGCACACGGACCTTTTCTGTCCTTCCCCATGTCCAAGCCCTCAGACAGATACGCATGAGGCCCATCGTCTGCCTCGGGAACAGGGAGTGTTCTGTCGACGTCTACTCCTTTGACAAAGTCTTGAAAAGTAGGACCAGATGACAACTGGGTTTTAAACGTATCTAATGTGGCCCTCTTGCTCTGTGGCCTGTTGACGTTCTCTGACCTCGAACAGAGACAGTGCTGTGTGAAGTGGAATGGTAAAAGCGGTCGGGTAGTGAGAAACAAAGGTCTTAATCTATTTATGCACTCCATCACTGACTTTTGTATGGAGTCGGTGACGAGATTCAAACAGATGTCTCCGAACCGAAGCAAACGTTTTGTGTCGCTGGTCTGTATTCCTGCTGGTAGGTTTGGGTGACAGAGGGCTCATTCGTTCCTTTCATGTCATCATGTTGGTCGTTAAAATGCGGTACAAATGAATGACATTTGAGCCCCAGCTTGTGCACACAAGTGGTACACAATCCAACCTTAAGTCCGTCAGATAGAGTCGTCCCCGGTGCGGACCGTCTAGTCGACCGGTGGGAAAGCTTATTTGAGTCGAGTCGTTCCACAGACAAACCGCTGTTTTAATATATATATAATACAGTAAAGATTACAAATAAATATAAATACTAAAGAAATAAACCATTTCCACTTGGTGTCTTCACATAGAACAAAAAAAAATCTATGTTTAAAATCGATGCTTTTTTATTTGTTTTATTGTAATCTTTAATTAACTTGAATTTGACCATGCAGGTAAGAAGAGGCTACAGAGAAGGACGACGGGAACAGGACAACACAACAAGTGGAAAGTGGAAAGAGTGAGGGGAAAGTAACAAACCCCAGAAGAGAGAACATGGAGAAATACAGTGGAGGTGGTGGTGGGCGAGAGAGAGAGAGATCATGCTGACACCTTCACAGAGACCGCAATTCCCTATGATGTCACTGGCACTCAGAGGTCCAGTATAACTGACCATGCCGCCTTTCCATTCAGAGCAAAGACTTAGAGACACACTGTTCCAGAGTGTCCTCTGTGCTGTCCCTGCTGAACACAGAGTTGGAGATGAGGAGAGAGAGCATCACACACTGAAAGGACTGCGGGTGATCTCAGGATTCACACTGAACTTCACAGAGGTAATTTTAACCACATCACCATGTTGCAAGTGAAAAGATAATGGAATTTTAAATACAAAAAAAAACATGTAGATATGTTTGAATTATTTCTCGGTTTAATGGCAGTTAAACCGTTTTAGTTTTAGCTTTTTTGTTTGATTTTGGGTTTGGACTGATTTTTAGACTCTATTGCCAGAATGATGAAGTTAATTCCCAGTGGATGCAACCCGAATCCCAATAAAGGGTATTTTATGGACAAAGTTGGGTTTTTATTCAAACGATTGCGTTTTGTAATTCATTGTATTTTCTTCTCCATCCAGTCGCCCTCTCTTCTTCGGAAAGGACTCTGATGATGTGGAAAAATGCCATGCTGTTGTTCTCTTATCTGTTCGTGTCCCTGTCGTGTTCCCCGATATATCCATCTTTCAGGTCAGTCATTTATGTTACTTTTCTTGTGCAGAAAATGCGTTAATGTGTCGTATTTTACCTCAATTTTACCCCTTTACAATAATAATAATAATAATAGTAATAATAGTAATTACATTAATACCAATATTAATCTAAACAATTATATATAATATACAATTACTATTATTATTGTTATTCATATTATTAGTAATTTAATAATTAGGATCATCATGAAAAGATTATAGATTTCATCAAGATCCCAGCCATAATTATTAAAAATACGTTATTAAAACAGTCACATTATCATGCTTTGATTAAAAAGCTCTACATGCTCATTCACATGCCTGACAGACAGAAATTACAGTTGTAAACTGTTAATAGAGCAAGAGCAAGTAATTTCAACCTTTTGCTATTGACATGTCAATTACAAAATAACCTAATTAAATGTATGCAGATGGATTAACAAAGAAATAGACGCTCTTCTCTATTTGAGTACAGTGCCCTTGAATCTTGTACTGAAAGGGTTGGATCAGCCTTTCTCCTCATTATCCCCAGCACTCAATGGCAAAGAACTCAAACATTTAAGCACAAAGGGACAGACAAGTGTTTATTTAGCATTTAGAATAATTGTATTTACACCGCACACATCGGTCTACGTAAAAATGTATTGTGATACGATTATTTTTTATTTTCCTGTCAAAATAACTTTGCTATTCTAGGTCAGTAATGCAATCTACTCAAGTGTCTTAGTGTAACATTCACCTGATTGTGATACTGTGCGATTGTGTTTCAGGTTTGGTCAGAGAGACACTTCCATTCTGCTGACGTCCTCCATAGAGGATCCACTGAGCCTGTTGGAGGAAGCTGGAGCTCCGTCTACGGAGTCAGCGGAGCTGCGGTCCGTTAAAAAAAAAAAAATTCCAGCCGTGATGACACATAGACACACGATCATTGGTCAACGTCCTGGCATTTAATAATGGTCAAAAACAAGATTTTGGGTTTGAGTTCCAATGTCTGTACCCTACCTGTAGGCCTCTGTGACCAAACTAACATTACATTTATTTAGCTCATGCTCATTTGCTCCAAAAGTGACCGGTGATTTGTGCATTCAACAATGCAGATAACGCAATCATACAATTCATTAAACTGAAGCAAACTGCTTTAAGTGCTTGTAATATTCCAAGATTTTCTTACATTTTTGATATATTTCTAACCCCATCATGCTCATCAATCATCAATGGCATGTGTCTGAATTCACACTCAAAGTCAATATGGATAAAAGTATCAGCTAAATTATCTAAATGGTAATTGTAATATTCCATATGCATATATGCATACCAATAAAGAGCCGTTTGGTCCTTACATTCCAAAAGTCTTTGCCTGCCAATGAGTGTGAGATCGAGTTCGACTCAAATGTACTTTCTGAACGTGTTATTTCAGCTCAGGGCGACATGCTGATGCAGTCTTCACCAACCGCTACAGAAAGGTTCTGGGACAGATTCTCTGCAAGGAAGTTTCTTCAGACCATCATGGGGAAAACGCTACGGTAGGTCACGGTCAGTTATTCATCTACAGATGGAGCTGGCATAGTGGACTCCCAGCTGGAAGGTACTGGGTTTTACCTCCCATGTTGTGGACCAGCCTTGCCTCTCGGTATCATTGAGTTCCCCAGACATGTCTGAATTCACTTAATTCAAGTTATTTTGAGTAAAAGTGACGAAAGTGTCGGACTAAATAGAAAATAGTGGCAATCAAAGGATTGTTGTATGTCGTGACGAACAAGACGGCTTTATTTTTCAGAAATGAAGGTGTGGGTTTATGTGAAGAGACACCAGTTGGGCATCTTTAAGAGGACCTACGAAGAGGGCCGCACAACCTTCCACAGACGGATCGTACAGAGCAGTACACCAGAAGTGGGGCAATGCCACAAAGCCTGCGGGCCACACACTCCAGACATCTGCATCAACCTCTTTGTTTCGCTTTAAGAATTATCATTTTGTTTTTAAACCAGACCATGATGCCACAAGACAAGCCTACGTAACTGATCTTTGACGTTGATTATAAATAAGTGTTATATATAGAATGTGGATAACCCAAGCATTCAACCACTTATTCCTTTATTTTATCAGGGACCGCCTTGATTTATTGGGATTCTTAGAAATGTTCCTCACAAATTAAAATATTTTCCATTAAATCCACGCAACAAAAAAAGGATATTTGGAACGCACATTTAAGAATGCTCAAGAGTCAACTTGTTTTTTACAATTTTTTTAATTCCATCTTTTTCTTTACAAAAACACCTAGTTTCTTGAAATTGCTCATTGAATCCACAATTCATCGATTTTGACTGCTAGCTTTCAAATGGTGGCTACAAATAACGAATGTGTCAGTGCTACGTTGGTACGATTAGTTCTACAGCTGTAGACCAAACCAAACTTTTGTTTTTCTTACAAGACCAGGTGGACCAATCACCATCAGAAACAGGAATGTACAACAAAAAAAACCGAACCAAACCACCACCAGAGGAATACAACCCAATTCCCACCTGGATACCACAATGACCACAGATTGATTAGCAGACACTGGCGTTTTGGACACTCAAGAACAAAAAACAGGGGCATGAAGTGCAGCCATTGGTAGCTTTTCCAGCCCTCAGTAGAAACATTGTTTAAAAAAAATCTTTCCCCTCGCTGGAATACACTCATCTCATTTTCAGTAATTTGTGGGGGAAAAAATAATAAACAGAATTTTCAAAATCATTATTTCGATTAAAAGAAAATACCAGGGCCTTTTTTGTCCAATTGTATGTGTGTCCTTGGGGGAAATAATCTCAGGATCTTCTTCTAAAAATGTTGTGTCCTCATTTCTTCTCCATTCTGTAAGAGAAAAACATACGTTTAGGCAACAGTCAATTATCTACCGTCTTAATAAGTCCATCATTTGACAAATGGGCATTCACATGCAATTCTGTACGCAACGTAACATGTATTCCTTCATGAAAAAAAGAATGCAAAAAAAAAGTCTTTGCATAATGATTAGGAATATTATGGCAAACTGGAAACCTGCAAATATATTGAGCGGCAACCAGTAACACAGAACACACACAGCCCCAGTATGATACACAGACAACAGTTTGGGATCCATGGAGCGATTAGTAGGACTCATGTTATAACTGCAGCAAGATGATGACGGGGGGGGGGGGGGGGGGGGGGGGGGGGGGGGGGGCAGCAAAATGAGGATGAAGGTGGGAGGGTCAAGTGCATGTAATGCGAACAATAAAATAATCATACAGTGAATGAGCAGCCATGCAATCTGTCGGCTGAGGATGGAGACGCACTGGGGTTCAGATCCATAAGGATGCCCTTACTTCAGCCTTGAGGACCATCCATTTTGTTACAAAGGAGGCCATTAACGAAGGCTCCTATACTTTGCCAATCTACTACTTTGCTCAGCAGCAATCCTGAAAGAGTAAAGGAGAGATTTAGAGTAAAGTAAGCAGGTGTTTAAAGATAGAAAGAGATCAGCGAGGAACAGGTTGCAATTACACACTACTAAACAAAAGCAGGGAGGGCGAGAGAAGAGAGAAACTAACGTCGGCCAATCAGGGGGGGATTCAAGGAGAATTCAAGTGAGGGCAGACCGCTGCTCTTCTCGTGTGTCGCGCCGTGAAGTATTTGCGTCTTCAGCTACCGAAATTGACCTCGTTAGCCTTTTGAGGGCCCAAAGCGTTGAACGCATGAAAACCACCTCTCACGCAGAAGTCCATTTTCTTCCCAACTCTCACGTGGAAAGAGCTGCACTGGTGTGCCATGGGCGGGGGGGGGGGCACTGGGGGTGAGGCACTGCGACTGCAGCCTAGAGCCTTCAGCTAGGGTTGGGCAGAGAGGACCACCACTGGACGTCCAGCCTCTATTGGCCGACCAGCGGACCGTCAGGAGAGGGGGGCGAGGGGCTTCCTGTCTATGATCAAGGGCTCTCTACCAGGGTTCCACTAGCTACCTACCTCTTTACTGCTTTCTGGGCCAGCATCCGGTTGCCTGCGAGGAAGGTGAGCGTGCCAACGATGGCCAGGTACTTGAGGGTCTGGAACATGTTGAGGTGGGTCCAGTACACGTACATGAGGCCCAGCATGGCTGCACGATAAAGACAACAACCACGGAGCCATCAGTATAGGCTACCTTTAGATGTATACAAGGGAACGGAACAAGGTCTGCATTGGTGGACAGTGAGAGCATTTTATTAGGACTGATAGTACAGTATAGACGGTACAGTAGAACACTATTTCATAAGACAGGCGCGCAGCAGAGGGATGAGCATATCAAGAAGCCATCTAAATTAGGGAGTGGCTATACTCTGGATAGTAAGAATCTTGACCTTATATATTTGGGAAAGTATATTTTGTCAGCATGCAGTCTCGCCTTTGGGGCATGCATTTAAGAGTAATCTTCCCATTTATAGTAAACATGTATATTTAAGATTCTTACTATACTTCTTCTTCTGGCTCCATGTATGATATTGGAGGGCCTTCGATGTGCGTAGGGAACGGGATTGGTTGCAAACCAACAGCAGCTCCGTATTCAAGACTATTCTCTTTGTCACAAACCATTTGCCTGATCAAGGCCTAGCACCAAATCGTTGGAAATAAATGTATCATCATGAATGAGACGTGAGTGCGAGGGAGTTTGATGCAACTTTTGATAAACGACAGTGTAAAAATAAACACTGATACCTCCAAATAGTAATAGACGGAGTGAACGATGAGTTTCATAAACACCAAACAAAGGAGCCCTTTGGGTTTCTATAGCCACCCAATAGCCCTGCTGATGTTCATTTGTTGGCCTCAACAATAGGGGCTGGAATTGAGGTTATGCAACCGCTTCATTGGTGGGGCGTTGGGGTCTGACCTGCGTGTCCGATGTGGAAGAGAACGGCGCTGGGGGACATGCTGAAGTTAGAGATGTTGGCCCCCAGCTTGATCCACTACACAGATACAAAACGAGAGAGAGAGAGAGAGAGAGAGAGAGAGAGAGAGAGAGAGAGAGAGAGAGAGAGAGAGAGAGAGAGAGAGAGAGAGAGAGAGAGAGAGAGAGAGAGAGAGAGAGAGAGAGAGAGAGAGAGAGAGAGAGAGAGAGAGAGAGAGAGAGAGAGAGAGTGGGAGACAAAAGCAGAATGTTGTTTTCAGACTGACGCACCGTAACAAAGGCATACTAAAAAAGAATACGCATTGTTGGAGTGCACTGCACTCAGGCGTTCATTCACCACTCCACCCATTGACGTCTGCTGTTGTGAATCAGCAGGAGTCAATGAGGACCACTTGTTGATGAACGATGACCGCCGTCTTTGCGGCTTTGTTCAAGAGCTTTTCTTGGAACAAGAGCACACCATCAAGGAAAACCAACGAGCCAACATTGACATTTCCCAGAGAAAAAGTGGACAGACAAATAATAATAATAATTTTAAAAAAAAAGGAATCCTACAAGAATATAGGGCAAAAGAAACCACGAATGTGCAACCATTTCAAAATAAATCAGTTTACAGAGCAAGTGGAAGGGAAGGACTCACCAGGATGAGCAGCAGGAGGAAGGGGGAGAGGATGAGGGCCGTGAAGGCGTTGGAGACCACAGTGGGGGGCTTCTTCTCCGGCTCCCTGAACAGGTGCTGCACATGGAAGGGTGGGGGGGGGGGACAGGAGGTCAAACATACGCTAGGGCTGCTCGATTATGGAATCATAAAAAGAAAAGAAAAGTCCGAAAAAATCATAATCACGATTATTTTGGTCAATATTGAAATCTCGATTATTCAAACGATTATTTTTGAGTTTGAAAACATGATGCATTTATTCATAATTTCTCTCCAAAAAAACACTTTGTAAATGAGAACTTTGAAATTTCCCCTTAAAAATATACACAGAATGGTCAAATAGAAAATAAAGTCCAGATATGCAATTTCTATTAAAAAAAAAATATATATATATATATATATATATCTATATATTTTTTTTTTAATCGTTTCAACTCGATTATATTAGTTTGGTGATCGTTTCACTCTGAAATCGCGATCAAAATCCGATTAATCGCCCAGCCCTAACATACGCCGAGGCCTGGAAGCTTCCCCGTCGTTACGAACAAACAAGCGAATCAGACGGGAGCGGCGCCCTGACGGCGTGGTACCTGGATCTCTGGCTTGGGGACGTAGAGCGTCTTGGGCTGGATGACGGCCGGGGCCTCCTCGTCCAGGAACTTCAGAACGACGTCCGCCTGGTGGGGAGGACAGAGGGTCAGCGTTAACCAGCGTGTCAACGCTTCACAAGCGTAGGGTTAGTAGTGGTGAGAGTCGCTGGTGGTGGTGAAACATCATTGGATGCAAAGCGGGTCCGACTCCCACCGACGGACCTGAGCTCGACGGGGGGGGGTCACCGTGGCAACCTCAAAACGAACCCAGACACCCCGAGACGTCACGAGCGCTCACCACGTTCCACAGGATGGGGTTCTCCAGGGTGGCGTCGCCCACCATGAGGTGCAGGGAGTAGGTCCCCGACATGGAGTCAAACTCGGACTTGCGCTCCGCCATGTCCAACTCAAACTTGTAGAGGTTCTTGCTGTCGGGCTCCGCCACGAACACGACCTCCTGGCCCGTCTTCTGGTTCAGCAGTCGCACAAAAGTCTGGAAAATAAAAATTTAAGAAAGACCAAAAAACGTCAGCTTCGAAAACACACACAAGTGTACTTTTTTTTTTTTAAGCAAAGTGATGCTCGGTCTTGTGCCCGTGGTTCAGGAAGAACTTAAAGCGTAGACAGCCCCACGCGTAGACCCGAACACGGACCTGGTGAGGGGTGAGCTCCACCCCCGTGTTCACGTCCACCAGCTGGAAGGCCATGGCGAAGTTCTGGTGGCTGTCGGCCGTGAAGGAGTCCTTGGACTTAGCGGGGAACTCCACCCTGGATGATGAGAGTGCAAAAGAGGAGATCGATTAAACCTAATCGGTGAATCCCTCCAAACTATTTACGGCCTAAGACTTCATTCCAAACCATTGTATTTCATACAACAACGTACTTGGTCAGGCAGATTGTATTTGTTAAGCTTATTCACTTATTATTAATTCCTCACACTCGTTAGCCTTTTGTCATGACTAGTTTTCACCTGCTGGTCTTTGTGCCGATGCTCTGGTCCTTATCCACAATGGACAGGTCCATGTTTGTAATGGCCACCTCAGTGGACACCTTCACTTTAAGCTGCAGGGGAGAACAGTTCAGGAGGGACGTGAGAAATACATTCGTTCACGACAGTGAAGTAAAAACAAGACGTTTCATTAGTGTAGTGTGGACCGAACCTAAATGGCTGGCAAAGTGAATGGGCTAGACCTAAAGCAACCCCCGCCACAATCACCACCATCCGCAAAATGAAGTTCGAAGTGAACGTGACATTTCCCAGCTAACGACCACGATGACCAAACTGAGCTCCCCTTTCACCTGGGACTCAAACAGTCAAATGCTCATTTGCATTCATAACTTTAACCAACCTGCCTCAGTACCGACAACATATCGACATCACGGTTTATGAGAAAAATATTTTTATCACACTAGTTAACCTTCTTATAAATTATTTTATTTTTTCAACCTTACATAACCAGAAAGAGTGAGGCATTGAAAATATTATAGCCTGTATATTTTTTGCCCGTATTTCTGACCTTTAGTCATTTCATATTTTTATTTCTTAAATGCCTACCAGGCAGATCACTCCCGATAATTTTAATTTTCAGAATGAGCACCTGATCAATTAAACACTTTGAGGACGCACCTGAAATATTATTTTTTTTATTGTGCAATTGTTTTTCTGAAATGGTGCAAACATGCAACATCATTAAATAGGTATGCCGGTAGGAATTAAATTAACAACTATGCAGCCTGTGTCCAACACACCCAAGGTTTGTCAACTTGTTCAGCTGCTTTGATCCTCTGTCGGTCATACATAGTCTCAGGGCTAAAGCCTTGGGGCACAAGACAAAGTCAAGCCTCCAAAGTCTCTTATGGTTTTTCATTATGGATTCCGATTCCCAGCAACACATCTTTGACCGGGCCGATATCAAGTCCCATGCCATCGGCCTCTCAAATACTTTGATTGTGTGCAAAAAAACACATTCCTGGGCCTTTACTTTGAAACCTTCTACGGGGTCTGTGTTGTGAGCAGCAAGCCTGTGGATGTGACACACGTCTCAGCTTACCTCGACCTGATTGGCTACCAGTCGGCTGTCTCCGGTCACGGCGACGCTGAACTGGTAGTAGCCGCTGGCCGGCTGGCTGGACATGAAGTTCAGCTCAAACAGACCACTAGGAGGGGAAGGAACAGAGAAACAATGAGGTGGACGTCCTGTAGGGCACAACTCCAGCACTGCCCCTTCAAGAGATTTAAAGTGAGACGGGGAAATAACTGGTGTCCCCAGGGAAACTTTAGGCTCCCATACAAGTTACTCTGTTGGAGAGACGGTGGCCCCTTATACCTTAGGCCCGCTCAGCGATGAGCAGGCTCCTATCAGACTTACTCTCTGAGGGTGAACGGGGTCTGGCTGAGGATGACGCTCTTGGTGACCAGGGCACTGGCGCTCTCCACCAGCACGCTGGCAGAGCCCAGGGGCTCGGACAGGACGTTGGTGACCAGGAGCTGTTGATGAACAACACACACAGACAGGGTCAATGTCAGGGCATGTTCTCTAGAGAGCACGAACCACAGCTCTGTCAAACATACTTGCATGTGTTGTGCCTTGATGGGGGATCAAGCTACCGACTCACGAGCGTCGGTCAGAGCGCACTTTGTGGATATATACTACTGTCTCGGATGCCGCCGTTATGTTGAGATGTGCCATCTCTGATGCCAATAGTATACACCACTAGTAG
The DNA here is from genome assembly GCF_964030765.1 of Micromesistius poutassou. NCBI lineage: Eukaryota > Metazoa > Chordata > Actinopteri > Gadiformes > Gadidae > Micromesistius > Micromesistius poutassou. The sequence continues at coordinate 20,261,561 of NC_140272.1, forward strand.
GCCTACTCTCATACTCTGAAACCCAGTGTGTACTGACATTTTCAGGCTGCATTGAAGCTCTACCGTAACAGAGTTGAAGTCGGACTACAAAAAATTATTTTATAACACGTGTTATAAAATTGGTTTTACCAATTTAACCACTTTGGTGTCCGCCAGCTATGTAACACAATGAATGGACTTTATTTTCCTTGTGCTGTAGTGCAAAGTGAGGTTGAAAATATGTTTTACGGTAGTAAAGCCACATAGTTTAAGAAGTCTCAAAGAGACCAACTGGAAATAGACGAAGCCGGTATGAAATGAAACTGATTCTAAAAAAAGTATAAATGATATCGAATTCTATACAGTTGAAGATACAAGTGTGTTGATTTGTTAAACGTTTGAACAAAGGTTAACGGTTAGAAATTTAGTAGTTATAGTGTCACAAAATGGGAGGACGGCAGAGCCGTCTTCCCATTGACTTCCATTGTAAAAGATTATATTTTAGAAGTAGAATATCTTAAAAAGTTTAAAATATTTTTAAAATAAATCTGAAAGGAAGCACACGATTCCAACCTAATCTGAACATTTTAAAAATTGAGTCTAGGTGAAAAATTGAGGAAGGAGATAGGTTCCAAAGTTTGTAGAGAATAATAAAGAAGAAGAAAAGAAAGAAAGAAAGAAAGAAAGAATAAAACTTTATAGTTGAGCGCTGCATGCAGCACTCACCTAACAGATAAACAACAATATATCTGAATAACTTTCAGATTCTACACTGTCCACTAGTTTTATCAGACAAAGCTGTTGATTTTTATTCATTCTACGTCCATTTTTTATCATCACTTGTAAGTAACTCTGGAGCAAAATGCATCTGCTAACCAGACCAGACGACTAGACAACTAGACGACTAGACGACTAGACGACCAGACGACCGACGACAGTGGGTGGTGGGGGGGGCGTACCAGGTGACCTGGTGTATGACCGTGGGTGGTGGTGGGGGGGCGTACCAGGTGACCTGGTGTATGACAGTGGGTGGTGGGGGGGCGTACCAGGTGACCTGGTGTATGACCGTGGGTGGTGGGGGGGGCGTACCAGGTGACCTGGTGTATGACAGTGGGTGGTGGGGGGGCGTACCAGGTGACCTGGTGTATGACCGTGGGTGGTGGGGGGGGCGTACCAGGTGACCTGGTGTATGACCGTGGGTGGTGGGGGGGGCGTACCAGGTGACCTGGTGTATGACCGTTGGTGGTGGTGGGGGGGCGTACCAGGTGACCTGGTGTATGACCGTTGGTGGTGGTGGGGGGGCGTACCAGGTGACCTGGTATATGACCGTGGGTGGTGGTGGGGGGGCCGTACCTGCAGGGTGGGCTTGCTGTGGGACACGGTCGCCGGGCCCTCGGCTCGGACCACCACCGGCACGTGGAAGCGGTTGCTGGAGAGGGCCACGGCGGCGCCGGCCACGCTGAAGGCCTCCGACATGGAGTCCCAGGACTTCTTACTGAAGATGGAGTTCACCAGCTGGATGACCTGCTCCTGTGCTCAGGGGGGGGGGGGGAGGGAGGTACAGCTCAGTCAGGAGACATTTGGACGACCGTACCATCTGACTCCACACACTGCCACGCTGGCCGGGTGGTTACCTCTTTCAGGGGAGGCTCCACGTCCACGTGGTCAGACAAGGCGTAGGCGGCCACCACAAAGTCGGCCGTGGCCTCCAGCCCCTCCTCGAACTGCAGGTAGAGGCCGCCCAGGTCGTCCAGACGAGCCGTCAGGTCCTTAAGGAGAGGAAGCAAGGAAATGAGTCAAATGGAAGAATAAGGAAGAGTTGGCTTCTGTACACTTGGTAGTGTTTTTACAAAACACTGCAAGTGTTTACTTTACACTATTAATGCTGGGTGGCACGACAGCACCCTGGATTAATTGATGCAGTACTCACTTCGATTTCCTCCACGAATCCACCGAGTTCCGCCTGCTGGGAGAGGCGGGCGGCAGTCTGCAGAGCCAAGGTAATGCTGGGGAATGGAATGATTTGAACAGAATGATTACAAAGCAAGGATAATATTATAGTAGTGAACAGAAGCCAAATGATGGATCCTCGAACCAAAGGGATGAACATGTGGTCAGGATCAGGATTAAATATACAACAACAAATTCTATAACATTCATGTACCACTTGCAATAGTCAAATGAAACCTAGTGGGCAATGGATGGTGATACTCGGGGACATCTAAAGTATTAGTATTTTTATTTAAGAAACATCTTGAATGTAGTTAGTCACCATATTGGTTTGCCCATCATGTGATTCTTATAGCCCATTCCAAACGGCCTTCCAGCCCTAGAAACAGATCACACTATCACTAAGCGTCCCCATAGGGACACAGGCGACCAAAGGGGAGCTTACGCCACAACGTTCTCCTCCTTGTTGAGGCGCGCCCGGAGCGCGGTCACCACCTCCTGGGAGGCCAGCGGGAGGCCCAGCGCGCTCAGGGCGCCCACGGCGTGGTGGATCTGGGCCACGCTGGAGTCCTCGCTCACCGCCGCCAGCAGGATGTCTCTGGTTTCGTTGGACAACGGGATCTGAACGGGGAGCCAAAGCAGCATGTTGGGGAAAACACAGACATAAAAAGACATTTGAGGTGAGGTTTTAAGGATGATAAATCATGCTGACTGAGACACAGACATCCATTCAGATTGTGGGCATACCTTCAAAGACATGTAGGTTCAACGTCAAATTTAAGTTATACCTCACACTGTTGTCAATGGAAACATTACGTTACTGCGATCCAGTAACCGATTGAAGTTGGGTCACATATTTAGACTAATAAGATTCTCACACACACACACACACACACACACACACACACACACACACACACACACACACACACACACACACACACACACACACACACTACCCTGGAATGCAGTTTAAATGTTGAATGAACTGCAAAATAAATATCAAATTGTGTTAAGCAATTTTACCTCACATCCTGCAAGGGCTTGACTGGCCTCTGCAGCGTAGAAGAGAGAGTCCACACTGGTCGGATCGAGCTGGGCCTTCAGGAACTGGCATGCTTCCTGCAAACATTTAAAAAAAAAAAAAACCTTGTATGAGGTTGATGGGGTATAACGTTAGCAAGATCCATCTTTGTAGCAGCGTAAATGTAACTGCTATGGACGGAAAACCACACATTACAGGGTTCAATGATAACCTGGCTTCCGGGATTTATCTGCGAACAACGAGCCATGCGACGCTATGAACAGACATGCACAAACACTCGCTCACATCTTGATCTGCAACGCCCGCTCCGAGCTTGGCCAGACCGACCACCGAGTAGTAGGCGGACTGGAGGTCCGTGAAGTGCTGGCCGAGGAAGGTCTGCAGCCGGGCCACGTCCGACAGGGACAGGTAGTGGGACGGGGTGAGCGCCTGGGCTCCGAGAGCCAGGCTGAAGAGGAACACCCGCAGCAAGCCTGCGGACACAACGAGGCAGGAGAGGGTCGTTATCCGCATGCAAGAGTGCAGGGGGAGAAAAAATAATTCTAATTTTCTTCCGCATCCCTAAGAGCGATTCATTCATTTAGCTCCTTAGCATCGCCCCCGTCCCGCTGTCTGACAATGTACCCCACAGGAGGACTCGGAGAGCCGCGGGGCGGTTCTCTGGTTAAAGCGTACACTTTACGAGTAGATTATACCAAAACACACGGCTCAAGCAACACAAATGTATGGTAGTGGTCAAAAAATAACGAAGGAATTGTCTTACTAGTCTGGGCCATGTCTTGCAGTCTAATGCAGCGTCACCAAAAACCGACAAGAGCTTCCGGTGTTTGAGAATCGTGTCAGTCAAACGCTATGATCCTTTCAAAATAAATGTTCCCGTGTAATATTGAGACAAATGAAGACGCCATGAGTTAAAATAATTACTGAGAAATGACCTCCAGTGTTTGTTAAATGTATTTTACTTAAGATTTGTCTTGCGAGATGATCGATTCATTTGATATGCATTTTTCTCGGATGTTGACCTTTCATACGAGTGCGCCAAGCGCTTCGGTCAGTTAAACCATTACTTTGAAAACCGACCCTGAAGTTAATCATTTACTGTGTAGTCCAATTTCCCCATTTACTTTAAAAATATTTTCTAGTTATTGTTCCCATGTTGAGGTTAATGCACATTAAAATACAATTTTATTTTAACAAATATATAAATCGGTCTGCTTTATTGCATCTCCTCTGCAAAATATTGTAGACGCTAACTTGCATCGATGTGGAAGCGCAGCATTGGCCAGCTGCTCTACCGGAATCAAACAGTCTGCGCAAAGCACTTTGCCATGGACACCAAAAAACACGAATGACAGAAATGTAAATATACATGCGTTTATTTTTTCATGTCTCCATACATACATCTACCAATCGGGACACTTCATTGTTTCTTATTCTACAATACTTTTAGTTTTTTTTTTTTTTACATTGGGTAATGTACATAACCTGAGCGTACTTTCAAACGCTATTAAAACACTATGCTTCGTACTCATCAGGTGACTAATGACAAATCGCATCCCCCCTTGCTTAAAATAATCTTTTGATCAATCATTTACATTCATTATTGCTTTTCCCCAAACAGATTTCAAGTGCAAAAATGTCTTAACAGAAACGGATTTGCATATTGTTTCACAAAACCACCTCCAGAAAGGGTATTTTGAACCAGAATGACTCATTGTAAAGTCCTTCCACACGCGTTTACTATCCCAGCTAAATGACTGGTATAATCCAGTCTATTACATTAGTACACTAGTATTACACTATTCAAACCATTTCAAACCATTGCTTTGTCGGAATAATCCAAAATCTGAATCAATTAGGAAGATGGTGACCGTGTCTTGGCATGAGGAGGAATGAAAAGAGTTTGAAGGAGAGAGAGACTATAGAGAGAGAGAGAGAGAGAGAGAGAGCGAGAGAGCGAGACTAGAGAGAGAGCGACTAGCGCGAGAGAGAGACTAGAGCGAGAGAGCGAGGCATTTAGGACAGGATGAGGGCGCGGTTCGGGGTTCGTGATCGGAGCGACCGCAGGTAGCGTCTGGCTTTCTCGGTCATCAGGAGCTGGTCTTTGGTTCTTCCACATACGACCATCTCCCACTCTTTTGACATCTACAACGGAAATCATTTGTGTTAATAATAACCAAGTTACAATGTGAGGCTCAATAAGCTCTATTTTCAAGCGACCTGAATAATGTATTTAGACGCATGCTGTCAGAGCATTTCGCTCAGGGACAGCTGGTAGCAGGGCATTGGGGTTCCAACTCCGTACCTTTGGGATGGGACTTTAGCCCCCTAAGCCCAGTCGATCCTAGTGTCCCTCTCCCTGCAGGTTAGTCAGGCTACAGTGATGAGAGTGAAGCCCCCTAAGCCCAGTCTACCCTAGCTTCCCTCTCCCTGCAGGTTAGTCAGGCTGCAGTCTCACCGGCGTCAGCGGCAGAGCGCAGGGCTGGGCCGTGCACTCGCTGGGCTCCATGAGGAAGCCTTGGTCCAACACGTTCTCTTCCCTCTTGACGCAAAACGAAGACGACAGGTCGAGGGTCATGGAGAGAGACGTCTCCACCTGAGGACCAAGAACAAAAAAAATAGATGTTGAGAAGTATGTTTTTTGGTTGCCAGTAATAACATTACATTACACACATTGAGAGGCACCCCCTACCTGTGTGGAGCGTTTTGGTTCAGGCTTATTAGGTTTGAGTTTGGTGGCTAGGGTCTTCCGACAGTCGATTACGTCTAGCGCCAGAGACTTGCGCACTTTCTTCATAGGAGGTCGATGCTGGAAAGAGGACAAACACATTTAAACTCTAACTTGTACAATGGATTTTGAAATTATATGTATGTATATATATATATATATATATATATATATATATATATATATATATATATATATATATATATATATATATATATATATATATATATATATATATTCATCAGATGCTTTAGTTCAAAGCATCTGTGACACAAGTGAGGTTTAACACAAAGCATAAAACCATTCCCAAAGGACTGAATCGAGTTAAGAGTTGCCTCAGGGGTCACCCAGGTAATAATTCTAGCTGCAGGGCATTTTCTCGTTTGTCATTCTGAATCAATGCCTCTGCAAAAGGCAATATTAAAATAGAATGGTCAATGAACAAAATAAGGACTTGATGCATCTTTGAAGGACTTGTCTTGGATGAAAATAACCGTTGCAAGTGCATTTGACACCAAGGTAAATGCTATATCTCAATAGAGGATAAACTTGGGGTTGGGTCCAACTAGAACTGGATAACACAGACATTTCCGACCAGTCTTCTGTGAAAAATTATCTTATGAAATAAAAAGCTGGCAATATTAACACCAGCAACAGAATAATAGTTTATGTTGCTGGTATTAATGTACCATATAGTGTATTTACAAGTTCGGGAATTGAACACATTTGTGTTAGAGAGTGAAGAGACAGAGCATCCAGACAGAGTAGTGACCAATCAAAATGTAACGTCACTTGCTAAACACATCACAGCCAGGACACCAAATATCCAATAAGTCAATAAATCATTGTATATTTCCTCGTGTCAGCCAGTGAGCAGAGGCCATCAGGACCCACCAGGGATTTGCGGCGAGGCTCAGGTGTACTCTGGATTGTCACCAGTTCAATCCCAGCCTCCCGGAGCATGACCTCGTTCAGGTCGTCTTCCAGGTTGGGAGTCTGAGGCTGAGGAGGTACAGAGGGGGAGAGGAGGTGTTTCAGACACACGGAGGAGTTGTGAAGTTCAAACCTCGTTGTTGCTACACTCACAGAGGAACTCACCAGAGGCTGCAGTGGGCCGTATTTCTCCATGGCATTTTTGAACGGCGTCGGAGTCCGTGGGGTAGTGCACAGTTCTGACTTGTGATTGGGCGTAATAAACCTACAGGAACATTTTAAGAATGAAAAAAAAGGTATCACAAAGTCGTCTTACTAAGAGATGTTTTTATCTAAAGGGACTTAAGTGAAACGGAGCAGGGAAGGGATAGACATCTAAGGACTCCTACAGGTAGTAAGCAGACATCGAGGAGACACCCTCTCCTCTGGACTATCCAGTCCCACACTGTAAGGACCAGTAGCTTGAGGACCAACATGTACAGTTACCAGTAGAATACATCGAGAGCTCATGGCGACCACGTACACAGAGTTCTCCTTCTGGATGAGGGGCGTCTTGTCGCGCTGTAGTGGGGTGGTGACGGTGGCCTTCTGACTGCATACCGGTGTGGAGGTCAGGGACGGATTCTCCAGGTCGTGGGAGTCCTGCTTGGTCCACATGTTCAGGAACTGAAAGACAATACCTTTTTGTTATCTGCATCCAGACTGCATCTAGACAGTAGTGACAAGAACAGGAAAAATGTAATGCCACTTGCTCGATAAAATATGGTAAGCAAAAAACAAAATGATATGGTGAACATTAATTTGTGTACACAAAAAGAATCAAGTTTTGATACGGGTGTTAACTCGTACCTGCGAGGGAGAGAAGGACAGGATCTTGACGGGCGTGCTCTTGGGGGTCATGGAGTTGCCGTCTCCGGGGGACAGGGCGATGCGGCGGCGGCTGCGTCGGTGGAGTATGGAGGGCGGCGTGATGCCCCCGGGCGAAATGGGGATGAGCTCGCCTTTGTTGCCCTTGCTGAGCTCCTGCAGAGCGCTGCCTTCCAGGCGGAACTGGTGGCGCTCGGGGCTCTGGCTGTCCTCAGCCAGGTCAAACGCCGAAAGGTTGCACCAACCATCGATGTCCTGGTGCAACAGACAAGGACGGTTCTTAAGCACCAGACTTAAGAAGAAGCATTATGGTTTACTGTTTAGGTGTTTGCCTCACAACAGAACGTCTCTGGGACGGTTCAAACCCCAACGTCCATAATCTACCAGCATCTCAAGCCACTTTGGAGAAGCGTCAGCTTAATGCTTAAATCGTAGTAGATGGCCCATTGAATTGAACATCTACGTTATCAAAAAAGCAACGATTTTATAAGGGGAAAAACAGGACCCACCCCATCTACCATGTCCATCACTTCTTTTAACACAGGGCCAGTGGGGGAGAGGAAGCCAGAGCTGTCCACCACCCAGCTGGTTTCTGCTGAGGCGTCAGGCTCCGTCTTGGGGCTCAACGTCTCCTTGGAAGACGGAGGATCCACAGAAGGAGCGGCTATTCTTTGAGCACACTTTCGGTCAGTTGGAGTCATCATTTCCTGCAAAAACAGAACAGAAAATCTATAAGGAAAGAAAGACGGTGGCAACTGCTGTAGTTGTGCAAGCTTCCCTGAATAAATAAGAATTGCCTTTATCAATTTGTATGGGTTTTTTGTGCCTTTATGGACAGGGATGAGAGACAGTAAACAGAGGTAGAAGAAGAGAAAAGAATGATATTTCACATGGGACCGCATGCTGGAATAAAATCTGGTCTCTACAAGGGGTAGCGACCCCCCTATATGATTGGAACACTAACATGACTAACAACATCACCATGCTGCAACGTGACTGACGATCCTAATGGAACTTTACTAATACTTCCAACTATAGGCTTCCCTTTTATTTCCCCACCCTCTTTAGACACAGCTTATCTGCCCCTTACCTTCTGTTCCAGCTCCTTGTCCACTGCACCTTCACAGCAAACGACCATCTGTGAAACCAGGTACGAATTCAGCTACGCCTTTCATGAAAGTCATTTTACAAAACTACCAACTAAAAGCTACCAGGCACCAAAAGAACCGCTGCTATTTCACTGAGAGTTAATCACCTGCGAGTCTTTATCAGCACCAGCCAACAGCTCCTCGTACTCGTTTGGCTTGAAGACCGCCCCAGCAAAGAAGCCCATCTCCAGCTTTCTTTTAATGGTGGAGTTCCAGTGATTCTTTACGGCATTGTCCGTCCTGTTTGTAAAAACAAATGTACAAATTAATGAAATACATACAACACAGAGGGCATAAACGGTATGCAATTAGAGTGATGAAACTATAAAACAATACTACAATATCAGAAGTCCTTTGAGAAGCCTTTAGTCTTATAGTGAATACGGGTAGGGCTTAGGTAATGCATCTGGAGGGCAGGAAATGATTCATGGTGTTGAATCCCAGATTTAAGTTAGTGGGTTTGGATCTCCAGAATCTGCAGCCAATCAGCAAGCGTCCTTGAGCGAAATGTCTACTGGCTACCCCTACCTGCTCATCAACAACATCTGAAGTCACTTCGAATAAACGCATCTGCTTAATACCGAAATGTATTGTAAATATAATATCTCACGATAACACTTTTGATTCACTCAAAGCGTAGCTACCTTCCAGGAAGAAGTTTGGCGATCTCCGCCCAGCGGTTTCCGAGCACACAGTGGGCCTTGTAGATGATCAGGTCCTCCTCGGCCATCCAGGACGACTTCTTCACGTCGGGGTTCAGGTGGTTGTGCCAGCGCTCGCGACACTGCTTCCCCAGGCGACCTTTTAGCTGCTTGGCAACCAACGCCCACTGCTTGTTCCCATACTGGTTGACCAGCTCTATGACCTAAAGCAGGACAAAAGAGAGACAGAGAGACAGAGACCCACACAGACACAGAACAGATGAATATTGATTCAGACATAAGCCAGCAGATGATTCTAACAACCACAGTAGTGTATTCCACATTATTCATATAAAGCTATTGTGACAGTTAATTCTGCTGTCACTGCCAAGATACAAGGAAGACATTTACCTTCTCGTCCTCTTCTTTAGTCCACGGTCCTTTGACTAGATCTGGATCCAAAACCTTGAACCACCGGTGCTGACACTGCTGTTCAGTGTGATTCTGAAGAATTTAAGCATTCGTCCAAATGTTAGAAGGAGTATGGACGAAAGATACAATAAAGAAGAAGAATTGCAATATAGATAGAGGCCTCGTGAGTTTTCCATATCAGAATTCAAATCCAAGTCAGTTCAACACATGAACACGGACAATATTAACTTGGTATATTGATCTGCATGCCTCAAAAGCACTGAACAACTCACCAGTATAAAGCTTGAAATATATTTCCAATCAGCAGGTCCCACTTTCTGAACCAGCGCCTTAAGGTTGTCATCCTATATGAATCAAGCACGAGTTATTTATTCTATACATTCTTACTTATTTATTTTCGAGGAAAGAAAACAGCTCGTCTAATGAGACGCGTTGAAAGCCTGCTCACCTCTTCCTGCGTCCATTTAACCTTTACTTTTCCACAATCCTTCGCTTCTGCCACGTCGGAGTCCGTGTCCTGACACATGGCTTCTTCGCCATCTTCGCTGTGAAGGTTTAATACGTGATTAAAATACGCGAACAGCGCGCCTACCTACCCACCCCCACCACCGCAGCCGGGTCGGCTGGATCGCCCAGTGTGTCTCCCAATGGCTGACTGCAGCCTCTAGGCCTTAAGGCGTCGAGACTTCACACAACGCTCACATAATGAGGAACTTTCTCAATTTCGATCAAAGTGCGTAACAAAAAAAACAACAACAACAGCTTCTAGATCATGACTGTCTAAAAGATATTAAGCTCCTCTAACATACAGACGTTTAACAGAAAAAAAAATAAAAAATAAACACTGGTTGCTAACATCCTGAAACCTCATGTAGTGAAAAGGGCGGCAGAGAGAACCGACCACTAGAAAAGGAATCCGATTCACAACTCGATCAATCGATCCTCCTCCACCGACCGATCACCTTTTTAAGCGACACTCTGGGCGCAGACGTGGATGCAATTAAACAGATATCCAGCTGATGTGCAAATGTGTGTCTTACCCTCTGGACCACCAGGACATCTCCCAGACTACACTCTGTTTACAATCCGAATTAAGTTACTATATCCTCGCTCTTGCACGTGCATGTGCAGGTAAGGGTAATAGATGATAATAATAATAATAGATAAGTGAACTCCAGATCGCTTGTTAGGGAGGTGCGTGTGTCCGCGCTCCGGTGTCGAGCCGCTCTCCGTTGTGTTGTGGGTCAGCTGGAGCAGCTTGTTGTCCCCGCTCGAGGGTTCTTATCGCGCGCCCTTATTTTGTCCTGGATACCGGGATGTGACGTACGTGCGCAACGCGTGGTGCGCACTGCGCAGAGTGCAGTGCCGTTCCTCCCCAACCGCCTACAAAATGTCCCTCAGCGTTCCGCTACGACGTCGTCGTCGTCCGAAAATGTTAATACTTAATATTATAAACTCCTTAATAAAAAATATACCTTTCTTGAAAATGGATGTTGTACTTACACGTTGTATGTCCCATCTGAGGAAGAATCGTGGGCACCGGTGTTTTTTTGTTTTTTTAATGGGCTAAAATTATCACGATTATTACGAAAAGGATCACGAAATTATTATTAAATTATTTAATTATCACGATCGAAATTAGCTGATTTCTATCGGTGGCTTTATAGCCTAGGCTGCCTTTTTTCATACATACATACATAGGCCTACATACATACACACACACACATATATATATATATATATATATATATATATATATATATATATATATATATATATATATATATATATATATATATTATAAATGGTATTCCATTTATCGAACAGAAATATAGCAAACACGAACTGTGGAGAAATGTTCAGTATCGGACGGCTCAGATGCCAGGTGACTTAATTAGAAAGTCGTTCGGATGGTTTAAAACACCTGGTTTTCTGATTGCCACTCACCGGATGAGAGGAAACATGGAGGCTGAAGGTTTACGTACGGGTAAATAAACAACAAGTTGTATTCTCTTTCTGATCGAAATCCCAAAAAAGTTCAATGCAGTGATGTTTTTTGTTTGTTACTTTACGCCTAGACACGAGAAGCTTTGATGGTTCCTCACCGTCAGAGCTAGACAGGGCATTCTTTTGGGAGCGGAATCAACAGTCTACTTTGTCACTTGACCATCTGTCTGGATCACGAATGTCAAACGGCACGGCAAATGCATCCTCAGCGGAGAGGCTGCACACCCTAACCTCCCCCTGTGAAGTACACGTATCGTCGCCCTGTCACGATGAACTGAACGCCTTAGCCACGCGAGGTCCCCAGTCCCAGTCGCCTGTGTTTCTGGATGGAAAGGTCTCGACCCCCAACGAGATGCACCAGAAGCCCAGGGTGGTGGTGTCTTTTGAGCAGTCCCTTATTGACGTTTCAGCGTCCCAACTTCCATGGGACCTTTCGCTCATCAAGCCAGACAGCGGGCCCCACCCCTACGTTGAGTCCACAACACTGGAGGCCGCATTGAGTCCACCCCTTCGCTCAGCAACTTCATCACTAGTGGAGATCGCCTCTCCAATATGGCTGGACGCGCCGCCCAGACGGGCTTAGTCTATTTATTCATGTTTTAAAAAATTGACATTTCAATAAAGTTTTTTTTAATCAAATGTATTTATTTATAATTATTTACAGTACAAAAGGTCCATCAAATCAGCACACCATTTGGATTATGTTTCCACAAAATGCTGACTTATTTTTATGCCAGCCTTCTCTGCCAACATCCACGTGTTGGGTCCACATGTATTGTGTTACGCACCGGACATCTTTTGTTGCCTTAGACATTGTCAAAGTGCATTAAACCACCATGAGTGTTGCTTTAATTAGTATGTTGGTGATATGAACTTTATAAAATGTAACCGCTATAAAGTCTCCCATGAAAAGCTATGAATATAAAGTATTCTGAATCTAATCAGAAGGTGGAGAACGGTGCCTCGGTGCTCTCGTGTTCCTGTGGAAGGGACCACAGTGGATCAGTGTTTTGACATTGCACAACTTCATACAGATTAATTTTACCAGTTGTGTATAGACCAACCCACCTGATTTAATTTTTTGAAGGCAACCACCTGGAAGAAAATGTGTTCCAGAATGTGTTTGGCGTCTCTCTGGTCTTTATCCAACTTTCCCGTCACCCCTAAAATCTCCCCGCATTTGCGCACGTAGAACTCAAGATCGTCATCCGAGGTACCTGAGGAAAGTACACAATCATTTATGGACGCCCATCTAGTGCCACCGCCTGGCCGGCAAAATAAGACGAGATTCCTGAAAACTCACATTTATTGGAGAGCTGTGCCAGGCGCACCATCTCTGAGGAGAAGGCCTCGTCCAGGTCAAACAGGTCCAACATGGGGGGGGGCAAGTCCCTGAACGCAGGCGGGAAGACCTAGAGTGGACAGCAACCATATTCATGTATACACTAATTAGTGGACAACGAGCAGTTATCAGTAGTGACAATAAAATGATTTCCAGGCATTGTCAAAAATGCAGATGAAACAAGTAACAGCTAAAATGAAAAGAGGAATACAAATAGGACAATCCCCCCTACCCAGAGATCTGAGAGACATTTACATTGAATTCTAATTTCATCCCCCCTACCTAGAGCTCTGGGTAGGAGGGATGAAACTAGAATGTAAAATGTCTCTCACGTCTACAAAAGCCGCTGCTGTATATAAGACAATGAGAAACAAGAAAACGCTGTTGCAGGTATTGCTCATGTGACCCACGGCAACGTGTTTGAAATACTAATGAATTGATGGAAGGACTGAGTCACGGCGGAGAGGAGCTCACTGCAGGTTGAAGCGGAGGCAGCGGCGTCTCAAACTGCGGCGTGATCAACTGCAGGGGCTCATGCTTCACATTGAGTTGCTGGTAAGCGCTGCAAAAAAGATAGAAAACGATGGCCTGTTATTTGACAGAAAGGGTCCGTGGTTACAGACGTCGCTCTTGGCATTGGGGTAGGTACCTGATCACTTGAGGCAAGGTGTTTGTGGACAGTTTGAACATTGACATATCGAAGAGGGAGGTGAAGTCCCTGGGGTTCTCCTCTCCCTCCTGCAAGCACACCCGGAGTCGGTCGGACAGGCGCCCTGTGTCTGGTAGCATGGTGTAATCTGTGATCTACGCAAGGGATAGACAGTCCTTTATTAATCCCCCTTAGGAGAAATTCACAAGTGACCAGCAGTCCAGTGGGAAAAGAGTGCGAAACAAGAGTGTATATATACAAATAAAGTTTACCAATTTGAAATAAAATATAATAAAAACTATTGGAATAAAGATAAACATACTATATACATGTAACTGTCCGTTTGTAGGTGACTTGTGCATTCTTTTTAGGGGACAAGAGTACCACATGGGTGAGAGGTTATAGTCTGTGGTTATAGTGTTCAGAATCAGGTCTCCTTACCTCTGGGTCATCGGCATCAATCTGATTTAGTTGGATGTGGTCGGTGGTCAGCCACTGAAGCACCACGTCCTGATGGGGTGAAGGAACACGGTCAGGTCACAACTCATCAACCGGCTCTCTCCACAAACATCCAAACCAAAATTGAAATGCCGCGTGATTTTGAATTGAACTAAAACGCACTAACCAATATTTTATTGTTCTCCTCTTTGTCAAGGTACTGGTCACTAAACATGTGGCAGGAGCCCAGGACGGCAAGCTTCCCCGTCTCCTTCGATGAGAAGACACGAGCCAGCAGTCAGATACGGGCTGTCACACGTGGACGTACGCACACACCTCACCTGCTGTTTATCCAAAGACGTGTGGAAGAGCTGCAGCGAGCGCTCACCTTGGCCTGGTAGAAGGCTAGGATAGGCCGGTTCAGGGGGAAGCAGACAGAGCCGGTGGAGAGAACAGCTACGGCGGGCTTCATCACGCTGAGCGTAGCCCCGTACGGGTACACGAAGGTCAGGGCCCTGCCCAGCGCACACAACACAGAGACAGCAGTGTTTCCTCAGAGTGCAGGAACAGCTTCAACAAAGGACTAGATAAGAGATTAGATGAGGTTAGGGTACTTTAGTCATCCCCCCAGGGGAAATTGCGACAGTTCAAAAACTAATATAATACAAATATCAATTTACAAAGTAAGTGCAATTCTATTTACAAAGAAAAAGTTTCATATATGTATATATACTGTACATAACAAGACACACAAAAGGCTCAACAGGTACCTGAATAAGGAACCTACATCACACAAGAGGTAGGTACCTGAATAAGGAACCTACATCACACAAGAGGTCAACGGGGGAAAGAGGGACGAGAGCAGAGGACTCACTGAGCGTTGTTCCTGGTGCCGTCGTCTTCGGTGGTACCCGGCACCGCTTTACCTGCAGCACGACTGATTTCTCTACAGTAGGAGGGGACGGGAGGGGAGTGTGAACCGCTGGCTAAAGCCATGAGGATAAAGCTGTGTCACAGAGCGAGTAATGTAAGTGTCATAAGCTTAACGTAAGCACCGTCTTAACACACCTGTTTAGTACGCCGTTGGATACAAGGGCCTCCTTAGGATGGAAGTATTTGTAATAAACATTCCTCACCACGGCATCTGTCATTTTGAGGGAGGAACATAAACCTTATCAAGCCTGCACGTTGCAGTTATATGTATATACAGTACGTTATTGAGTATACACACACACACAGTACCGTTATTGACCATGATTCCGAATTCCTCCAGGAGAAAGTTGATGTTGGTGTCGTACTTGGTCTCTCCTCCCTCACCGAGCATCACCAGGATGTTCCCTCCCTCGTCTAGGTACTGCTTCAGCACCTCCATCTTTAACACAATGGCAAAAAACACAGCGTCAAACACAGCGTCAAATCCCCTAAAGACTAAACCACATCTGAATAATTAACACCCCTCTTCAATGCCAGGTTGCCAACACATTTAGGTTGTTTATATCGTGTGGTAGACTCTAGACAACAGAGTGTGGAGCTCATAGCGTAGAAGCATAGCGTACTATACTGAATGAATGGTGAATGGCAACAGCGGTAAGGATAATGTGATTATGTTGTTTATTTTACCTCCGATGCGGTGAACTTCTCTCTCGGCCCAGCAGTGATCCACAACTTGACGCCCTTCAGCTTTTCCGCGGACAGCTCCTCTTTAATACTTTAGGAAACAATTAATTAATCATAAACAGCCCCATTTTAGTTGTGCTATGATGAACCAAGGGAGTAGCGTCAAAGTTGCAAAATATGCTGTTCGTTCATCACCAGTGTGTTTTCTCTCGATCACGATACAACTTACCTCTGTATCTTCCACTGAGCCCTGAGTCTCTTCTGCAGGGCCTTGTAGCCGCTGCTGGCCGTGAACAGCTCCTTCTTGGAGGCGTTCAGCGCCACCGCGCTGCGCGGCTCCGCGTCCATAGCGCCGCGGCTAGCAGCGCCGCTAGCCCCGTAGCCTCACCTCAACCTCCGTGGACACCCGACGACTAGTTACTACTTTATATGATTACGCCCCAAAAAAACAACCCAAAAAAGTGTTTTTCGAAATGTGTTCCTTTAGTGTTGAACGATTGTTGCTTCCTCCTCCTCCCATCAGAAGTTGATGTTTGTTCGCTAGCTGCTGCTGGACCCAAGCTGGTCCCGCTGATGCATTGTGGGAGGAGACGGTAACCATAGGCGCAGACCTCATAGCAACCGCGGACCAATAGGAAGAGCCGCTTCACCCGGCCCAGTGATTGGGCTAAGGAAGTCATGGCGTTATAATTAAGGCTATTAATGCTAAAATAAAAGCGGTAATGGGGACGGGGGCGGGGCGGAATAATTTTATATATAGTAAATTGGAAGGCAACCAGAGGGGCGACAAATTAACTTTCTCCTGCTTTGCAAAAGTGAAGACTCATCATACTTAAGTTTCATGGAGCAGACAAAAATAAAGCCATCGCCTTTTTCCTTTTGTACTTTTATTTAAAACAAAAAAACAAACAGCTAGGACATAGGAAATAACCTGAAATTGACTGCTGAGTGTAATTCGAGCCATTGGGAAATAGGACAGTTCTCAAAATGCGCTTTTAAAACGGCAACGCCAAAACATGCAATAGTGTACGTTTCAGTTTTATACGTCACCATTTAAACATTACACATACAAACCTATCAAAAAATCATCACCTTCCCAGTTCAATCCATTAGTTTTTAAAATATATATTTCCAAAAAAAAAAAAAAAAAATCTTGATTGGGACATTTCAAGTGATTCCATTTGACCAAGCTCCTGAATCACCCATTTACAAGATTATTTTACAGATGATAAACAAGAATTCCAAGAACACCATTATTGCAGAACCAAAAAAAAACAAAATAACAAAACCCCTTAAACTTAGGAAATGCGTTTACGGAATCCATAAGCTTATCAAGACACAGATCTGCATTCATCCCGAGTTTAGTACAAACCCCTCGCTGTAGAAAACTCAACCAGTGTTAAACGCTGCTAACTAACACATGGATTAGAATACGTCTTGTTGTTCAACAACAATTTTACATTAAGTAGCTAATCTTGTAACGGCGACCTGGACCTGGACCGGGACTTGGATCGAGACTTAGAGCGGGACTTGGATCGAGACTTAGAGCGGGGGGAGGGCGAGCGAGACGGCGAGCGCTTGGCGGGGGACACGGAGGCGGGCCGGTCCCCGTTGGGGGTGGGGGACTTGGAGGGGGACTTGGAGGGGGACTTGGAGGGGGACTTGGAGGGGGACTCGGCGCAGACCTCGTTCACCGGAGACGGGGAGCGGCTCGGGGAGCGGTGGCTCACAGACTTCTCCTTGGACGGGCTGCAGGTCGCCGCGCGCTCCGACTTCGCCTTGGACACGCTCTTGGAGCGGGACTTGCGGGCGTCGGAGCGGGAGCGGGACTTGGAGCGGGACTTGCGGCTCCGGGAGCGGCTCTTGGAGCGGGACTTGCGGCTCTTGGAGCGGGAGCGGGACTTGCGCGCGCGGGTCCTGTCGTGGGAGTTGGAGCGGGACTTCCTCCTGGACCTGGAGCGCGACCTGCGCACCGACCGGGAGTGGGAACGCCGTTTGCTGCGGGATCGGGAACTGCAACAAAAAAAACAAATACATTATTCCATTAGTCTTTTGAAATGGGTTTTTCCCGACATGCATCAAGTCATTTTACAGATTTAATACAATATATATAAAATGTTGGGTGAGTCTAAAATATTGTAGTTCTTACCGGGAGCGGGACCTGGAGCGGCTTCTGGAGCTCCTGCTTCTCCTGCTCCTGCTGCGGGAACGACGTCTGCTGCGAGACCTGGAGGATCAACGGGTCACACACACGACACGAGCGTCAGTGACAGCAATGTACGTCTTATGGAGCTACAGCTCAGCACCAGGTGCTTCATTTGATTAACGATGAAAAGTACACAGAAACAGCAGAGCCAACCCAGTGGACTGTACCGACTGATCATTCATCTGGGAGGAAGCCCACTTGTAAGGTCACCACTGGTAGATTTTGAAATAGCTAATCAACTACAACAAAAAAAAACAGCAACGCTTTTGGCCCGCCTCTAGCAGATACAGCTATGTGATTGGTTAATGTTCGGATCCAGGGGAATCGGGGAGTGAGTATATTCCTCGTTCCCAGAGGGACTCGCTGAGCGAATTCAAATTGTGCTCTTGCTAGAACTCTGGATTTCCCGGGTAGTGTCAGCTCAAGAAAATCTGTCTTGACGTGTCAATGGCAAAGGCTGATGGGAAAAAAAAAAAAACAACAGCATCGTATCGGCCCTAAAAAAACAACATATCTAAAAAAAAACAACCCTGTGCTGGTACAACACGGGCCCTGGTACAACACAGGCCGCGTCACTCCCCCTCCTCTCACCTGGACCTGCTGCCAGAGTAGGAGCGGCGGCGGCGGGGCTTGTCCTCCACCAGGCGGATCTTCCTCCCGTTGATGTCCGTGTTGTCCAGCTTGTCGATGGCCCGCTTCATGTCAGAGCGGGACCGGAACTCGATCACGCCCTCGTTGGTGCGCTCTTTGTGTGCGTCGGCGTAGGTGACCTCACCGGCCTGTCGCATGAAGTCCTGCAGAAACCACACGTCCCAATAAAGGCGTCATGTTAGGGCCTTCTTCTTCTTCATCAAATCCAGTTACAAAAACAGTGTCCGAAAGCCGTGTGAGGTTAACTGAGGTTAACTAACGCTTGGGATTAATTGAAGTACATATTATGTTGCACCAAAACGATGCAGGAAGCAGTCAAAGTGCAGCGGTGAAGGTTGGCGTGTGTGGTCGTAGTTTGGACGCCTGTGCCGATAAACGGGCCAAACGTTCCCCCGGGTCTCACCTTGAGGTCCTGCCAGCTGCAGCGGCTGGACAGGTTCTCCACGATGAGGCGGTACTCGGTGCGAACCGGAGGCCCGTACTTCTCCCTGCCCGTTCCCTGCCGGCTCCCCCTGCTGCTGCTGTAGCCGCTGCCTTCAGAGGGGACAGGGGCCAGAGAGTTACACCTTGCAGTCGCACACTCAACAGGTGAGGATTCAAGGCGGGAAAAGAAAATCAAAATAGAAAAGAAAAAAAAAGGGGGTCTGTGCTGAAAGTACATTTCAAATGTATACCTGATCTAGGGTTTTGGATGTATGATTTAAATGTTATCTCAACTGTTGCATGAAAGATCGTATAAGGGCACATCTATACACAATATGGAGGAGTTTATTTTCCAAATTGGGGGTTAGGGTAGTTGCAGTTTTATTACTCTGCATTTCTGTATTGCTGTTCAGTCAGTTTAAATACTTATAACTTTATATCAAAGGTGGGAGCATGTTCTGAGGCAAATCACCTGTATAAACACTTGTACCTGGGAAAACCATAAAATAACTCAATATAACATTATAATACAAGTTTGACAGACATTTATAATTGCTATATGGCCATGAGTCCACAGTATACATCAAAGTAACAAGTCACTAATCTTTAGAGTATCTAGTCTTAGAATCTTACAGTAAAATATTCTAAGTCTTTACAGGTATCTCTGGCAAATACCTTTTATTTATACTCCAAATTTAACAATAAAATCTAACTGGGTGCTTCACACCTCCCACCAACTAGCTGAGTGACACTTTAAACGTTTTAAGAGCCAGCTAACGTGTAATTAATGCACAGCAAATGGCTCCTAAAATACAAACATGTGTGGGCTTTGACCTCTTCGACATGTCTTGCAACAGTAAAACCAACAGGATTCCTCACCATCAACCTGGTCTATTGGGGAAAAGGATGCCGTCATCATGGCTTCCCCTTAGGTCAGCCAATGGTCAAAGGGCAAAGGTCACACACACATTGTAAGGTGAAAGCCAAGGCCAAACGGGTCAGGCAGTCATCTTAGCCCCCAGTCATCTTTAGCCTCAATGGACTCGGACCAGCCCGCAGTGGACTCTTTCAAATTGAAACATCAAGCACTTTGTTAATGTTGATATAGCTGAATACAAGTACAAAAACGTTCACATGTCTCATTCCTTTGGTTTTAATACATTATAAACTCTAGAGTCTAAAAGTCTTTGTAACACCACACTTTAACTCAAGGTGGCAGCAAACACTGCATAGGACATCCTGAACATCCTGTACTAACCAAAGTTTTGTTTTTTCATCAGGGTTACCGGTGCCTTATGTCAGCTCAACCCGCCCAGCATAGCTACCTTTAAAATCAATGCAGTAGGGGTGTGCCGATCGCATCATTCTGATTACCATTGATGGTCCTGATAAAAACCCTGTGGCATCAGGAACAACAGTCTTTAGAAGGGTTTTAATCGCAAACGTATTTGTCAGCTGTTGGAATGTTTAAACGAAGCCAAAGATATAGCATAAAGCTTTACCTACTAACAATAACCTGTTGGTAATTGAATAAACGGGAATACAACAACAGGTAGGGATATTTTCCTCCTTTTAATGTCAATCCGTCATCCACAATAGCACCTGTGTGATTTATCAACGGGTCACTAGGACCGTAGAGTGTTATTTAAATAACGCCATAGAAATGAAAATGATCAGTTGATCGATCTCCGCCGGTTCTGATCGAGGAAGTCTTTTTGTTAACTAATCACATTTAGATATTTTCAAATTTGAAATGCCCTATGGAGGTTAAGCCACTAGTAGGCTTTTCCATTGCCATGTAGAAAGTTAACAGGCCTACAGCACTACCACGCACTCCTCACCACCTGCTTCGGAACGGTGAGAGGAGCATGTGAACATTGGCGCCTATTTTAGGGAAGGAGGAAGAGTTTGACGCAAAAGTCCTATGGGTTAACGGCTGTTGTGTGATGGTTATTCGATTCCTTTTCATGAGTCTGAAGATGTAAAAATAGTACGAATCGGCACAGCCCTACCGCGCAGATTTACAGCCCCTTCTCCCAGGGAGAGCTTAATATCAGCTATACCAAGTCCATTACTACAAGACCGTTAAGAAGTGTCTCAGAACCAAAATCAAGTTTGTACCTGTTCTCTATACAAGATATAAAAACATACACCACCCTAGATTTTTGCCAGAATAACTGCAGGCCACTACGGGAGCAGATTGCATATAATGGATAATGTACATACTATTTATTTTTTTGTAGTTTTCTAACATATATCTGAACAACATAATACATATTTTAATAATGTGTCAGGGTAGATTATTCTCCCTAAAAAGATGAGACAATATTTTCAGTGACAAGTTTGGGAGGCTTTCCCCTCTCCAAACAATTTAGTTTGAAAAAAAAAAAAAGGCACCTCTCCAAGTCAACTCTGAATTAGTGATTTTAAAGTCAGTTCGCTGAATATATTTATTACACCAACATAGTGGCCTGGAATTACACTGGCAATAGACAGATATGCAGTCCTTCATAAATCAGTATATAGCGGGCTAAAAGTCGACAACACGTGTAGAATAAACTCATCACGGTAAATAAACACTATTCTATCCTAAATGGCAAAAAAAGCGAGGCGCTGTTCGCGTCATCGGACTCACTACTTCTTCCACCACCGCCGCCGCCGCCGCCGCCGCCTCCATCGCGGCCGCCGCCTCCGCCTCCGCCATAGCCGTAGCCGTCCCTCCTCGGCCCGCGGGCGTGCTCGATGATCACCCGCTCCCCGCACAGCTCCTTGCCGTTCAGCTCGTAAACCGCGTCATCGGCATCGCGGTTGTCCTCGAACTCCACGAAACCGTACCTGCAGGGACACATTACGCGTGTGTTCATGGGGGTGCTGCTGACTGACGTCTATATATACACACACACACACACACTCTAGTAGAACTGCATTACCAAGCCCAGTCCAACTCAAACATGCACGATAGTTAAGTTTGTGGAACAGGCATATTAAACCGATATTCCACATAAGACGTCACGTTATCGCATGCATGGCGACTGACTTTTTCTGTTTGACGAAACTACTGATTATTCAACCAGAAGCATCTGGAGGTGCTGGTTGGGTAACATTCACGCTGTGCCATTGACCGTAAGAGAACATTTACACATCGAACTGGACCCTGAACTGTAACCAAAAGTGTGTGGCTACTTGCTTCGTTAAGCTTGTCGGGAGTAAAACAACAAAGTATTGCAACCGGACAAATCAACAAGTTGAAAGCACGATTGCACGCAGATCCGGTTGGTGGAAGCGCTGTAACGTTAGCATGGCCTGTGAACCGAAAGCTTACCCGTTCTTTAGGTCCACTTCCAGTAATTTCCCGTATCCGCTGAAAAACCTCTGGAGGTCTTTCTCCCG
Source organism: Micromesistius poutassou (assembly GCF_964030765.1). Lineage (NCBI taxonomy): Eukaryota > Metazoa > Chordata > Actinopteri > Gadiformes > Gadidae > Micromesistius > Micromesistius poutassou. The sequence continues at coordinate 20,284,007 of NC_140272.1, forward strand.
CACATGGTAGCTGAGCTTGCCGACGTACACACGCGGCATGTCTGGATCGGATGAGTTCTCACCTAGTCTCTCCCCGCAGTATTAGTGAATCACGAAGCGTGCTACCGAAAAAGAAGACCCTAGCCTCGTGCGAGCGGGAACCGAGGAGCGAACCGCAAATGGCTGTTCTTGTTCTCTGGTTGCTGGGCCGCTTGCTTCGTCTACTTCTTGTCTTTATGTCCTCGGCCGCTGCCTGTAGCTGATCGGTGCGTTACTGCCACCGCCTGGACTGGAGTGTAGATGATGATGAGCTTGATTGATTATCTTGGCTTGCAGAATTGGCTTCATGAGCGGAATGTACAGTGTGTTTTGTAGACATGTGGTGGAAAATATTGAGGCAGACCCACTGCCAACATCATTAATTGTTTGGGGAAAAAAAGATAATACGCATAAATATTTTATGAGTTTATTTTATTCACAATTTATTTTTTTCTGGAACTTACATTAAATAATTTAGTTCAGTGCAAAGTGCTGATTAAAAAAAATTACGCTCTCAAAATTAGAAAAGAGCACGTATGCTGGTATGCATCATCTTAGACAAAACAAAACATGACAGACGACACTACACAAGAAACATGGAATGCCACGAATTTCTTCTGCCGATAAAATAATATGACTGAGTCTGTGTTTGAATTGGCTCCCTTGTTCCCTCATTCCCCACACCCTACAAAGTGAACATTACATATTACACTAGTTATGGAACAAGAATATTTCGGAATTCTGATCATAATTATGTGGTGAGCATCCATCAGTACGATGGCATTGGTCGCATAAACGAGCAGCCATGTGTTAGACGTCACAGGGCGAGCGGTAGGAGTAGTTTCAGTGTGTATTCAGGAGAGCACGACGTTGGGGAACCATATTTGTACACTGGTTGCTGAGTACAAAGCATTGCACTACACAGGGCACAAGTGGACCAGTTCGACCGGAGCACATGTCTAGAGTTTGCTCTGGTCCTTGGAGGCGGTTAAACGGATGAGCCCTTCCTGGCAACAGGAGGCCGCCAACACCCCATCTCTTCTCCACAGCCGTCCCTGGACAAGTCCTCGGCTGCCCCCTAGAGGGAATCAGGTAACATGTCCGTTCATAGTGGTTTTCTTTTTTAAATTCATTTGTGCACCATACAGGAAAAACAAAAGTATCATGCATGCAGTGTTGTGCAAGTTCACCCTTCACATGAACTAGTTCAAAGTTCAGTTCATACAAAAGATAATGAATAAATTCACATTCATAGTTTACCAATTCAGTTTTGAACTAGTTCATGTTCAGTTCATTAACAGTTTTTTTAGAAACCGAAGAAAAACTGTGGGAGTGAATATTATGTGCTTATCTTTTAAAATGAATCCTCTCCATTACCAGCTGCCCATCACTACCATCTAAAATTGTTGTGGATATTATTTGTACACCTGTTTCATTCATCACAAAAAGGCAGTAACTCTATTTAATAAACACCTCATCTGGACCTAAGCATCAATTCAGAATGTCACAAAATCTGAACTAGTTCAAGTTCTTTAGTTAAAAATATGTTACGTTCAGTTCAAAGTTCATAGAAAAATGAACTTGTTCAATTAACTAGTTCTTTTGAACTAGTTCATGCACAACACTGCATGCATGTATTCATAAATAGGAGGGCAATGGACCTGAATTGTAACTGTGAAAAAAACGAGAATGTCCGGAGCAACACACTGACCTGCCCACGGACTCTCCACCTCGTACAGCATCCACTCGTCAGCGCGGAAGGTGTTGTGGAACCACATGGCGTGGTCCAAGGAAGCCATCATCTTCACCCTCTTAGCGGGGTAGGACGTCAGCGTGGTGCCCAGGAAGGAGTAGTCGGAAATGTAGGCGGCCACGCACACGTGAAGCTTCATGTTTCCTTCCCCTTTTGAAAAAAAACACAAGATATCTTTATATTATTTCAAGACAAAACAAAGATAACAAGAATTCATCCAATAGTAATATATGTACATATACATATGTGACCAGAGTACACAAAAGGGTAAAAAAAAAAAGTAGCAGACTAAAATAAAATAAATAGAAAAACCAAGAGACAAACTCATAGTGAACTCAGATACGTGTCATTGAGGAATCTTGCTGAAGGATGCCTTCAGGATAGGCTTTGGACATTAGGGATTTAACCCTGTGCCTTTCGGCTTGGGAGTTGAAACACCATAGTCCACTACACACTAACCTAAAAGAAGTGGTTTGGAAGAGCGATAAAGGCGTTTGCTTTTTGCCATACCTATGTGTCCTCGGGCACGGACCCAGAACATTCTCTTGGGTTCCGTGGTGACCTCTCTGGAGAACTGTAACGGGTTGACGGGCCGGACCTCGATGGGTACCTCGTTAGCCAACACCTTGTTGAACCCCTGCTTCACCTTCTGCTCCAGGTCAGGTTTTCTTCTCCATTCAAGTACAAATTAAGTCACATGTCAGATTCCTGGCAATTGGAGGTGTTTCTCCCAGCTTTGGAAAGCACGATATTGAATCGCAACAAAAACATGACATTTACTATAAACATTAATTTTCCTAACTAACAACTTTTTTTCTTTGCAAATCGTGAAGGAGCATGTTGGGGTTAGGGATCCTGCTCAAGGATGCCTACAGAATACAGGTTAAATGAAAATACAAACAAATAAATGATTGACCATATATTAAATGATCATTATCATATTATGAGAAAGATTACGTTGTCTTTGGTTTAGATATGGCCATATCATATCAAGCGGCCATAAGCATTAGCATCTGCTATTGATTATGTATTAATCCACGACAGGAATGGTGGGAAATATGTTAAATGTTTCGAGTATTAAACAGCAGTAAGTTAAAATACGAAAAAGGCAAAAAAAAATATGATAAGATTTGTACATAGTTCCCAGCAGTGTGGCGCTCTGTACCCCAGGACAAAGCGAATGAGGTCCTCCAGCGAGAGCAGGTCCTCTGGCGGTGGGACCGCGGGCATGGAGAACTGGTGCTGCAGGGGGCTGGGCTGGTCCATGTGGAAGGAGGCCTGGAGGACCAGAATGGGGTCCCCGTGCTGGATGGCCTTCACCGAACGCACGCAGAAACTACGGCCGTCCCGTACGCGATCCACCATGTACAACACGGGGATGTCTGGGTCACCTAGGGCCACACACACACACACACACACACACACACACACACACACACACACACACAGCTTAATTACGCTCAGGTAGGTAGAGATACTGTTTATCCATGGTGAACGTAACATAGTATGCCTAGACGTAACCAATGCAGGCACGAGTAATGTAAAGGCCAAAAGTACAGAAAAGAACAGAAGATTTAATATAAAGACTATGTTGTCCTATATTGATTGTAGCAGCAGAACCAATTATAGTTGTTACTGTTCTGTTTGTGTTTATACTTAACAAGCTATATTATGAATGATCCGAAAAGAGGGAGACAGCCTTATTAGTTGTAGTGTCTCTGAAATAAATGTATCTTACCTGCTCGTACGAAGTAGCACTGAAGAGAATGTGCATAGAGATGATCGCCTACAGATTTGGCGGCGGCTACGAGGGCCTGACCGATTATTTGCCCTCCGAATAAACGCCGACTGAGGGGTATCCAGTGGTTCTTTCCTCTGGATAAAAAGGGGAGGTCAGGTGTGTTCTGTAAAGCTAAGTCATTGTCACGCACTTTGAAAATGAATGCATTAAAAACTAAACTGTACAAGGGATCTGACCACTAGGCCAATCTTCAAACATGGTCAAAGTCAGGAGATTGGCTACCTTTGACGTTTAACTGTGCAATGCGTAACGTTGGTTCTACCAGTAAAGACCGACCTGTAAAGACCGTCGTCGATCTCCTCTAACTGTAACACACTGGTGACAAGGACGCTTTTTAGGTCCCGCGAAAGCATAGGTGGAGATTCAGGTAAAGGGTCTCCATCTGCTTTCTCGTCATGCTGCTCACTCATGTTCGTGAGATCGATGGTTTCATGAGCAATGAACTTTGCAGAAGTTTGTTTTTGACGTGCGGACAATTTCTTCTTTTCCTGTAAATCGCTTCCCGAACCAAATGTGCAGCAGGTACGTTGCTGCCACCTATCTACTGTGGAGTCGCATTGCCTCTTAAATTAGCAATAGCGTCTAGCTGCAGACCTCCAGTCTCCAGCAGCTGACGCCCATCTCCATCGCCAGGACCCATGGGGAAAATAACATCTGTTATAACGTGTGTTAAAGTGGAAAACGAATGATCGTGCTTCCTTATCAATTCAATTAATAACGTGTAGATGCCACTATTGTGCATGGTATGGTTATATTGCGCTTATCGTTAATAAATAAGTGTATTATTTGTACCAGTGTCTTTTAAAAAATAGAAGTCCCCCGTCCTTTTCCCACCACAGACAATGGGAACCGCTACGTCCTTGTGGCCCTGGACTATTTGACCAAATTGCCAGAGGTGTGTGTATGCAGTCCCTGCCCAGAGCGGTGTGTGAAATGCTCTGTGGCTTCAGGGCTCCTGAGGAACTAGGCAGTGATCAGGGGCCCGACTTGGAGGCACAGATGTTCCCTGAAGTGTACCGCCGCATGGGGGGTACACCTCGGCATGAACACCACGTGAAACATTCGACAAAGCCGTGAATGACCTGAGAGAAAAGGCAAGGAGGGCCAGACAAATGAGCATCAAACTAGAAGCATGCAAGCATCAAATTGAAACTCTGCATTCAGAAATCTGCAAATCTGTAAATCTCATGCATGCAGAGCAGAATTAGGACGATATCCAATCATTACAAAAATCCAGAACAGAGTGCTAAAATTGCATAACCACCTGAAGGAAAGAGACAGCCACACGCGCCACAACAAGTCCCTCATCCACAGAGAGTTCTGGAGTCCCCTTACCCAACGGGTCCTGGGACACCAGTCCAAACCAAATGGTAAGAAAACTAAAAGTATGACTATGGCATGTTACTATGTCCTTAAACAGTGAATACACAGTTTCAGAATACATGACCACCGTGACCGACCGAAAACAAAGAAAATCCTTGACCAGACACAGCAGAGCCTGGCCATGAAGAGGAGACGCCACAGAGAGAGAGCTGCCTCCCGATACAAGACAGACGCTGGTCTCACTGCGGCCAAAACTACTGGAAACTGGAGCTGCACTTCCAAACCTTCTACCACACAATTGACCTTTTGTGATGAGAGATTGACCTCAAACTCCCTATAAATAGACTGCTCCGACCGGACGTCCACCACTGGCACATCATTGTAAACATAAAATTGCACTTTTTCTGTCTGTTCACAATGATTGCACTATTGCACACATCCTCCACTGTAAATACATGTATCTTTACTTTATTTGGGGATATTATATACTTTTTATACACTCTGAGAGGCCTATTCCATATTTCACTTTTTGTATATTTAGTATTGAATATTCTATTTTGGATATCCTATATATATTTTGTATTTTACTTTTGATATTTTTCTCAATTCATATTTTGGCCAATTTGTTCACCTGCTTGGTAAGGTAACGTTCGTCTCCCATGCCATTAAATCCTTACGAATTAAAACTGAACTGAACTGAATGAAGTGAAGCGAATGGCCTGAGGCTGAAGGTCCGCAGCCAGAGACCCTTCTCGAACCACAGTGGACTTGTGGAAAGACATGCTCGTGAACCTCACTGCGCGCTCCCGATAATAAACTTGTGACGCCTTCATCCGGGACTCTGGTACCAACTCGCTCTCCAAGATGGCGGCGTCAGGTGAGGTTTATGTGGGTGAACGATCTGGGTCGTTTAGGATATTTCAGAGTGTATTATCTCGACCACACGTCGAACGGAGAGCTCACACCATGCCTAACATCTGTTTTAGCAATCGGTGTTATTGTCGTACGAGAACGAACACGCGTTACGCTTGTTGGTCCCGGTAAAGGCGCAGCGGCCGAAAGAGCGGTATGTGCGAGGCAACGACTTGCACGATTTAGCCATCTCTGCGCAGATATCGCGGGAATTCCTTTTATTCCTAGACTATTATAGACGCTTCTGCGGTTGACGCCTCGAATATTTCCAGGGTACTCTTGTTTATTCGGGACTTGGTGTCATGTTGTGAAGTGTCGCCCGCTGCGGACAGAAGCGCCACATTGTGTCTTCGTAGCCTCGGGTTTCGGGCATTTCTTGGAGGAGGGGTCGACTTGAATAATGTGCGCTTCCCACGGAATTCCCCACGTGCGCCACTTAATTCGGCTCCGTCCGCGTTAAGTCGCCGATGGATAAACGCCACACTGGCGCTGCGTGTCGCATTCTAACCCCCCCGGACGGTGGGCTCCAACTTTGATCCGCATGTGTGTGTCTTTAACTTGCATGCTGCTGCTCGCTAGTGGCGCATTCTGGTGCTGGCGCAGCCATGAGCGCTAGGCCCTAAAACCCGACCAGCTAAGCAGGGGGATACTTCCACCGTCAGCAGTCCTCTGCTGACTATGCTCACATAAAGACAATGGCGAGCTACTTGGCTAGCAAGTTAACAGACTGATTGCTTTTTTCCCCCCACATCATACGTGTCGTCTGAATAACATTTCTTGAGCTAAATGAACGATAGCCACTGTAGATGCATGCTGCGATACGGTGCATGACTCAATGCGGTACCGCGGGTGCGATTGAGTGATTAATTGCTTTTCCTTCATCTTTGAGTTTGGGTTGAGCAGTGCTCAAAGTGTAAACAGTAAGTGTGTGTGGGGTATGTGTATGGCTTTTGCGCTTTGTGAAAGAATGCCCTGACTGCCTGGATTTTTGACAATAAAGCTTACTGGGAGCTTTGTCCTTCTGACCTCCCTCCCCAGGACCAAAACAAACCGGTGTCCACCGCCCCCCCCCCCCCCCACCACCACCACAAACTGCGTTTGATTGAATACAGAAACCGAACACACAAGTTTTTCTTTGGAAAAAAAATATGCATGCTAATTATTTCCTTCCTAAGTTCACAGGTATTACTTGTCGTCCATTTTTTTAATAATCAGTTTGCAGCCAACAGAGCGCACACCGGGTTCCGGTTTATTCTGTGTTTTTAGTGACATTCACTGACCACTCCCTTTGTTATGAGCAGGGCATACTTGAAATATGGGTTAGCTGAACACTGTCTTTCTTTCAGACAAGGTAGTACATTCCTTATCTTGGTCGGCACACTGCGTTTCCTCTATCTCACAGGGACAGGTCGTAGTTAACTGAAGCACGTCGGCCACTGAACTGTTAAACTGGGGACAGATGCAGCTGTCAACAAAAGCACGACCGCTGCTCTTATTGTGTTGTTGTTATAATAGGGGACGTTGGTGCATTTCTTTGCCATGTTCTCCGTTTTTGACCTTAAACATATCTCGTAATACCTTCCTGTTTACCAGCATGGATTTATAAAGCGGTAGGAAAAGCGTTTCCATCTTCAGTTTCAGTGTTAGTTAAAGAGTTAAAAAAATCATGTAAACTCCATTCTTTGTTTCGTGTGTCTTTTATAGCAGCTAAAAAGAAGGGGAATAAGAAAGGGAAGACCTTTTCCTTGACTGACTTCCTGTCTGAGGACAGTGGAGGAGGAGGAGGGGGAGGGGAAAGAGGAAACGCCCCACCTCCCAACTACCCCGCCAAGTCCACCAGCTGGGCCGACGAGACGGACGACCTGGACGGAGATGGTGCGCACACTCCTCACCTTCAGTGTATCTTCGAAATGATGTCACTTGATGCGTAAAATGTGGAGTCAGTCAGCCGTAGCCACAGCTTTTCACTGCACAAGCAACAACAATAGCGTGTCTTGTGTTCGTATAGAACAGTATGGCTCTTTTGTGTTCCTCCGTCATGGAGTCGAAGGACCCCTTGTGGTCCACAAGCGTGTGCACCACGCTGACCTGGTCGCTGTGGGCTACCCCCCTGTCCCCCCCATGCAGTCTCCACCTCCTGGCACACGGAGGAGGACTCGTTCCGGGCTTCTGCCATCGACCGCTCCATCCTGCCCACCGCGCCGCGCTCGGCCCGCGAGCCCGACGTGGACCGCGCCCGCCTGCCCCGCAGCCCGCCCTACACCGCCTTCCTGGGCAACCTGCCCTACGACGTCAGCGAGGAGTCCATCAAAGACTTCTTCCGCGGCCTGGCAGTAAGTGTCCCGGGCACGTTCTGGGCTTGCACCTTTTGTATAGGGTTTATTTTATGTGATAAGGTTGAGGTTTATTTGGATATTTGGATATTGTGATGGAGGGTATTCATTGTGAAAAAACAGATTATGGATTCAATTACGCTTGTTTGGTGCTTACTGTATATAAAAAAACAACAATAATGCGATTGGTGAGTTGTAGTCGTTTGGGTGTGGCCTTTAACAAGGGCAAAATGACGATTTTGATAAATATGCAATTAATTGTGCAGGCAAACTCACACTCACGCTCTACTTTCTGCTGTGCCTCCCCTCATGACTCAGGCCTCGTCTTTGCCAGCGCTTCAGTCAATGTTTTCGATCTTCCTGGCTTTCATTCCAAACGCACACAGGCCCCAAATGACACGCCCTTTATGGTGTTTTATAAGCCCAGAAACGATTGGGCACTGGCATCTCTAGTACCAGTAGTAAAACTGCCATCTCAGTGTCTAAAGGTAGCTCAAGTAAAAAAAGAAATCGGAGTACAGTTGCTTATGCAATATGCTTCTCTGAATGTCCATCTATTAGTTTGGTTGTTTTGTGATGGGTGTATTTTGGGCAGATTACACATGGAAGAATAACAAACAAGTTGCATGCGACTTGCCTTCTCGCTTCCTATGAGAAGCTTTCTACCTCCTTGGTCTTTTCCTACGGTCTTTATGGATCTTATTGGAACAAGGTTTATTAAAGTCCCCATGATGACGGTGGCTTCTGCCTGGAGCACCAGGCTGCTCAGCCTTTTAGTCTTTTATTTTGGGGCCATTTGAGCCCAACCTTCTAGTCTCTCTATGATATGATGGACCTCTTTGGGTTCTTTGCTTAATTTATTTATTTTGCTCAAGCAAGAATTCATTCCTTCACGGTTCATTTTCTGCATGCCTAAGTTAATTAGATTACAATATGTTAATATAGTTAGTATAGTCTGCCGTCAATAACGAGTCAGCCTGACCAGTAGTGGTGGAGCAGGAGTAGAACAGTAAGGGGTTGGGTTTCCATTCACTTGTCGAGGGCCCATGAGTCATTGCTGGCTAAACATTGCTGCAACAAAAAAAAGATAACCGCTAAGGAGTTCCTTGAAACGCACAAAGAAAGTGGATTTTTCAATTTGTGCCACGCAGACGACGGAAGGCCAGTCGCGGCTCACCCAGTGTCACTACTCACTGCATAGTGAGTTCCCGTTATGTCATTGATCTAATGCTGAACGTTTTCCTCCGTCTCTTAGATCAGTGCTGTGCGTCTCCCCAGGGAGCCCAGCAACCCGGAGCGCCTGAAGGGCTTCGGCTACGCAGAGTTTGATGACGTCGATTCCCTTCTGGGGGCCCTGAATCTGAACGAGGAGGTGAGCGGTCGCATGGAGAGCCGACGCGACTCCTGCCAAACCAGTGCATGAAGCGGCGTTTAACCCTTTTGGTTATATCACAATACGATATGATTCACAATTGTACGTAATGTCATGAAGTCGACAATTACACAACTCTGCAGAGCCGTGGCTCAGCGGAACACGACCTCGATGAGCAGAGCAGGCGGAACGGTGACAGGCCGTCGATAACGCTCAACGTCACGACCGTTGGAAATGGCGCCTGTAGGGATGGCAGAAACGGCCCAAAAAAAAACGAATGGAATACACTGCCAATCTCTTTTTGTAGGCGCCTATCTCAAAGGCTGCCATGGTTCCCAACAATGTACAGATATTGAGTCAGTTTATCTTTAATTGTATGTAAGACTTTGTGAGTAACGTTCACACTGGACCTCCACTGCCCACCATGTAGAGTCGGCGCCATACACTTCTAAACGGCGATTTGAATGTAATATCCGTTTATATCCCGATGTACTTTGAAACGCGTGACGCGTCCGGTTCAGTAGTGTTTCAGTTGGCCGTTGAGGACGGGGTTTTTCCTTCTGCCCTGCGCTGCTCAGCAGGTATACCGGGTTAGACGCGTCACTCGTACCGGCCGTTGTGTCTGTGTTCCCACGTGTCTGATCGCTGTCTTAACCTTAAATGAAACCACTTTCAAACTGCATGAGCTGGTATTCGAGATGTGGGATAATTTGAATATGCCACTACAGCTCTTCCGCTTAATTATGAAACAAGGTTGTAAATCTTTGTATATGACAACCGCAAGCCATTATGCTATTGTGACATCCCTAGAAAGCGGAAAAAAAAACCTTTGTGGAAGCCATTGTGTACAGGGTATGATGGTGCTGACTCATCCATTCCTTTTGTGTGTTCTGCCCCTTGTTGCCTTCAGAACCTGGGAAACCGAAGGATCCGTGTGGACATTGCAGACCAGTCTAACGACAAGGGTAATTTTATATGTAGTATGCACATTAGGATTGCTATTATATCATAAAAATACGACGCGGAGCGTTATGTTATGCCTTTCACTTGATCTTTGTGGACCTAATGAATCAAACACAGAATTGACTCGCGTGTGCTGCCTTCAGTCTCCACCTGTCTGTCTCTTCCTGTCTCCTCCTACCTCTCCTGTCTCCTCCTACCTCTCCTGTCTCCTCCTACCCTCTCCTGTCTGTCTCCTCCTCTCCTCCTGTCTGTCTCCTCCTACCCTCTCCTGTCTGTCTCCTCCTCTCCTCTCCTGTCTTAATGTGTCTCCTCCTCTCCTCTCCTAATGTGTCTCCTCCTCTCCTGTCTTAACGTGTCTCCTCCTCTCCTCTCCTGTCTTAACGTGTCTCCTCCTCTCCTCTCCTGTCTTAATGTGTCTCCTCCTCTCCTCTCCTGTCTGTGTCCTCCTCTCCTCTCCTGTCTGTGTCCCCTTCCTGTCTTAATGTGTCTCCTCCTCTCCTCTCCTGTCTGTCTCCTCCTCCTCCTCCTCCTGTCTTAATGTGTCTCCTCCTCTCCTCTCCTAATGTCTCTCCTCCTCTCCTGTCTGTCTCCTCCTCTCCTGTCTGTCTCCTCCTCTCCTGTCTGTCTCCTCCTCTCCTGTCTGTCTCCTCCTCTCCTCTCCTGTCTGTCTCCTCCTCTCCTCTCTTAACGTGTCTCCTCCTCTCCTCCTGTCTTAATGTGTCTCCTCCTGTCTTAACGTGTCTCCTCCCCTCTCAGAAAGGGACAATGGGCAGATGGGCGGTCGTGACCGAGGAGGGCGTATGTCCGACCTGGGTCCTGACAAGACGGACACGGACTGGCGAGCCCGCCCCGTCAACGAGGACGACGCGCCGCCCAAGAAAGAAGACGCGTTTGGCGAACGTGAGTCCCGCCCCCGTGGTGCCTCTAGAATAAAATGAACGGTAATGTTTTGAAGGGGGGAGTAACATACTAAGAAGCTTAAAACCTCATTGTGTGTGTGTGTGTGTGTGTGTGTGTGTGTGTGTGTGTGTGTGTGTGTGTGTGTGTGTGTGTGTGTGTGTGTGTGTGTGTGTGTGTGTGTGTGTGTGTGTGTGTGTGTGTGTGTGTGTGTGTGTGTGTGTGTGACGAATGAAAGCCTTGGTTTGGTTTTTTTTTTTTAGAATGCGTTCCAAAAAACCACGGGCTATTTAAGTCCTGAGACGGTCGTAATAAGGCCGTGATGGAGAGCGTTGTCAGCTGATGCTTAAAGTGCTACACGGAGAAACGGATTACAATAGCTGTCGGGGTTTCCTCAAGCTTTTGTTCTTCCACTGAAGACACGTGAACGTCCAGCAGGCCGCCCAGTTGATCTCGTGTCGGCGGTGCTCTGATTCATCCTGATCGATTGACGCTACCTTTCTGTCTCGGCGGCAGGCTCAAGAGACCGCTTCGAATCGGACCGCTTCAAAGACGGGCCGCGGCGCGACAACGACCGCTACGAGTCCGGCGGCGGGAGAGATCGCTTCCGGGAACGCTACGACGGCGGGGACCGCAGAGACTACGACAGGGGAGGTGAGAGAGACGGCCTGGGCCTCGGGCCGGTCTGCTGTGCGTCTACGTGATGGGCCGGTCTCGCTGATGCAGCGTGGTGTCAGCACTGCGGGGGGGGGGGGGGGGGGGGGGGGGGTTGATACCCACTGGGGTAGGACTACAGGATGACTTGCATATTATATCCAAATTGTGATATGGACCTCTGCAATTAACTAATTGTGAAAGGTTACAATTAGGGACAATTATAATAACGTAAATACATCTGAGTTTGTGCGTTTGATTAAAAAAACACAAATCGATTTACAAACCATTACAACAGTGATCGCTTGAGTATTGTAGTTTATTATACAGCAGGCACCACAGAATCGTAATTTAATTGATAATCTGTTAATCAACCTGAATAATCACAATTATCATTTGTCATAACCGCGCCGCCCTCCATTGCCGCTCATACTAAGAACGTATGCGCTCGCGTTGTTGTTGGTAAGAAGACACCGAATGGTGTTTTATTGATATTGGCTTTGCAGCCACTGTTTACCTACTGATACATGGATTCCTATCATACAGACCTCAATACTTCCCTGTCTCAGCCTTACCGGTTTTGAAGAGGCTGTGAACCTAAAATAGTTAAAGAAAAAATGCCTACGTCATAAGTCCTAAATTTTTTCATGTTGTCTGTGATTCTTTATCCACTTTCATGTTTAACACCAGATAAGCTTTGAGTGTGAACATATCAGAATTTGAACCTTAGCAGGAGTTGCAGCCTCATCCACTTGAACCCATTATATTCAACACAACAAATCCAAAAGTCACATCCTCCGACGTGTGTAGTCTATATTCTACGCAACGTTGCCCGACGAAGTGCTCCCTGGCTTCATATTGAAGGTCTGCCTTAAATAATCTGGATAGGCGGCAACGCACCAGTTTCAGTTCCAATACACTCTTCTAAACGTGACTGAAACATGTCGCTAAATGGGTCAAAGCCTCCGCAGAATGTGTCCTATACGGTACTTAAATGTGCCTCCTACACAAAGTTGATACTCTAAGTGTCATGAACGTGTTTGGGTCTTTGTAAATCCAGCTGAAGCGGTGGGTTAGCCTGCTCGCTAAGTAACGCAGACCACATCGTGTTCCTTGTGGCCCTGTCCGAGCCGGCGTGACGCGGATATCGTTTTCTGTACAGATCCTCACCACCCTGTTGTCTGTCGGTCCTGCTAGGTTTCGGCTCCCGCGGAGGCGACAGCGGCGGCAGCAGCAGCCGCCGCGCTTTCGGAAGCGGCTACCGCCGCGACTACGATGACGCTCCCAGCAGGGGGGGCTACGGCGAGCGGGAGCGCTACGGCGGCGGCGAGCGCGAGGACCGGTACGAGAAGCGCGAGGAGAGGGGGGGTGAGGGTAAGAACAAATACCAACGTTACCCCCTGTTACCCCCGGTTACCCCCCCGTTACCCCCCGTTACCCCCCCGTTCCCCCCCCGTTACCTCTCTGTTACCCCCCGTTACCTCTCTGTTACCCCCCGTTACCTCTCTGTTACCCCCCGTTACCCTCTGTTACCCCCCGTTACCCCCCGTTACCCCCCGTTACCCCTCTGTTACCCCTCTGTTACCCCCGTTACCCCCCGTTACCCCTCTGTTACCCCCGTTACCCCTCTGTTACCCCCTGTTACCCCCGTTACCCCCGTTACCCCTCTGTTACCCCTCTGTTACCCCCTGTTACCCCCGTTACCCCCTGTTACCCCCCCTTACCCTCTGTTACCCCCTGCCCGTTCTGCTACAGCTTTAGTATGTGTGCCGTTCTCACCATGTGGAACATCCAGTGCCGTGTATGTGCCTGAACCAGTCGCTGCTTGTCTAAGTACTGCTGCAGTCCTTCCAGTCGTTTCTTTTGTAACCCGTCTTTAGATGCAATCATTCCATGTGGTCCTATTCATGACCTCCCCTTCTGTTGTGCCCCCCCCACCCCCCCCCAGGTCCCACAAGTAGGCCCAGGCTGAACCTAAAGCCCCGCAGCGTGCCCAAAGAGGAGGAGCAGGGCGGAGGTGGGAGCAGTGGAGGGGAGCGACCCGCGGCGCCCCAGCCCAGCTCCGGCAGCAGGGCCTCCTCCATCTTCGGAGCGGCCAAGCCAGTGGACACGGCGGCCAAGGAGAGGGAGGTGGAGGAGAGGCTGAAGAAGGAGCAGGAGAGGCTGGTGAGGCAGCTGGAGGACGACAAGGGCAGAGGCCTCGACAGGAAGCCCCGAGACAGAGACAGGTCAGAGGCCCACCGCAGACACCCTCCCCCCCCCCGCCGTCTCACCCCCGTCTCACCCCCGTCTCACTCTCACTGCCCTGACTCGAATAGAGGGAAAGGGGAAACGGCTTTACGCCATACTACAGGCCTGGGCCATACGGCTGAAAGACGTATCACGATATAACTCGATCATATTGATCGTTATCGATAACTATTGATCATTTTACTGACCTAAAAAGACTAGGAATTACCATGCTGGATTTAAACACTTCTGTTTAACACTTAATACGACCTTCCACTGTTATTCATCGATAAATACTCCAATGTCGATGCAACAATGGAAAAACACTCAAATATTGTAAATAAGTATGGAACCGTGTTTGTGTAACAAACCCAGCTGCTAGATTCGGTGGTCCGGTCTCTTATCGATATATATTGAATATATTGTATATTGATCAAAAGTCTATCACAATACGATAATGAATTGTTTTATTGCCCAGGCCTACGATACGACACTGATTGACGTGTGTGATGGTGTGTATATGTGTGTTAACATCTTGAAGGGGGTTAGTTTCTTTGAAGGCTGCTCTGATTTCCTAGCATCTCGTGTGTCTCCAGGGACCCGAGCTGGCGCACTGAGGAACCGCAGGCCGAGCGCTCCCGCACAGGGAGTGAGTCATCACAGCAAGGCAGCACCTCTGGGAGAGGTAGGTTACCACACCCCGGGGTGGACGGTCGGAGCCCGGCACATTGTTCTGCTTTAAAGGCCTGGCTCTGATGAAGACGAATAGTGACATTGATGACATTATTTGTGATCTGGTAAAACACGAGAATGCGCTCGAAAATAGTGTGTAAATGTTTGTGTCCTTTGTTTCACTCTGTAATGAAACGAGGGAGCCATAAAAAAACGATCCGAGGGCTTTTTATATTAAAGAGGACCAGGCGTGGTGTAATGGATGAAACCTGTATCTGTGTGTTTGAAGCGCGCTGAGCGGCGTTATGCTGCAGTAGTGCCGTTGTTTCCGTTCCGTCCCCCTCCGCCGTCCCCCTCCGCCGTCCCCCTCCCCCCCCCCCCCCGCCTGTACCTCCATGTTGTTAAGCTTCTCTCAAATGTGTTGGGATCGTCTGAAAAGATGGCTCTCCTCGCCCCGCGGCAGGCACGCGGCGCCGCGAGAGCGAGCGCTCGGTGGACGGCGAGGTGTTCAGCGGGAGGGAAGAGGAGTGCTCCTCCCCCGGGGCGGCGTCCCCGCGGCCCCTCTCCACCGGCACCGCCGCCGCCGCCTCCTCCAAGGAGCCGCTGAAGGTGGTGCCGGCGCCCCCGCCCAAGGAGAACGCCTGGGCCAAGAGGAGCGCCGTCAGCACCGGAGACAAGGACGCCCTCTCCCCCGTCTCCCCCAGCAGCACAGCTCCACCCAAACTCAGGTCAGCAGGCACCTAGTGGGAGGGCTGATGACCCCTGACCCCGTCCAGCTCCTTACTGTCACCGTGACTCAGATGTCTCCTCAATAAGCACCACTTGGTTTTACGGGTCTTGTGGCTACATACATACGTATGGATCGGTTCATTTCACTGCGGTGTAATATTCTAGTGCTTTCTGTCAAAGTGTAGAGTGCACAATAACAACTCTTGCCTAAGAAGTCGATTTGCTGACTGTTGCTGAACACATGCTCCGAATCTAAGACTTGGGTTCATTGGCCCAAACGGGGACACGCGAGTCAACAGGCCCACTGTGGACGCGTCACGACGTTGACCTCATGCACCAACAATATTTATATCTGTAGCTATGGAGAGAGAGGCTGTACGGAGGGATTAGAGAGCAGTGGGGGGTCGGGGGCTCTGGGACGCACTCCGTCACTCATGAGCTAACCGCTGATTGATCCCGACCCGCTGCTGAGTCACTCCTCTTGGTTTTCATCAGCATTCAGAGAGTTGGAGCCCACTATTGATTTGCCACCTTTTGTCTTTATGTCTCCAGCTCCACAAATTCAGCGGATGAAAGAGGATCTGGAAAGGGTAAGAAGGCCCAGAGCTGTCCTGCCACACGCCCGCCCACCTGAATGTTGTGGTTTTTTTCTTTTTGTTTGTCCGGTCAAGCCCCTGCAGTTTTTTTTTTACAGCATCCATAAAACTGCTGAGCCCCCACCCCCCACCCCCCCCCCCCCCCCCACCGCACTACTAACGTCCAGGAGTTCTGTGTGAATTGCGCTTTCTAAAAGTGTGCTTTGCATTCTAACGACCCCCTGCGGGCGCTGAGGGAGGCTTGCGTTGCAGCTTGACGCCGCCGGAGGGCGGCCGTGTGGGCCCGGCCCCGAGCGTGAGCTCTGCTGAATGCGTCCCCTCTCTGTGGCTTTGGGTGAAGTGTGGCGTGCAGCCTGGTGTGTGCCGCCTGGTGTGTGCCGCCTGGTGTGTGCAGCCTGGTGTGTGCAGCCTGGTGTGTGCAGCCTGGTGTGTGCCGCCTGGTGTGTGCCGCCTGGTGTGTGCCGCCTGGTGTGCGCCGCCTGGTGTGCGGGCTGGTGTGCAAACTGGTGTGCGGGCTGGTGTGCAAACTGGTGTGCGGCCTGGTGTGCGTGGCGATAGTCCATGTAGTCGCTGATCTCCCCCCCCCCCCCCCCCCCACCTCCCTCCCTCCCTCCCTCACCTGTCTGGCCTGTCCTTACAGACGAGCATAAGGCCGACGGTGTGCGACGGGACCGGGGCCCCCCCCCGCGGGGGCGTGGGGCGCCCGGGGGGCCCGCGGCCCCCGAAGCTGGGCGGGGCCGAGGAGAGGCCGCCAACAGAGACCGGCGGAGGGAGGCCGACAGGTCAGCCAATCGAAGCTAGCCCCTCGAAGCTGTCCTTGAGCGAGCGAGAGAGAGAGAGAGAGAGAGAGAGAGAGCAAGCGAGCGAGAGCGTCTGTTTATTCCTCATATACTCAGCTATGCAACTGGTGTGTGTCATCTGCTCTTTCCCGTGGGGTGTTTAGAGATAAAGCATTGTGCCATCGCTAGTGTACACTGTTATTTCTATTTGATTTGATTCTCAGAACCAATGACGATGCTAAATCAGTGTCTATTGTTTCACATTAATCAAATATGAGTGAGTCTTCATATTAACCCTTACATGAGATCGATCGTGAACAGTCACGCAAGATTCGAAACAATTGGCAGACTTGCACTCTGGGTAACAAGAAACCCAAGTGCAGTTAAAGTTGTGCCAGCCCCTGGTGGCTTTACGTGAGCTGGTTTCCATTAACAGTTGGCCAGAGAGGTCTGTTGGGCAATGATTTGGGGCTTCAAAATGTTTGAATGATCCTTTTGTCAGCGCTGTGAGGTCTGAACGGTGCTACTTTCTGAGTGATTGTGCGCTTGAGTGTCTCTCTCCAGTGACTCCCTTGCCCATCGTCTCTGGGCTCTGGAGGACCTTCGGCTTGGCCTCTAAGGTTAACCTTAGTGTTGGTTCTGATTGTAGAAAGGATAACAGAAGAGAACGAGACTCCAGACCACCTGCAGAGCCAAAGAAATACGAAGAGAGCCCAATCCCCGTGAGTCCTGAGCGGAGTGACGTTGATGTGTGACTCACCCCTAGAACTGACTCCCCCCCCCCCCCCCCCCCTCCTTCCCTCCTTCCCCCCCCCCCAGTGTAATCTCCCACATCTAGCACGTACACCTCCCCCTCATACCATTTCTTTAAATGGTATGCGAGTCCCACTACTGAGAGTGCGCCTGCTCCCACCGTGGAGCCCCACGCCGGCCCGTGTCCGTTTGACCGCTGGCACCAGTCGCTCCTCCTCCACGCTCCGGTTCCAAGCCGTTTCTTGGACTCCTTTTGTGCTCTAGTGTTACCGTCCCGTGCCTACCGTGTTGTGTGTCCTGTTTATCTGCCATGCGACAGTTCACCCTCATGTGGAGTGAATTGTTCTTGCTCGTGTGTTTTTGCAGAAGTTCAGCTCAGCGAGTAAATATGCTGCCCTGCTGATGGACGGCGAGCAAGGGGACAGCGCTGAAGACTGAAGACGGTGAAGACGAGACCGGAAAGACGACAAGAAAATGGAGAGAAGATTTACGGCAAAAATAATAATCACATTAAATATGGAATCAAATATCTCCTCATATGGAATGAGAGGCTTTGGGGGAAGCCCCCCCCACCCCCCCCCCCCCTCCCGCATCCCCTCCCTCCCCCCCCCCCCCCCCCCCCATCGAACCCTCACCCCATACTCTCCTCCCATCCCCTTCTCCACCGTCAGGACTTTTCAGTTTATAATATAGTCGCATACTGGACACGTTTTAAAATGGAAAAGGGGTAGCGGATACATTGGAAGAAAAAAAAAGTTGGAATAAAATTGAACTAATTGTAATAAATAAATGGAAAAGTGGGGAAATGATTTTTGCATATTTTTGGGGTGCGGGCGTGGTAGTTTTTTAATTGCAGGAGATGTAGCTTTACTCAGTTTGGTTGAATAACTTTTGCTTCAACTTGTGACTTGTTCATAAAATTGTTCATAAAATACAACGTACTTCCTGAGCATTGACGTACCTTTCTGTTGGTTAGTTAAAAAAAAAAAACGTTGAATATGCAAATTGTAAATTACGACTTGCGTAATAGGAAAATATTTGCGGATCAACACATGAAGTAATGCTTTTCTTTTTTTTTAAACTTGTTTAGGAGTATATAGGCGCCGCTCAGTATTATGCCTCCTAGCACCAACGATGTCAGATGCATGCGGAGGATGAGCGATCTGCTCATCCAGATAATCAAGTGCTGTCACCATTATTCCCAACCTTCGTGCTGATGTGAAAGCAATAATGGACCTTATGCTGGATGATGGCATCAATTAAAGACTCTCCAGGTCTCTCCTGTTTCTCTATCACTCACTTAATGTTCGAGACGTTGCTAGAATGAGTCACACTTCCTGAGGTGATAACTGAACCGCTGCGGGCTGACGTGAGGGAACGACTTTCAAGTTGTGATGGCTGGCTCAATGAGGACATTCAGAATGTGGGTCCTCTTTATCCCCTCAAGTCACAGACTGAGCAGCCACACCAGCGAAATGTATTTTTTTGAAGATCAAACCCGCACGTTAGTTTATACAAAACCGGTATTTTTTATTAAATATATATTTTGGTTTCATTTCTATAGGATCTTAGGCTACTTGTTTATTATACTGCTTCACACTGCATGGTAATTGGTTTGTTCGCCTATTACATTCAGTCATAACTTTAGTTTTGCCTCTTCACGCTTCACTTCAGCCCAAAAATGTACTCGTGTGACACAATGAGGACTTGAAACAGTCCCGTCGCCCTGTGTGTCTCCCGGTGTGGTCCATGCGTTTACGGTGTTGCGTCAGGAGTGTCTCCTGGCCCCCTGCTGGGACTGGGAGCCGGGCTGCATGGCAGCAGCTGATTCGGGTCCTGCTGTGCCTCTCATCTCACACTCCCAGCTCGTAAACGAAGTGTTCACAGACTGCCTAGCATCAACAGACTTCTTCTCTGACCGTCTCGAGGTTGCCTGGCTCCTCCGCAGTCAACCGTAGTCTGGTCCTGGCGCCTGCTGCCCCACCCGTCACCAGTTCTGACATCTAATGGGGAACTGCTGTTAGTCTTATAAAACGTAATGCGATTTTAAGCTGTTTGGTGGCCAATTGTGGTACATACGGACATCTTTTTAGGCTATTTGATTCGATTTTTTACCACGTTAACACGAGATTTTCAAAAGAGCGGCACTATATGTTAAATATACCCATTTAACCAGCCATGTGGTTAAGTAGGCCTAATTAAGAAAAGCCTGTGTGTGCAGTGGCTTAGACCAACCGTTGTGGTTGCTTTCTCAATCCCCCAATGGGCTGACAGTGTGTCGGTGCATGGAGAAGAGTCACTGAACCACCAGCTGTTGTTTCCCCCAGGAGGTCCTCAAGATATGTTTATTTTTTTAAATGTCAAACCTTCATCTGTGCTGCGATAGCTACCATTGGCTCGTGTCGCCAATGGCTACGACCACATTTTAATATGGATTTTCTCGCCCTGATATTTATTTTTCCATTAATGGTGGATGTTTAAGTTACAGAATGCATGCCCTGGTCACCAAGGGACAGCTGATGTCATGACACCGGCTTTTTTTTATTTCCACCAGTGAAATGCACGAATTTCCTTAGTTCAGCTTCGCTTGGAAACAATTCTGAACCCAACTTAAAGTCTAATTGGTCACTGATTGGTTTTGTCTCCGTTTATGTTCAGTGGGCTCTGGCTGGAGGCGGTAAACATGGTTTTTGAACGGGTTTACTGTGAAACATTAAGTTTGGGGGATTTGGCAGTTGTGTGTGTGTGTGTGTGTGTGTGTGTGTGTGTGTGTTTAACTAATAGAAAACAAATCAAAAATAATTAAGAAGTCCGACATTGTCTTCGCATTCAACAAGGGAAAGGAAGGAGGACAGTGCTCATGGCCGTCAGCCTAACGCAGCCACAGGGAAACACAGGGAAGAGGTGACATTTGGAGACACCTATGCCCCGATCTTCCCGATACATTAAACCAAAACCAATTGGATTACAGAGACCACATCTTGGCGGATCACTCGTTAATATTGCATCACCACAATGGACCAAAGACATTGCAGTGCATCCAAGCGTCTTTTTATTTTACTAGACCCAATGTTGGATGTTGAAATGGGGCTAATCAAATGAGCATCCTGTTGGGGCCACATTACGTGAGGCTGTCCGGGGAGTGAACGTGTTGGAGTCAGCCACCATCTAATCACTCCCCGATGATACAGAGAGAGATAGAGAGAGAGAGAGTATGACCGAGAGAGGGAGAGTGAGTGAGCGGGAGAGAGAGAGAGAGAGAGAGAGGGGGGACATAGCTGAAACTAAGGAGAGGGGAAGGCTCTGACATCAACCAGGCAAAACAGCTGCCCCCCTTCTCTCCCGTGGAGAGCGATAGCCGGAGAGGTAACGAGGGAGAGAGAGAGAGCTGAGTGAAGTGAAGAAGAGTGGAAGGTCTGTTAGCGTTCTGTAGGGGAAGGAGAAATCACAGGGCTCTGGGGAGGCTGGAGAGCTGAGAACGAGGGATTGGCAAGTGGAAGAAGGGAAGGAATGAGAGAGAGAGAGAGGGAGGGAGGTGGGGTGGATTGAAGCGAGCGTGAGTGGCTGTATACATTCACACTCGCCACGGAGTGAAGCCAAAGGAAAGTTGTGTACAGAAAGAGTTGTAGGTCTGTGAGAGGCGTGAGAGAGAGAGCGAGAGAGAGAGGGGCTGTAAGGGGAGACGTGAACGGGGGGCAGAAGGAGAGACTTGTGCGGGACCTTTTTAAAAGTCAGCACGCCTCGCTGTTTAGGAGTGAAGGGCAGAGGGGTGTGAGCGGAGGCTCTGGGGAACAGGAGGTGGAGGGGTGGTGCTGCTGGTGGTGGTGGTGGTGGTGGTGGTGGGGCGGGGGGAGAGAGGGGGGCAAGGCGGCATGTGGCTCTCTGCAGGACAACTCTGGCTGTCAGGGAAACACTAGCAGGCAGGTTCTTACCATGCGGGACTGAGCCAGGGAGAGGAACAATCAGAGGGCGGGAGAAGAAGAAGAAAGGGGTCTGTCGAGAGAGAGGGAGAGAGGGAGGGAGAGAGAGAGAGAGAGAGGGTCAGCGAGGGCAGAGCAGCAGAGGCCAGAGTTTCTTGAGGACAAGCTCCAAGATACTTGGTGGAAGTGTCAGGGGGTGGGGGGGGGGGCAAGAAGGCAAGGGCAAGTGCCCGGGGCGGCTGGGACTATGGGGTGCATTCACAGCGCGGTGATCCGGAAGGGAGCGAACCAGGGGACGTCTACGGACCACGACCCGCACACGGAGCCCTCTGTGTCGCCGGGCATGCTGCAGCTGGCTGGGGTAGGTAGTCCAGAGAGATCCTTTTTTGTTTCACAGCTGTTGGTTCGGCTCGGAGAATCTGGATTTTGTTGGCTAGTAAAGTGAAGTTCGTCCGTAACATTAGCAGGTGCTAAAAGCATGTTTTGTGCTTGTAAAAGAGGCCATCTGTTGAGATGACAGACAGGTCAGCGGGGTTGCGTACGTGAGCGCTGGCCTACCTGGGACTGGTCCACGCCGTCCACTCGTAGGATGACCCACAGTGAGGCTGAAGGTTGGGTGTTGCTAGGTAGAGGAAGGGTACATGATGGATGCCTACCAGAGGAATCCCAAGAATTGACACACATGTTGTGGGGACTAAGAATGGCCTGGAGAGCGTTTGTTCTCCATTCCAAATACCTTTTCCTCCTTGCACACACGTGTTTACGGCCCTGTGTGTGTGTGGGGTCCCTTATGACCTGCGCCCGGGCCAGACCCTGAGGTGATTATGATGGCCCATAGATCCGCCGACCTCTATTATATATGTGTGTATATATAAATACTATAGGACCGATTGATGTATGTCACAACCTTTGGACCCAAGCACCCTGGGCAGTAGGAAGCGTCCGTGTGTAGCGTGTGTTGCGTTCACATTATATCATGTCACATGACTATGACACCATCAGATCTCGAACATGATGACGGCGTTGACAGCCCTCACGTAGGATCCTGAAGGAGTTCCCCCACGCGGGCCGCAGTGGAGAGACAGCCTTGCTCAAAACATATATTTTTTAATTGGATAATAAGAATCTGGTGAGAGATGGGAAGAGACTTCTTGTTGCTTTTACCGTGTGTTCATCTCAGTTCAAATCCAGTGTTGTTATTATGATTATGATTATTATTATCCGCCTCATTTCCTGGTGATCAAGTCCCCCGGGGGGGGAGAGAGAGAGAGAGAGAGGGGCTCCAGGGGCGAGGAGGAAGTGGTATCAGTTACTGTCCGGTTGCAACTCTTGTCGTCTGTCTGTCTGTCCGTCTGTGGCTCTATATAGCAACAGTGGCCTGCGCTGCTGCAGCTTCAAACGCCGGCCAGATGTCTATACATGCCAAGAGATTGATAGGCCCCTGCGCTCCGGAGACCCTATAACGACGGAGCCCTTTAAGCACCGGGGCCCCGTGTGACGCTACAGGGCACGCCGCTCTCATGTGTCACACAGGGAGGAGTAAATCAAGCGGCCACATATAGGAGGGGGAAAAATGTGTGCGTCGGAGACTTCCCATGAGAGGTCTCCCACGTCCTGCAGTGTTGTGTTGTGTCCTCTGGGCCCAGCAGCTTCCTCGGCTCTTCATGATCTCAACACAGGGGGGGGGGGGGGCGGAGTGTGTGGAGTCCTGGAGAAAACATCACTCT